>NC_138206.1:116394263-116634263 GCF_964194415.1 Vipera berus | reverse complement strand
ATATTCCAACAGGGGTTTTTTCCCCTCCTGCAATATTACATAATTTGAATATACTTTTTTTTTGAAGCTGACATTTAAAAACCTAGAAGGTTTACAAATTCTTTGCTGAATAAATACGTTTAAGCCAGTACAAGAGAATATTTGTAGCTGTAGCTCAGGGCTGAACTGTGGGATCCTTGGTGCTCTCTAAATCTGGCAGTTTTCTTGCAGGCGTTTCTAGCATCGAGGATGTAACCTAAGTTGGGCAATGAAACGTCTGCAAGAAAAAAACAAACACAAATCCAAGTTCAGAGAGCACCAAGGGCCCCTCAGTACGTGTAAGCATTTGTAGCAGCAGGGATGAAGTCAGAAGATGGAAGGTTGGAGAGCTTTACTCACCCTAATGGAGCTTTGCCACCTGCTTTACCTGCTCACTTGGTAGTTAGGGTTGCTACTATCCAAAGTCCAGGATCATGCGCTTCTCTGGCATTTTATCCCTCAGTCCCACCACCTGAGCAGCCTGCGTGCCAGACTGGAAAGTAAAACAAAAAGTGATTAGATACGTTCTGTTACATACCTCCTCATGGGAAAGGGAAAGAAGAAGAAAAAGAAAGAAAGAAAGAAAGAAAGAAAGAAAGAAAGAAAGAAAGAAAGAAAGAAAGAAAGAAAGAAAGAAAGAAAGAAAGAGAAAGAAAGAAAGAGAGAAAGATAGATGAAGGAAAAAAGGGAAGGAAGGGAGGGAGGAAAGAAAGAGTGATTAGATAAAGTTCTATTATATGCTGGATTGGTGAGCCGTGTGGCTAGGGAAAAGAAGGGAAAAGGAAAGAAAGAAAGAAAGAGAAAGAATGAAAGATGAAGGGAAGGAAGGGAGGGAGGAAAGAGTGATTAGATAAAGTTCTATACCTCCTCATGCTGGATTGGTGAGCCGTGTGGCTAGGGAAAAGAAGGGAAAGGAGAAAGAAAGAGCAAAAGAAAGAAAGATGAAGGAAAGAAGGGAAGGGAGGGAGGGAGGAAAGAAAGAGTGATTAGATAAAGTTCTATTATATGCTGGATTGGTGAGCCGTGTGGCTAGGGAAAAGAAGGGAAAGGAGAAAGAGAAAAAGAAAGATGAAAGAAAGAAGGGAAGGGAGGGAGGGGTGATTAGATAAAGTTCTATTCTATACCTCCTCATGCTGGATCGGTGAGCTGTGTGGCTAGGGAAAAGAAGAAGGGAAAAGGAAAGAAGAAAGAAAGAAAGATGAAGGAAAGAAGGGAAGGGAGGGAGGAAAGAAAGAAACATGAAGGAAGAAGGAAGGAAAGAACGGAAAGAAGGAAGGAAGAGAGGGAGGTACACTATTACAAAGAAGAAATTAAAATCAGTCCATCCCAGTTTGTTATGACTTGTTTCGCTCCATTTTCAATCGTCTGTGTTATGGAATTTATTGTGCAGAGGTCTCCTTGTGCTACCAAAGAGTTGCACAGACAAGGAAGGGCACTGAGAGCAGTAAAAATCACACACAGAAATACACTGAGTTCTAAAAGCAAAAAGTATTTTACTTTGAGGTGGTGTAAAAACAAAAATGCACAGTCAAAAATAAACAGTCCAAGTCATACACAATAGCAACAGTCCAAGGAGTAATCCAAACTACAAAGTCTTCTTACCGGTCCAGAGGTCAATACACAGTTCAGGTTTACAACAGTAGTAAACCAACAGCAGAGCAAAAACAGTAACAGTAGAAAGCAGTGAATTCAGAGAGAGAAAGAAGCTACGTTCCTAGCTTCCTCTTATGGCCATGAGAACACTTACACACCCATTGGCCAATTAACAACTTAAAGACATAGCATTATGGTTAATATATTTTCAACCCAACATTGTAGGCTAACACCATATGCCTAACATTCTCCCCTTTGGGTAGAATAATATATAACTCTTACAATCTTATGCACATTCTTTCACAATTAGCATTGTGTTTCACAGCACTTTGTACCTTCGTAAAATGGTCTGCAATATTTACATCAGATGGACAATACTCTAACTGTATTAATTTATCCTTGACACATTGTCTGACATTTAAATAACGAAGATCAGTATGTTTAGATCTTGTTCTTACTGCAGCACTATTAGCCATCTTTATCGCAGCTTGATTGTCCTCATACACAATGAATGGATCATTTACATTTAAACCCATATCTAACAATAATTGTTTGTACACTAGCAGTTCTGTACATAACACTGATAGACATGAAAATTCAGCCTCCATTGTAGATAAGCTTATGTGTTTTTGTCTAATAGACTTCCATCCAATCAAAGAATCACCCAACATTACAGCCAACCCTGAGGTAGATTTACGACTGTTTGAATCAGAGGCAAAACTCGCATCTGCATATGCAGTAAGGATTAACTCACGATTTGGCTCTAGATATAACGAGTAGTGAATAGTCTGTTTCAAATACCTTAATACTCGTTTAGCTGATTGCCAGTGTCTAACAGTTGGTTCATTGTTGTACCTAGCCAATTGGTTTACACAGTAAGAAATATCAGGTCTAGTCCAATTACTCAGATACATAAGACTTCCTATCAAAGATTGGTACATAGTCTTATCAAATACAGGACTCTCCACATTAGTGTCCTTAAAATCCATAGCCATCGGAGTTTTTGCTGGTTTACACATTTCCATATTGTATCTCTTTAATAACTGAGATATCTTACTGGCTTGCGACACCTTAAAACCCCTATTTGTTTTCACAATATCTAACCCCAAATAGTGGCTAATTTCTCCAAGATTTCTAATTGTGAATTTAGTTTGCAATCTTGAAATGATAGTTTGTGCTTCTAACTCAGTTTTTGTTATTATTGCAATATCATCTGTGAATAATAAAATAAAAGATAATGCTCCGTTGTGTTCCCTTCTAAACAAACAAGGATCAGCATTACTGGCTACAAAACCTATTGCACTTAACTCATTAACTAAACATGTATTACACTCATAGCCTGATTGTTTCAATCCATAGAGGCTTTTCTTTAATTCCCAACAATCATGGTCTCTATCACTGGTCAATCCTGGTGGTATTCTTAAATAAATAGTATGTTGCAATGGAGCATGTAGATATGCAGTTTCAACATCTACATGGGTAACCATATGTTGGTTTTTAGCCGCCCATACTAAAGCTGCTCTTAAAGTAGTTGCCCTTAGACTGGGTGCAAACACTTCGTCATAATCCTCAGTAGTTTGGGCAAAACCTTGTGCAACCAAACGTGCCTTATGGGTTATAGTTCCGTCTACACCCTTCTTTATTTTATATATCCATTTACAACTTATAGCTTGCTCACCAGGTGGCAGTTTTGCTTTCACATAAGCCTTAAGATCCTGCAAAGAATTCAACTCCCTGTTCATTGCAGCTTTCCATGATGCTTGTTCCTTTTCAGGATACATCCTGATCTCATCATAGTTAGAAGGCTCTACACTAACTTGACATATACTAGCTTCATAGCGATCAGGTGGATGTCTGATGCGCGTTGAACGCCAAGGAATTACAGGGCTTTGAGTTTCTGACTCCTTTCCTTCCTCTGATTCCTCTATTATCTCCCCTATCTCCTCTTCATCTTTTATATTTACAGGAGATGAATTATCATTACTAGTTACGTTATCAGAGGAGTCCTCAAACACTAGAGGATCAGTATTAACAGTTTCTTGCTCTAACCTATCCCAACCAACGTGCTCAAGGAATTTTGCACTAGCACTGTTATATACATTAGTTGTGCCTCGTTCCCAGAAACGATAGGATCTATGGTTAGCTTCGTAACCTACGAAGTATAATTGCCTAGCCCTATGTTGGCCTTTACTCCTGAGTTGTGCAGGAATGTGGACCCAAGCTGGGGTGCCAAATGTGTGCAGGTAATCAAGGTTTGGTCTTCTACCATGCCATATAGTATATGGTATTTTACCAGTAGAAGTATTAACAACTATATTCAGAACATGGTTTGCACATTTTGCTGCCTCCCCCCACAGTCTATCTGTTAAGCCAGAATCTCTTAACATGGTTCTCATCATGGCTTGTAATGTTTGTCCACGTCTCTCAACAAATGCATTATGTTGAGGCCTATAAGGGGCTGAACGTTTATGCTCAATGCCAGCTGATTGTAGCATATCAACAAAACGCTTGTTTGTAAATTCAGTACCATTATCAGTAATTATACACTGAACCTTTCTCTTTGTTTTTCTCTCCACGAACTTCAGCCAGTTTGCAAATTGTTGGAAAGTGTCTGCCTTTGACTTAAGCAGATAACAAAAACCATATCTAGAGTAGTGGTCCAATATACTTAAAATATAACATGACCCTCCTAAACTTGGTTTCATGGGTCCAATTAAATCAGCAAACACAACTTCCAAAGGTACAGTTGTTTTGAAGCCGTTTATCCTGTTTGCAGGAGTTGCCTTGCTCTTTTCCTGATTACAGGCATTGCAATTCAAATACTTACTACATGGCTTCAGTTTAACTCCCTCTACTAATTCCACTGTTTTACGTAGTGAGTTAAAGTTTACATGCCCTAACCGCCTATGCAATAAATGTATACATTCATCATGTGGCTTCTTGTTCTCACATATTGAGTTAGCTTTAACTGTACTAACCTGGTTACTTGTGAGAACGAATAAACCATTTTTCAAATTAGCAGTTACACAGGTTCCATTCCTCTCAATAGTGCATTGCTCCCCTCTGAATGTTACCACAAACCCAACCTTAACCAATTCCCTTACAGATAACAGGTTGAATCTTAGCTTAGGTATATATAACATAGGTAACTGTTCATCAATGCATGGACAATAGGAATTACCTTCACCAGAGGCCTTCATCCTCCAACCGTTGGCCAGTGAAACATATTGGTTGCTGTTTTTCATATTAACAAACCTCTCTTTCACTTTAGTAATGCATTGTGAAGCCCCACTATCAACAACCCACAATTCATTGTTTCTGGATGTTGGTTCACCAGAAATAGCCAAACCAATGCCCTTCTTAGCCTTCCCACTGCTATTCACATTCTGTTTTGTACCCTTTCTACAGAATTTGGCTATATGCCCTCTAGCCCCACAAGAATAACATTTCTTGACGTTGTAAGCAGTGGTGAATTGCTGCTCCTCTTGTGGCTGTGTCTCTCTCAGCTGGTCTCTGTCACGCCTCCTTCTGGACTCTTCCAGCAGTCTCCCAGTAATGTTAGTCAATGTCAGTTCCTCTCTGGTCAGGACTTCCAAAGAAGAAACATACTCATCATAACTCTCATCCAAAGATGACAGAATAATGTAGACCTGATGCAACTCTGAAAAAGCAGCTCCTTTTCATGAAGCTCTTGAAAAGTTGCCTTCATGTAATTTAAATGGGTCAGCATATCTCCATTCTTCTGCAGACGAGCCCTAAACAGCTTACGCGTAAGGTGTATATGTGCACCCACACTGTCACGAACATAAAGCCTTCGCAAAATATCCCAACACCTAGCAGCAGACTCCTCACCACGAATATGGACAAGCTGCTGGTCATTCAGTGTTAGTCCAATAATGCAAAGAGCTTTCTCATTGCTTCGTTTAAAGTTGTCTAACTTCTTTGCATCCTCTTCATCATCTGGATCCCAAGCAGTAGTATCTGGTGGGTTATTTACAACAGCCCATAGTCCTTCCTTGCGCAAAAGCAAGCAGCATTTCGTGGACCAGGAAACATAGTTTGTCCCATCCAACCGGGGACAAACTGTGTTTAATATATTATGTTTAATATATTTTCAACCCAACATTGTAGGCTAACACCATATGCCTAACATTCTCCCCTTTGGGTAGAATAATATATAACTCTTACAATCTTATGCACATGCTTTCACAATTAGCATTGTGTTTCACAGCACTTTGTACCTTCGTAAAATGGTCTGCAATATTTACATCAGATGGACAATACTCTAACTGTATTAATTTATCTTTGACACATTGTCTGACATTTAAATAACGAAGATCAGTATGTTTAGATCTTGTTCTTACTGCAGCATTATTAGCCATCTTTATCGCAGCTTGATTGTCCTCATACACAATAAATGGATCATTTACATTTAAACCCATATCTAACAATAGTTGTTTGTACACTAGCAGTTCTGTACATAACACTGATAGACATGAAAATTCAGCCTCCATTGTAGACAAGCTTATGTGTTTTTGCCTAATGGACTTCCATCCAATCAAAGAATCACCCAACATTACAGCCAACCCTGAGGTAGATTTACGACTGTTTGTATCAGAGGCAAAACTCGCATCTGCATATGCAGTAAGGATTAACTCACGATTTGGCTCTAGATATAACGAGTAGTGAATAGTCTGTTTCAAATACCTTAATACTCGTTTAGCTGATTGCCAGTGTCTAACAGTTGGATTATTGTTGTACCTAGCTAATTGATTTACACAGTAAGAAATATCAGGTCTAGTCCAATTACTCAGATACATAAGACTTCCTATCAAAGATTGGTACATAGTCTTATCAAATACAGGACTCTCCACATTAGTGTCCTTAAAATCCATAGCCATCGGAGTTTTTGCTGGTTTACACATTTCCATATTGTATCTCTTTAATAACTGAGATATCTTACTGGCTTGCGACACCTTAAAACCCCTATTTGTTTTCACAATATCTAACCCCAAATAGTGGCTTATTTCTCCAAGATTTCTAATTGTGAATTTAGTTTGCAATCTTGAAATGATAGTTTGTGCTTCTAACTCAGTTTTTGTTATTATTGCAATATCATCTGTGAATAATAAGAGAAAAGATAATGCTCCGTTGTGTTCCCTTCTAAACAAACAAGGATCAGCATTACTGGCTACAAAACCTATTGCACTTAACTCATTAACTAAACATTTATTCCACTCATAGCCTGATTGTTTCAATCCATAGAGGCTTTTCTTTAATTCCCAACAATCATGGTCTCTATCACTGGTCAATCCTGGTGGTATTCTTAAATAAATAGTATGTTGCAATGGAGCATGTAAATATGCAGTTTCAACATCTACATGATTAACCATATATTGGTTTTTAGCCGCCCATACTAAAGCTGCTCTTAAAGTAGTTGCCCTTAGACTGGGTGCAAACACCTCGTCATAATCCTCAGTAGTTTGGGCAAAACCTTGTGCAACCAAACGTGCCTTATGGGTTACAGTCCCGTCTACACCTTTCTTTAACTTATATATCCATTTACAACCTATAGCTTGCTCACCAGGTGGCAGTTTTGCTTTCTCATAAACGTTAAGATCCTGCAAAGACTTCAACTCCCTGTTCATTGCAGCTTTCCATGATGCCTGTTCCTTTTCAGGATACATCCTGATCTCATCATAGTTAGAAGGCTCTACACTAACTTGACATACTACACTTGCTTCATAGCAATCAGGTGGATGTCTGATACGCATTGAACGCCAAGGAATTACAGGGCTTTGAATTTCTGTCTCCTTTCCTTCCTCTGATTCATCTTTTATCTCCCCTATCTCCTCTTCATCTTTTATATTTACAGGAGATGCATTATCATTACTAGTTACGTTATCAGAGGAGTCCTCAAACACTAGAGGATCAGTATTAACAGTTTCTTGCTCTAACCTATCCCAACCAACGTGCTCAAGGAATTTTGCATTCGCACTGTTATATACATTAGTTGTGCCTCGTTCCCAGAAACGATAGGATCTGTGATTAGCTTCATAACCTACGAAGTATAATTGCCTAGCCCTATGTTGGCCTTTACTCCTGAGTTGTGCAGGAATGTGGACCCAAGCTGGGGTGCCAAACGTGTGCAGGTAATCAAGGTTTGGTCTTCTACCATGCCATATAGTATATGGTATTTTACCAGTAGAAGTATTAACAACTATATTCAGAACATGGTTTGCACATTTTGCTGCCTCCCCCCACAGTCTATCTGTTAAGCCTGAATCTTGTAACATGGTTCTCATCATGGCTTGTAACGTTTGCCCACGTCTCTCAACAAAAGCATTATGTTGAGGCCTATAAGGGGCTGAACGTTTATGCTCAATGCCAGCTGATTGTAGCATATCAACAAAACACTTATTTGTAAATTCAGTACCATTATCAGTAATTATGCACTGAACCTTTCTCTTTGTTTTTCTCTCCACGAACTTCAGCCAGTTTGCAAATTGTTGGAAAGTATCTGCCTTTGACTTAAGCAGATAACAAAAACCATATCTAGAGTAGTGGTCCAATATACTTAAAACATAACATGACCCTCCTAAACTTGGTTTCATGGGTCCAATTAAATCAGCAAACACAACTTCCAAAGGTACAGTTGTTTTGAAGCCGTTTATCCTGTTTGCAGGAGTTGCCTTGCTCTTTTCCTGATTACAGGCATTGCAATTCAAATACTTACTACATGGCTTCAGTTTAATTCCTTCTACTAACTCAACTGTTTTACGTAGTGAGTTAAAGTTTACATGCCCTAACCGCCTATGCAATAAATGTATACATTCATCATGTGGCTTCTTGTTCTCACATATCGAGTTAGCTTTAACTGTACTAACCTGGTTACTTGTGAGAACGAATAAACCATTTTTCAAATTAGCAGTTACACAGGTTCCATTCCTCTCAATAGTGCATTGCTCCCCTCTGAATGTTACCACAAACCCAACCTTAACCAATTCCCTTACAGATAACAGGTTGAATCTTAGTTTAGGTATATATAACATAGGTAACTGTTCATCAATGCATGGACAATAGGAATTACCTTCACCAGAGGCCTTCATCCTCCAACCGTTGGCCAGTGAAACATATTGGTTGCTGTTTTTCATATTAATAAACCTCTTTTTCACTTTAGTAATGCATTGTGAAGCCCCACTATCAACAACCCACAATTCATTATTTCTGGATGTTGGTTCATCAGAAACAGCCAAACCAATGCCCTTCTTAGCCTTCCCACTGCTATTCACATTCTGTTTTTTACCCTTTCTACAGAATTTGGCTATATGCCCTCTAGCCCCACAAGAAAAACATTTCTTGACGTTGTAAGCAGTGGTAAATTGCTGCTCCTCTTGTGGCTGTGTCTCTCTCAGCTGGTCTCTGTCACGCCTCCTTCTGGACTCTTCCAGCAGTCTCCCAGTAATGTTAGTCAATGTCAGTTCCTCTCTGGTCAGGACTTCCAAAGAAGAAACATACTCATCATAACTCTCATCCAAAGATGACAGAATAATGTAGACCTGATGCAACTCTGAAAAAATCAGCTCCTTTTCATGAAGCTCTTGAAAAGTTGCCTTCATGTAATTTAAATGGGTCAGCATATCTCCATTCTTCTGCAGACGAGCCCTAAACAGCTTACGTGTAAGGTGTATATGTGCACCCACACTGTCACGAACATAAAGCCTTCGCAAAATATCCCAACACCTAGCAGCAGACTCCTCACCACGAATATGGACAAGCTGCTGGTCATTCAGTGTTAGTCCAATAATGCAAAGAGCTTTCTCATTGCTACGTTTAAAGTCGTCTAACTTCTTTGCATCCTCTTCGTCATCTGGATCCCAAGCAGTAGTATCTGGTGGGTTATTTACAACAGCCCATAGTCCTTCCTTGCGCAAAAGCAAGCAGCATTTTGTGGACCAGGAAACATAGTTTGTCCCATCCAACCGGGTTATCCAGGAGATGCCTGACAACTGTTCTTGTGCCATTTTACACCAAAAAGCTAACACAAACTCAGCTAGGAATACTGTGTGTACTAACTCTCAGTACAGGCCTGGGCCCATAACCAGTGTTAAGGAATTTGTTGTGCAGAGGTCTCCTTGTGCTACCAAAGAGTTGCACAGACAAGGAATGGTACTGAGAGCAGTAAAAGTCACACAAGAATACACTGAGTTATAAAAACAAAAAGTAGTTTACTTTTGAGGTGGTGTAAGAACAAAAATGCACAGTCAAAAATAAACAGTCCAGGTCATAAACAATAGCAACAGTCCAAGGAGTAATCCAAACTACAAAGTCTTCTTACTGGTCCAGAGGTCAATACACAGTTCAGCTTACAACAGTAGTAAACCAACAGCAGAGCAAAAACAGTAACAGTAGAAAGCAGTGAATTCAGAGAGAGAATTAATATATTAATATATTAATATATATGCACAAGAACTGATGTCAGGCATCTCCTGGATAATATATTATATTATATTAATATATTATTAATATAATATATTAATTAATATATTAATATACTGTATTAATTTATCTTTATGTTTAATATATATTATATATATTATATATTATATATTATATATATTATATATATTATATATATTATATATATTATATATATTATATATATTATATATATTATATATTATATGTTATGGAATTTATTGTGCAGAGGTCTCCTTGTGCTACCAAAGAGTTGCACAGACAAGGAAGGGCACTGAGAGCAGTAAAAATCACACACAGAAATACACTGAGTTCTAAAAGCAAAAAGTATTTTACTTTGAGGTGGTGTAAAAACAAAAATGCACAGTCAAAAATAAACAGTCCAAGTCATACACAATAGCAACAGTCCAAGGAGTAATCCAAACTACAAAGTCTTCTTACCGGTCCAGAGGTCAATACACAGTTCAGGTTTACAACAGTAGTAAACCAACAGCAGAGCAAAAACAGTAACAGTAGAGATCAGTGAATTCAGAGAGAGAAAGAAGCTACGTTCCTAGCTTCCTCTTATGGCCATGAGAACACTTACACACCCATTGGCCAATTAACAACTTAAAGACATAGCATTATGGTTAATATATTTTCAACCCAACATTGTAGGCTAACACCATATGCCTAACAGTCTGAACTGCGTTTTCCCCCAAAGAGGGAAGGGGTTGGTTTATGGGAAGCTCCTGGGCCCGCATGCTTGCTAGCCACACCCTTGTCAGGAAGACACATTTTGAGATAAAGGAAGGTGAAATTTCCTGTTCCCTGCCAAGAACTTCTGAACACTGATCACAGCATCGGCGCCAGTGCATGGAAATGCTTAGAACAAACCTTTCTTTTTGCCTGTTTTAAAGGGCTAGGTGAAATTCTCCCACCTGCTGGCATCTTGTAACCGCACTGAGATTTTTTCCTTCCTCCCTTCCTTCTCAGCCCCTTCTTTTTAGTCTATTGGTTATTATTTCAGCTCGCCGTTTCTAAGCCGATCGCTCTGGCGATAAAATTGATGTAGGGACAATGTAACCTCAGTGCTAACCCTTTTTTTTTATTATTATTACGCCGCACGATTCTTTCTTATCACCAGTACTACTGTCCTCCATTCCTTCTCTGACTGCCAAAACCTGCTTTGGCAGATGCCAAGGACAGGTCCTGGCTTAGATTCAACTCCCAAGTAAATGATCGGTTTGTTGGTTGGTTTGTTTTTACACACGAAGACTTAAAACACGTTGTAGGTTTATCTCTTGCTTAAATCTGCTTTTGCGTCGCCAGAGATGCGTATCTCAGCTTCAAGTGGACAGCAAGGAGTTGGACCACCGGAAAACCCTGCAGGTCACAAACGTGGCTAAGCCGATGGGCGACAACGACGAATTTGAAAAACAGCGGACCGCTGCTATTGCCGAAGTTGCAAAAAGCAAGGAGGTTAGAACGAATGCCTCTTGTTTTGAAACAATAGACGAATGATCTCGGGACAGATCTTAACCACCTATGGAAAAGCTGTTTGCTGTGATCCATCAAGAGCAGGCCGTTTCTAAAGTACTGGGCTTAGGATGTTAAGTGTGAATTACTGAAGAAGAAAAAAGCAATCTTGGAATAGACAGACTTTTATTCTGTGTATATCTTAAAAAAACATTGGGGTTAAAAGGGTACATGTTTTCTTTAAAAAAATCTGTGTTACAATTTGGTCTTTGGAAGGGAAAAACCCTAAGAGAAGGTATTCCGAGAATGTATGCTTTAAGGCTAATAACACTACCATTAGTGAAGCATTTTGCATTTGATAACTGGCACAGCATGACGCATCCCGTGTCATAAACTGCTCTGCTGAAAAATTACATGGCATTTCTACGTACGCCTCCAACTTTCCTTCATACCCTATAAGTCTTATAAATCTTCCCTGATACCTGAATTGCATTAATACATTTATCACTCTTGAGTATGTGATTTGACCACGGTGACTTGTGTTTAGGAGACTGTGGTATTTGAATGGAAGCTTCTTGATTTGTGTGAGTGGCAACGTTTTACTGGATTCTGTAGGCTAGTTCGGGGGTCCCCAACCCCCGGTCTGTGGACCAGTACCGGTCTGTGGCATTCCAGCAACTGGATCGCACAAACAAGCAAAGCGCAATCTATGAGATGCAGGCAGCACACAAAACCACACACCCTCCGGTCTGCGGAAAAACCTCTCTCCACGGAACCGGTCCCTGGTATCCAAGGTGTCCAAAAGATTGGGGACCTCTGGGCTAGTGCTATACCAGCTGCACAAATCAGGTCCTATTGGTCCTGTTCCCCACCCAATTGGTACACATTGAGATACAGCTAGTCCTTGATTTAAAAGCATTCATTGAGTGACCATTCAAAGTTACAATGGCACTGAGAACAGCGACTTAAGATGGTTTTCACGCTTAAGGACCATTGCAGCATCCCCATGGATGATGTGATCAAAATTCAGATGCTCGGCTGCTGGCGTGTGTCTTCTGGGATCATGTGATCCCCCTTTACGACCTTTTGACAAAGTCAGCAGAAGAGCCAGATTCCCTTAACAACCATTGTTAACTGCCGTGATTTCGAGCATATTATAAGAGCAGGCATCAGAATAGATAAAATAATTATGTTAGTAAGGTTGAGGGAAATAGCAGAAGGGGAATGAGTGGGCAAGCTGGATGGAAGCGATCAATAAAATTACTGAAATATTATTGAAAGAACTATAGATAAATGGAGAAAGGTCAAGATGGTTAGTATTTGACTGTACAATTGTCTGAAGTCAGATCTGACCTGATGGCAACCCTAACTAATTATGAGAAAGACAACAAGGGCTCTCAAGGGAAGTATTATGAGATACCAAATTCATATTCTCAGTCAAGAAATGTTACTTCCCTTACAATGCTCATTTAAACCTAAGGCACCGAGGAGCTGTTGTGTTGTGATTTCTTGCCAGCCAGTGGATCCGGCAGCTGAGTCTGGGGAATCAGATGAGGAGGAATCAGATGAGGAGTCTGAGGAATCATGAGGAGGAGGGGCCTGCAGTGACATTAGAGTCTGAGGAAGGCTCTGAGGAGCTCCAAGACTTACAGTTGGACGAGGAGCCTGGCCCCTCTACTCGCACTCAGGCTGAGACACAGCTGTGCTGGGAGCCTGAGTTGGACAGTGATGCGGAACAGTTGGGACAAATCCAGGATGCATGAAAGCGCAGGCAAGAGAAGCGAGTAGGACAGAGGAACACAATGGGGCGTCTCCAAAGGCAAAGGAGAAGGCATTAGGAAGCCACGCCTTGGCTGAATTATAAAAGGGAAGGTGTGGGAGGTGCTGGTTGCCGAAGGCAACCGTTCATGTTGAGGTTCGAGTTTCTGTGGACTGTGTTTGTTCGCCTTGGACATTGACTCAGGTCTGTGAGAATAAAAGGGGTTGTTTTTTTCTTGCGGTTCCTGCCTGTATCTTAGAAGAGGGGTTTCTCCTTGTGAGCATAACAAGGATTCACATAGGCTGGGACAGAACACGCGTGTGCTTGGCTTATAAGTCACTTTAGAAATACGTGGCAGCGGCGTTACTAAAGCGTGGTTCTCTTCTCTAAAGACCAAGACTTTCGGCGGTGGTGGCAGCAGCAACAGAAGCAATCTCAGTTTGAATGCTGGAGGGAATCGATGCAGAGACGTATTCCAGAAGGAGAAGACGAAGCCTGAAGGAAAAAATGAAGGTGTCTATCGTGAATTGGTAAGATACACATCACCCCCCCCCAAAAAAAAAGAATATCTTCTCCACATTGTAGGAAACGGTCGTGGTGTTCAATCGGTTATTGTGACTGATTGCAGAGAAGAGCAACAAAGATGATTAGGGAACTGGAGGCTAAAACGTGAAGAACTGTTGCAGGATTTGGGTATTGCTAGTTTAATAGACAGAAGGACTAGGGTTGACAGTCTTACAATGTCTCGGGTTGCCACAAAGAAGAGTGGGGGTCAACCTATTCTGCAAACCACCTGAGGGCAGGACAAGGAGCAACAGATGGAAAGTAAGCAAAGAGAGAATCAACTTAGAACTAAGGAGAAATTTTCTGACAGTTAGAACAATTAATCAGTGGACCGACTTGTCTTGAGAAGTTGTGGGTGCTCCGACGTTGGAAGTTTTTAAGAAGAGACTGGGCAGCCACTTGTCTGAAATGGTGTAGGGTTTTCTGCCTGAGCAGGGGGTTGGACTAGAAGATCTCCAAGATCTCTTCCAACTCTTGTTTTATGTAATCGTTAATTCAGCATCTGATGCTTCCTGCACCGACCAGAAATACAAAGAGAATAGGGTAGGGTAGGGTAGGGTAGGGTAGAGTAGAGTAGAGTAGAGTAGAGTAGAGTAGAGTAGAGTAGAGTAGAGTAGAATGGAATGGAATGGAATGGAATGGAATGGAATGGAATGGAAGAATAGAATAGAATAGAATAGAATAGAATAGAATAGAATAGAATAGAATAGAATAGAATAGAATATGGAATGGAATGGAATGGAATGGAATGGAATAGAAGAATAATAGAATAGAATAGAAGAATAGAATAGAAGTAGAATAAGAATAAAAATAGAATGGAATAGACAGAATTGGAAGGGACCTTGGAGGTCATCTAGTCCAACTCCCTGCTCAGGCAGGAAACCCTATACCATTTCAGACAAATGTTTGTCCAATCTCTTCTTAAAACCTTCCAGTGTTGGGGCACTCACAACTTCCGGAGGCAGGCATAAGTTGACCTTGATTCCAGAAATTACCAGCTATCTCACACACCGACCTACATTTCATCGATTGAGTTGTTTTAGTTTTATTGATGAAATGAACTAAATAAGCACCACATTTCTTAGTGTGCCTTCAAGCTGTTGTGATTCAGGGTCAGCCTGTGGGTTCGGCATTTGGGTCGGATGATTCAGAGGAGGAGGGGGGTGTTGGAGAGGTTGCTGAGGGGGCTGGAGAGCTTGCTGATGAGAGCCCTCAGCCAGGCCCCTCCCACCTGGTCACGACGCAGACCCAGCTGTGTGAGCCTGACAGCGTGGATGAAGATGACCCACAGCTGGCCCTGTTCAAGGACGCCCAACGCAGGAGGCAGTCAGTCAGGAGTAAACAGAGGAAGGCAATGGGGCACCTCGGAAGGAGGCAGAGAGAAGCCACGCCCTGAACTGTATAAAAGGGGAATGCGTGGGAGGGCTGGTTTGCTGAAGGCAACCGCTTGAATAGCTCCTGTTTCGTGGTTCGTGTCTTGTTCTGTTTGCTTTTGTGTCCATAAATTTGGCAGGCTTAGTTCCAGCCTCTTGCCTTCTTGTAAAAGGGGTTGTCCCTGCCTTTTCTGCAGGGCCGGTAGCAGGCTGGTACAGAACACAAGCGGACATTTAAAAACAAAACAAGGTCCTGACATCTTGTGGACTTCTGATATTTTAAGAATGTTTAGGTTTAGGTTTTATTTTATTTGTATACCGCCCTTCTCCCTAGGGACTCAGGGCGGTTCACAGGGCATATATAAATAACAATACAAAAGTTAAAAAAGATTAAACCAATGCCCAGTTAAAAAACAATAGTACAATATTAAGAACAACGATTTAAAAACCCATATTCCCCCATCAGGCCAGACCAGCTAATTCAAATAAGTGGGTCTTCAGGCCGCGACGGAAGGTTCGGAGGTCTGATGACATCCGGAGCTCCACCGGCAGTTGATTCCATAATGCCGGAGCGCCCACAGAGAAGGCCCTCCCCCTGGGGGCCACCAGTCGGCATTCCCTGACTGGAGGCACCCTGAGGAGGCCCTCTCTGTGGGAACGCACAGGGCGGAGGGGAGTTGACGCCGGCAGCAGGTGGTCCCTGAGGTAACCCGGACCCATGCCATGTAAGGACTTAAAGATCATAACCAAGACCTTGAACCTCACCCGGAAGACAACTGGCAGCCAATGCAGCTCGCGGAGCAAAGGTGTAACATGGGAGTACCGGGAAACTCCCAAGACAACTCTCGCGGCCGCATTCTGTACCAGTTGGAGCCTCCGAGTGGTCTTCAAGGGAAGCCCCATGTAGAGAGCATTACAGTAGTCAAGGCGAGAGGTCACGAGCGCATGAGTGACCGTACACAGGGCATCCCGGTCCAGATAGGGCCGCAACTGGCGCACCAGGCGAACCTGGGCGAAAGCCCCCCTAGTCACGGCCACTATATGATCTTCCAGGGTAAGCCGTGAATCTAGGAGGACTCCCAAGTTGCGAGCCCTATCCACGGGGGGTAAGAGCTCACCCCCCATAGAAAGAGATGGAACATTTTGAATGTCCCGGGATGCCGGAATGCACAGCCACTCAGTCTTGTCAGGGTTGAGTTGAAGTCTGTTCCTCCCCATCCAGACCCGAACCGCCTCCAGGCAACGGGACATCACAGCGAGGGCATCACTGGGGTGGTTTGGGGTCGAAAAGAAAAGTTGGGTATCATCGGCATATTGATGATACCCAACTCCAAAACCACGAATGATCTCACCCAGCGGTTTCATGTAGATGTTGAACAGGAGAGGCGAGAGAACCGACCCCGAATGTAGGGGCTTTAGCTAAAAAAAAAAAGTTCATGGGCTAGGAAATGAAAGGTGGGATTACCTTGTTTTCTTATGAAGGTTACGCCGTTATTTTGAACTCTTTCTCTTATGCTTTTCTGCTCCAGCATCTTATTCTAGAGGAGGGAATTAGTAAACAAGGAAAACTGGCGACAGCAGAAGACATAAATGGGGTTTGGGGTGTAAAGACGGGTCATAAAGTTCTAGCAAAAAAATGCACAGCAGAGACTTTTACATATAAACAAAAACCAACAATCAAATGGATGCTATTCAGGAAAAAAAACACCAAACAATCACACTGAACTAAGTTCAGTTTTTTCAAAAAAAAAAAGTTTATTTGTATTTTAAAACTAAAAAGAGTTCTGTTTGTTTCCTCTTGGAGTTGACTTTTTGCTCTCTCCTCTTGTAGGTGGATGAAAAGGCTCTCAAACACATAACAGAAATGGGCTTTAGCAAAGAGTCCGCACGACAGGCACTTATGGATAACAGCAACAACCTTGAAGCTTCATTAAATTTCCTCCTCAACAGCAATAAACAAACGACTACTCAAGGGCCAGCCACTAGAGGTACAGTTTCATTCATCTGTCCTCCAGAAAAAAAGGATTTCTGTAGGATTGCATTTTTATTTTTTTTTGGAGCACAGATTTATTTGCTCGCAGGTAGTCCTCGACTTAACTGCAGTTTGTGTAGTGGCTGAAGTTACAACGGCACCGAAACATTTTTTCAGGCTTACGACTGTTGCGGTCTCCCCAGGGTCACGTGATCAAAATTCAGAGGCTCGGCAACTGGCATGGACGTAGGACGGTTGCAGCCTCCCGGCAAGCAAAATCCATGGGGAAAAATTCCAGATTCACTTAACGGCCATGTGACTAGCTGAACGAGTGCAGGGATTCGCTTAACCGAAGGTCCTAAACTGGGGCAAAGCTCACTTAAGAAGCGTTTCACTTAGCAACGGAAAATTTGGGCTCGATTGCGGTTGTAAGGCGAGGAGTCTCACCTGTACTTATTTATTTGTTTATGGAATTTATATTACATTGGTTTGTGCTTAAATTGTAAGCCGCCCTGAGTCTTCGGAGAAGGGCGGGATATAAATGGGATTAAAATAAATAAATAAATAAAATATGCTGCCCAAATTGCCCAGAGGCGATTCTAAGATAGCTAACAATCCATGAAAACCAAGTAAAACATTAAAAAGAATTCATGTTAACATTAAAAATGGATGTAAAATTGACAAAGATGGGAAGGGAGGGAGCAAAATTTACACACTTTTTAATTAGCACTGGTGGTAGGTTCACGTCCTGGCTAAATTTCCTATGGGAAGAAAATACTTCCAAAGAAAATAAAATAAAACAAGGAAAGGAGATGAGATTTGGAAAGAGGAACTCTATTAGACACGGGGGAAAGATAGAAAATACGAAAGAAGTAGGCATGGACTGGCCTGCGGATTGAAAAATTTGGAAGAGATTGCCGAGAGCAAGAGGTGCGCATAATTAAAGAGCTTAAATTAAATCTGAAATTTTGATACTTGAAATGGTGGGCTCCAAAGCTTTTGCTATCTTAAATAAATCCTTTGCATAAAACGTCATCACTAACAAGTTTGCGTTAGAAGTCACAGAGTTAGGGCCAGATATATGTAGCTGTTCTTCTAATAAATAACAGACTTATGCACCGCTCCGTAGTGCTTCACAGCTCTCCCCGAGCAAATGTCAGCTTTATTGCCCCCAACAATCTGGCTTCTTATTTTTACTGACTTTGGAAAGATGGAAAGCTGAGTCAACTTTGATTGCATATCCAAGCATCTGGCTTGACCGTTGAAGTGTTCCCTATTAACCAGTAGGAGAGAATGCTGAAGAATATTATTGATATATCAAAACCAGTAAGGATAAATATCAGGAAAGGTGAACTTTTTCATTATTATTATTAACTAGAAGTCAAGTAGAAGTCAACTAGAAGTCATTATTGACTAGAAGAGCAAAATGACCTTTATACAAGCAGGCCCTTTTCTATTGCACGTTTTCGGCACAAAAGAGTGTTAATGAGAATAGTGCTAAAAAGCACTCAAGAGCATTACCAAAGAACAAACAGTATTTTGGCAGCTGGTGAAACCAACAGTGTTCAAAATTGTGAATGTCATTCTACCCATTAATAATCAATTCAATTGTCCCAGAAATATTTAAAGCACTGGGAAACTTGGATAGCCCCCGGGACGTTGTCACAAAATGGCCCATAAATGGACTTTGCATCATGGGTTGCTCATTCTTCACAGCACTCTCTGAACAGTTTACAAATGTCAGCTTATTGCCCCCCCCCCTTAAAAAAAACAAAAAAACAATCTGGCTTCTTATTTTACTGACTTGGAAAAGACGGAAAGCTGAGTAAATCTTGAGGCGGTCAGGATTGAACTCCTGGCTGTGGGCAGAGTTAGCCGGCAATATTGCTTTCTCACTCTTTTTCCATTTAAAATACTATTTCCGTCTAAAATGCTGTTTTTCATTGACCCGAAGTAGAATTTCAGATTTAAAGGGGCTCTGTACTTGGTTTTGTGGTGTACTTTAATGACCTAGATCAGGGGTCTGCAACCTTGACAGCCTTAAGACTTGTGGACTTCAGCTCCCAGAATTCCTCAGCCAGCAAGGGAGCTGAAGTCCACAAGTCTTAAAGGTTGTCAAGGTTGCCAGACCCCTGACTGAACCAGGACTTAACTGTATTTCTTAAGGAAATGTAGAATAATGATTTTAAATGCTTTACAACATAGACTCGGTTTCTTTTCTCCTGTCTAACTAGGCTGTGTGGCTTATCTTTAGGAAAAGGAAAGGGTAGAGGCCGAGTAAGACCCGAAGATGAGGAAGAACTGGGAAACGCCAGGCCATCTGCTCCGAGCACGTTGTTTGACTTTCTCGAGTCGAAAATGGGGACTCTCACGGTGGAAGGTAAGCAGGAGATGTCTGCTTTCGTCTTTCGTGAAAATCTGCTTGTGCAAAAGTGCACGTGGGTTGCCGCTCTTTTAATGAAAAATCAAAGCTCATTAAAGAAGACGGCCTTGTATTTAGCGCAAATATTCACTCACACCACACAGCAGCACGGTAGCCTAGAGGTAGAGACCTCGCCTCACAATCAAGAGGCTGTAAATTTGGTCCTAGGTAGCGGCAGATACATCTCTCTCTGGGCATAATGACTAATAGTCTGCTGTAGACTCCACCTAGGTGTCAGGAAGGGCATCCGGCCAGTAAACGCTCCAGCTCCGTTCAGTCCCCCCTGATGCCGTCCCCGATGCAAGAGGTTACAGGGCCATTAAAGGGAAAAATAATAATAATAATCACACCACAAACATCAAATCAAATATTTGCAATCCATAGGAAGGAGAAGAAGGGAAGGAACAAACGAAGGCAGAAATTTTACTTCCTTTGTTGCTAGGGAAAGTGAGTGCATATTTTTTTCCCCAAGCAGCTGATCTTTGAAGGGTTCCCTGTAAACCAGTTGGGAGAGAATTCCCGAAAAAGTCCCTGTTTAAATTGATATGTCAAAACCAGTAAAGAAGATAAAGGTAAATGTAATGGTTCCCCCGCACATGTGTGCTAGTCGTTTCCGACTCTAGGGGCCGGTGCTCATCTCCGTTTCAAAGCCAAAGAGCCAGCGCTTGTCCGAGGGTGTCTCCGTGGTCATGTGGCCAGCATGACTAGACGCCAAAGGCGCACGGAACGTTGTTACCTTCCCACCGGAGTGGTCCCTATTTTTCTACTTGCATTTTTACGTGCTTTCGAACTGCTAGGTTGGCAGAAGCTGGGACGAGTAACAGGCGCTCACTCTGTTATGCGGCGCTCAGGATTCGACCCACCAAACTGCCGACCTTCTGATCAACAAGCTCAGCGTCCTAACCCACTGAACCACCGCGTCCCTAGTAAAGAAGATAGCACCGTATAGATATCAAGAAAAGGGAACACAAAAGTAATTATTAACTAGAAGGGCAAAATGACCTTTATACAAGTAGGGGCTTTTCTGTTGTATATTCTATTTTCTGTTGTATGTTTTCTGCCCCTTTGCTTATTTATTTATTTATGAAATTTATACGGCAAAGAGTATTAACGAGAACGGTGCTAAAAAAGCACTCAGAATTGTTACCTAAAAAAAAAAGGAATAGCTGGCAAAATCAACACTGCTCAAAGTTGTGAATTACGCCCTACCCACTAATAACCCAATTAAATTGTCCCAGAAATTTTTAAAGCATTGGAAAACTTACATATCCCCCCAGGAGGTTGACCCAAAATAGCCCCTAAATGGGCATTGCATCATGGGTTAATTCTTCTAGAAGGTGATAGTTTTTTTAGAACTAGATCAGATTTTTTTTTTAAAAAAATCCCTTATATTATTCCTTAGCCGAAAATTCTCAGAAGGCAAAATTTTGCTGGACAGTTGTAACAAAACGAAATTTGACATTTTAAAGCAAGCCTTGTCATTTATTCCCCCCCCCTCCTCTCTCTATAGCTAGAGAGTCCATTGGCCATTATGGTAAAAAGTAGAATAAAATGGCTTGGAAAACGCTTTAGCATTTGCCTTAATTGCAAGACATGAAAGCTTTTGTCTTCAGTTAGGTAGTTTCAAGTTGACAAGCCTTTTCCTTTTAAACTGTCATTCAATCATTTTATTCATTTCACCGCCTGTGAATTTGTGACCTTGAAATAATCATGCCAAACCAATTTTTCTTCCTTTGAAGGAAGCCTTAGAAATCCACTAGGAGGGATGCATTAGTTTGGAATGATTAACACAATTGAAATTTATTTAATGGATGGCGGCTTTCAAAAGCCAAAGTTATTGTCAGTCAAATTATCTAACGTGATAAGAGCATCAGAATTGCACCAACATAATTACAACAAATGCTTCTTTCTCTGTTCTTTTTACTCCACTACTGACGTCTTCTCTTAACTTCTGCTAAGTCTCCTCTTTGAATAAAAATTAAGGTAATTATTACCTTGATAATTTTGATAACTTTAGACAAAAAAGAAAAATTCCGATGGGAAGATTTGAGATGCCCAGTTAGCAAAAACAGATCTTCGAATCCATTTTCTTCCATTTCTCTTTTATATAATAAAAGCTCTTTTTTTTAAAATCCCCAAATGAAAAAGTAATCCTTTTGGTTTTCTACGTGACTGAAGGAGAGGAGATTTATGACTCCTCCCACTTTCAAGTTTTGGGATGAAAGTAATAAGACAGTGGCAGGTTGAAATTTGATCCAGATAAATTAATAATCTAGAATTGTATACTTTTTTTTTCTTAATTTGCAACCATAGATTTTAGCAAAAAGCAGCCCCCGTTTTGGGTACCCATATCTAATTTTTATCTCCAATTTAGCTTGCTGCTATTTAACTGAGGCACAGCTATATCATGTGTCCATACATAGACTTTGACCATTCTATCTGAAGAAGGCTGCTATTTTGTCCTTAATTTACTAATTTAGAAAACGTACGTGCCACCCACATCCTTAATGGTGCTGGACAAATTAGAAAAGTACAATCAAATGTCAATCAAGGCACGTCGGATGTAAAACATGAAACTAAATCGTGGCTTTATGAAGTCAGAATAAATGCTGTATATATGTTTTGTTTTGTCCCTATCAAATTGTAATGGAAGTCAGGAGTTACTTTCAATCGTGTCTTCCACAATAGGTTTCTCCATCCATGAAGAAAACCAAATTGAAGTCAAGCATGATAATAGGATGTTTGGTACATAGAATAATAAGAGTTGGAAGGGACCTTGGAGGTCTTCTAGTCCGACCCCCTGCTCAAGCAGGAGACCCTATACCAGGGGTCGGCAACCTTGGCTCTTTTATGACTCGCGGACTTCAACTCCCAGAATTCCTGAGCCAGCTATGCTGGCTCAGGAATTCTGAGAGTTGAAGTCCGCGAGTCATAAAAGAGCCAAGGTTGCCTACCCCTGCCCTATACCATTTCAGACAAATAGTTGTCCAGTCTCTTCTTCAAAACCTCCAGTGATGGAGCACCCACAGCTTCTGAAAGCAAGCTATTCCACAGATCGGTCACTCTCACCGTTAGGAAATTTCTCCTTAGTTTTTGCTTGGCTAGTTTCCAGCCATTGTTTCTTTTCTTGCCTTCTGGCGCTTTGGAAAATAGTTGGACCCCTCATCTTTGTAGGAGCCCCTCAGATATTGGAACACTGCTATAATGTCTCCCCTAGCCCTTCTTTTCATTAGATTAGACATGTCCGCTTCCTGCAACCGTTCTTCGTTTTGTTTTAGCCTCCAGCCTCCTAATCACCCTTGTTGCTCTTCTCTGCACTCTTTCCAGAGTCTCAACATCTTTTTTTTTTATTTATATGGTGGTGACCAGAACTGGATGCAGTATTCCAAGTGTGGCCTTCCTAAGGCTTTGTAAAGCGGTACTAGAACTTCACGTGATCTTGATTCTGTCCCTCTATTAACGCAGCCTAGGATTGCTGCAGCCTAGGTATGACCTGTAGGTATTGATGGTATAAGACCGTGGTGGCGAACCTATGGCATGGGCAGCAGAGCCCTCTCTGCGGGCACGCGCGCTGTCGCCCCAGTCCTAGGCCTTCAGCTGGGTTTTATAAAACCTTTTCGCTTTAGGCTTCCTCCGCCATGTACAAAAAAAAAGGTTCAATCAATCAATTTCAACTTCTTGCAGGAAAAAAAAGATCTCGCAAAGTTGGAGTTGATTGATTGAACCAGTCTGCCGTTACCACGCCCAACCAATGGGCCATGCCCACCCAATTGGCCACACCCGCCCAATGGGCTACGCCCACCCGGCACCCAACGATACATAAGTGGGGTTTGGGTTGCAGTTTGGGCACTCGCTCTCCAAAAGGTTTACCATCACTGGTAATAAGACTAAGCAATCACATAGTAACTTGGGTCTCAGTTGTATGAAGCTTTATAACCCCCCCCCCCGTGAGCATCTTGAACTTAGTAAAGCTCTTTCAATAGGAGATTTAAAAAAACGACATTCAAGGAGACTCATTCAAATACCCATGCTGCCACATTCCGGATTATTACAATATCCAGGCCACATTTAAGGATCTCCCCAAGACTCAATGGCTCAGTGGGTTAGGACGCTGAGCTTGTCGATCAGATAGTCGGCAGTTTGGCGGGTCGAATCCTCAGTGCCGCGTAACAGAGTGAGCGCCTGTTACTCGTCCCAGCTTCTGCCAACCTAGCAGTTCGAAAGCACGTAAAAATGCAAGTAGAAAAACAGGGACCACTACGGTGGGAAGGTAACAGCGTTCCGTGCGCCTTTGGCGTCTAGTCATGCCAGCCACATGACCACGGAGACGTCCTCGGACAAGCGCTGGCTCTTCAGCTTTGAAACGGAGATGAGCACTGCCCCCTAGAGTCGGAAACGACTAGCACGCATGTGCGGGGGAACCTTTACTTTTACCATGAATAATATGAAAGAATTAGTGGTATAGGTGATAGCTAATTATGAGGGTGATACATCTCAGGGACTAAGTATTCACCCAAGAAAAGGGTCATCTGGCTATGCTGTACGCTGTACCCTTTGGACACTTTCTTAAATCTCCAATCCCTTCAGGAGTCACGTTCAGAGCTAATTTTATTCCGCGCTCTGCCTCTTTTTGCTATTTGTTTTTTACCTGTCTCTTATTCCGTCCCTGGCTACTGCTGTTTCGATCTTGACAGGATCCTGATCTGGTGGGTTTCACTTGGAAAGAAATCTGTGAGAGGTTTGGACAGGCATAATTAAGAGCTGTTTCGCCACGCCATTTTCTTCTCGCTCTTAACTTCCTGGCAGGCACGTGATAGTTAGAGCCAATTTTTTTTCCCTCCCCCCAGCCTCTCGTAGAGTTCAGCTGAACGATTAACTCTCTTAACTGGGTGAAACAGGGAAAGCGGTTGCTAAGATGAGTAGGGGGAAAAAACAACTGGCAGGAAACCTTTTTTTTTCTGCAAAAGATAGAAGAAGAAGAAAAAAGAGAGAGAGAAAGAACTAAGGTGGGGTTACGTAATTGTGGCTAGAGAGAAGAAGAACGGGGGAGACGGAAGGAGATATGGGCGGGTTCAAAGAGCTGAGCTAGAAAACAACGAGAGAAGGAAAAGGGAATCGACTTGGAGGCAAAGAGGTCTACAGAGAAAGAAAAGAAGGAAGTGTTTCAGGCAGGCTTACGAGGGAGTAAGGTGAACATGCAGTAGGGAATGAAGAACAGGAAGAAAAGAAATACATTTCAGTACACCTGTCATGGTTCAAAGGTATCTTCTGCTCTAGCCAGTCAGACAAGTGACTGTCTAGCCTAGGGGTCAGCAACCTCAAACAGTGAAAGAGCCACTCGGAACCGATTTTATTTTATTTATTTATTTATTTTATTACATTTATATACCGCCCTTTCCCGAAGGACTCAGGGCGGTTTACAGGGTGATTAAAAAACCAAGATACAAAAGTTAAAAACAAATTTAAAAAAAAATTATATTTGTCCCTGCATAAATAAAACCCCAGTTAAAATTAAGATTAATCCTCACAAAAGGAAAAACTGGGAGCCGCAAAAAATATGCACGTACATGCGGACATGCGCAGAACAGGGTTTGACTGAAGAGTAGAGCCAAGGTGAGATATGCACCTACCCTGCATATTTGAATTGATTGGTTGAACTTTTTTAGTCCCACTTTTGTTTTTGTTTTTTGGACTGCACATGGCAGAGGACCAGGAGCCACAGGAGACGGCTGAAAAAGCCGCATGTGGCTCCGGAGCCGCGGGTTGCAGACCTGTGGTCTAGCCTCTTCTTAAAAATCTCCAGTGATGGAGCACCCACGATTTCTGGGGGTAAAAAGAGCCTTGGTGGAGCAGTGGGCTAATGCCTCCTTAAGTAACACCAGCTGCCTGCAATTAGTGCAGGTTTGCATCCCACCAGGCTCAAGGTTGACTCAGCCTTCCATCCTTCCGAGGTAGGTAAAATGAGGACCCAGATTGTTGGGGGCAATTAAGCTGACTTTGTAATAATGCCGCTTGGGGTGTGTGTGAAAGCCCTAATAAGCAGGCATATACATAGAAGGAAGGCTACTGCTAAGCTTGTAAGCCGCCCTGAGTCTTCGGAGAAGGGCGGGATATAAATGGAATTAAAATAAAAAATAAAATAAAAATAAGCTGTTTCACTGGTTGATTGTCCTCACTGTCAGGAAGTTTCTCCTTAATTCCAGGTTGCTTCTCTCTTTGATTAGCTTCCAACTGTTGTTTCTTGTCCTGCCCTCTGGTGCTTTGGAGAATAATTTGATCCCCTCTTCTTTGTGGCAGCCCCTCAAATACCGGAAGGCTGCTATCATGTCTACCCTGTTCTTTCTTTTCTTCAGACTAGCCAAACTGTAGCTGTTCTTCATGTTTTAGTCTCCAGGCCTTGGATCATCTTAGTTGCTCTTCTCTGGATTTTTTTTCCAAACTCTCAACATCTTTTTTTGTGATACGGTGATCAAAATTGGCTGCAGTATTCCAGGTGTGGCCTCCCTAGAGTTTTATAAAGGGGTACTAACACTTCACGTGATCTTGATTCTATGTCTCTGTTTATACAATCCAGGATTGTATTAGGTTTTTTGGTTGCTGCTGTACACTTGTTGGCTCATGGTCAAGTGATCGTCCACTAGGACTCCAAGGTCCCTCTCACAGTTGCTGTTTTTAAGCCAAGTCTCGCCCAAATCTGTGTTTGTGCCTTTGGTTTTTCCTGCCTAAGTGTAGGACTTTGCTTTTCTCCACATTGAAACTCATTTGTTGGATAGGGCCCATTGTTCGAGTTTGTCAAGTTCTTTTTGGATCCCGAGTTTGTCTTCTGGGGTGTTTGGCTACTCCTGCCAGTTTGGTGTCATCTGCAAATTTGATGAGTTCCCCTTCACTTCCCACATCTCAGTCATTGGTGAACTTTAGGATTTGCCCCAGTTCAGAGATCATTGTTTGTCTTCCTTCTCTTCCTGTTGAATAATTGCACTTACTCGGCAAGTGTTTATTTGTGACATAAATTTCAAAAATTAGTTGGGTCAGAAGTTGTGGTGTCTTCTTTTGCAGAGCCCAAGGTGCAGGTGGCCTTGCAGCAGCACGGAGCCCAGAGGGTGTCCAACGCCGAGCAGAATGGCGTAAAAGCGTACAACCATCCAAGACACGTTCCTCGAAGTGAACTCCGGCTGCCGAGGAACGAGAAGCCGCCTCGCTTTCAACGAGATAGTCAGAACGCAAGGCACAACACGGAGGGAAGTGGCTTTTCCAGGACCAGGCCTTTGGAAAGGCCGAACTCCCTGGGCCCCGATCAGTGGACCGAGGAGAGAAATAAGTGCGACAGACTTTACCCTCGGAAAGATTTTGGGTACCCCACAGCCGGTCATTCGGGGGACCTTCATTTCAAGAGGAGGGAGACGCCCGTGCAAAACCGGCCGGGGAAAATTGGCTCCCTGGTCGAAATGAAAGAGAACTCCGTCAGCCAAGATCCGACCGACAGCAACAGTCAGAAGCCGAGAAGTCAGATACATCCCCCCGACCATTTCTGCGATAGGAAAACGTTGATCCTCCCGAGCGATTCTTTCACCGGCTTAAAAAACGAGCCGCCGTTTGGCGTGGCCGTAGAGTACCTGAACCCAGTTAGAACTGATCCTTTCTGTTCCGTACCAAATGGCGACGTGGAACACTTCCCCAAAGGGAGGAGGGTCGGACCTATTAAAATGCCCCCTCCCCATATGGCCGTGCCCTTCGATGTCAAAATGTACTATGACTCCGGTCCCAAAAAACGATCGGGGCCCATCAAGCCAGAAAAAACGATTGAGCCCCCTGTTTCGGCAGAATACGGGAAAGGCTGGCAAGCGGGGGACGAGTGTTTTGCCCTTTATTGGGAAGACAACAAGGTATGTTTTTGTTCCCGAGCCAAAGCTAACATCGTTGTGTTCGAAGTGGCTGTCATTTTTTTTTTTTGGTAAGGTTATAAAGTTGCGTCGGGGGAAAAAGGGATCTTAGCTTTGTAGCAAAACATGCCTTATATCCTCTGTTGTCCTATAAAAACAAACCAGCTCTTTGAAGCCACGGTATGTAGAAGTGTTCTTCTCAGTTGTCCAGTTCATATTTGTTGCTGCTGTTAGTTGCGAAGTCGTGTCCGACCCATCACGACCCCATGGACAACGTTCCTCCCGGCCTTCCTGTCCTCTACCATCTTCTGGAGTCTATTTAGGCTCACACCTACTGCTTCAGTGACTCCATCCAGCCACCTCCTTCTCTGTCGTCCCCTTCTTCTCTTGCCCTCAATCTTTCCCAGCATTAGGCTCTTCTCCAGTGAGTCCTTCCTTCTCATTAGGTGGCCAAAGTATTTGAGTTTTACCTTCAGGATCTGGCCTTCTAAAGAGCAGTCAGGGTTGATCTGCTCTAGGACTGACCGGTTTGATCACCTTGCAGTCCAGGGGACTTGCAGGAGTCTTCTCCAGCACCATAGTTCAAAGGTACCCTAGCTGCAGACAATCTTTCTTAAAAGCTGTTGAGTTCCAGGGATCCTAAATTGATTGATGATAGGCCCGCACAAAAGATGGTGAGCCTCTAAAACGGGATTCCCTTCTCAAGGCTTTACAGTCCCCAGTGTTCTTAAGAGATTGACATAAAACCTTAAGAAAGATTGGATGTTTTAGTCAATTTGTTTTTTTAAAACAAGCAGTGACTGGTGGGACGGGCTCCAGTACTTCTAAGAAAGTGATTCAGTATTGAAACGGATCAGAAAAAGGGATTCTTCTAGGTGTCGACGGCAGCTGCAGTTATGCCTCTTTGTTCTGTCATGCTGGACCTAAATTGTTGTTGTTATTTTTGACAAAGGATAGGTTGAGCTTAAAAAGCAAGGCAAAGGATCTTTGTGCTGAAGCATATACAACAAAGTGAAAGGACGCGGTAGCTCAGTGGGTTAGGACGCTGAGCTTGTCGATCAGAAGGTCGGCAGTTTGGCGGGTCGAATCCCGAGTGCCGCATAACAGAGTTAGCGCCTGTTACTCGTCCCGGCTTCTGCCAACCTAGCAGTTCGAAAGCACGTAAAAAAAATGCAAGTAGAAAAATAGGGACCACTATGGTGGGAAGGTAACAGCGTTCCATGCGCCTTTGGCGTCTAGTCATGCCGGCCACAAGACCACGGAGACGTCCTCGGACAAGCGCTGGCTCTTCGGCTTTGAAACGGAGTTGAGCACCGGCCCCTAAAGTCGGGAAAGACTAGCACGCATGTGCGGGGGAACCTTTACCTTTACCTTTATATACAACAAAGCTATATAAGAAAGTGATAGAACCAAGAGCCACAAAGATGATTAGGGAACTGGAGATTAAAATCTATGAAGAATAGTTGCAGGAATTGGTTATGCCTAATCCAATTGAAAGAAGGACTAGGGATGATACAATAGCAGTGTTCCAATATTTGAAGGGTTGCCAAAAAGAAGACCTGATGGCAGGACAAGAAGCAACGGATGGAAACTAAGCAAGGAGAGAAGCAACCTAGAACTAAGGAGAAACGTCCGGACAGTGAGAACAATCGGTGGATATCTTGCATCCAAAAGTTGTGGGATGCGCCAACACTGTCGGTTTTTAACAAGAGATTGGACAGTCATTTGTCTAAAATGATATACAGTTTCTTGCTTGGGCAGGGGGTTGGACTAGAAGACCTCCAAGGTCCCTTCCACCCCTGTTATTCTGCTATATCGGGAATTATGTCCATTTTCAGTAATCAGTTTTAAAGAGCCCAGCCAATACATAGTACATGGTTGCAAAGAGTTTTGCCTTGTTTACAGAAAGAAAATTGTCCCCTTATCTTATGCTTCATTACTGAACTTGGCTAGAGTCCTACGTTAAGCCAAGCGAATTGGTTGCTATATGGGCTACACTTAGATATATATTTATTTATACCAAGCACTCATGTCCCTCCTGAATCAAACAAGTCATTTCAGTATGATACTGCAGGGGGAAAGGTCTCACAAGTTCTCTGTTTAGTTTTTTGCATGCTTAGAAATACTACTACTACTACTATTACTACTACTTTTACTTCTTCTTCTTCTTCTTTCTCCTCCTCCTCCTCCTCCTCCTCTTCTCCTTCTCCTTCTCCTTCTTCTTCTTCCTCCTCCTCTTCTTCTTCTTCTTCTTCTTCTTCTTCTTCTTCTTCTTCTTCTTCTTCTTCTTCTTCTTCTTCTTCTTCTTCTTCTTCTTTTTCTTCCTCTTCTCCTCCTCCTCCTCCTCCTCTTCTTCTTCTTCTTCTTCCTCCTCCTCCTCCTCCTCCTCCTCCTCCTCCTCCTCCTCCTTCTCTTCTTCTTCTTCTTCTTCTTCTTCTTCTTCTTCTTCTTCTTCTTCTTCTTCTTCTTCTTCTTCTTCTTCTTCTTCTTCTTCTCCTCCTCCTCCTCCTCCTCCTCCTCCTCCTCCTCCTCCTCCTCCTCCTCCTTCTTCTTCTTCTTCTTCTTCTTCTTCTTCTTCTTCTTCTTCTTCTTCTTCTTCCTCTATTTCCCCCCCTTAAAATAAGAAATTGTGCATAGATTTGTTATTTTTGTAGTTGAAATACACAATTGCTTGTTTTGTAAAATGTCATTTTTAATATATATATATATATATTCCCCCCCCCCTCCAGTTTTACCGGGCAGAAATTGAAGCTCTCCATTCTTCTGGGACAACTGCTGTTGTTAAGTTTTGTGATTATGGAAACTATGAAGAGGTGTTATTGTGCAACATCAGGCCTGTTCAAGCTGACACCTGGGTACGTGACAATAAATTGTATACAAAGAGATAAAGTACTTATTTCTTTTGAACGTGGAAGCCATAATCCGATGACTGGTACCGTCCAGAGGGTTTTCAAATCAAAACCTGAAGAGAAGAATTGTAAAACTGGTTAAGGTGTGTGTGTTTTTTAAAAACAAAAAAACAAAAAAAAAAACTGCATCTCCATCTATAAACTATGCCTTAAGAAGCTTGTAGCCTTAACTTCACCTAATCACGTTTGTAAATTGAGCAATATATTCTTGGCTTTTCAAGCAAATAATGATTTAACCTGAAGAAGGAGAATGGTTTTCAAGGGCATATTCTGCCAGGCTATAGACCCTAATTGATGGTTTGCTCTAGTTTAGAAATCAGATGAATCCACACAATTTAAGTTCCAGGGAGGGGTTGTCTTTCTCCCCCATCCCTTTAATGTTTCCCGTTCGCTGTATGTGTCCTTGTTTCTACAATTGTATTGTGTTCTTTCGACAGACATTGAATATATTTGAAGGATAGGTCTGTAGCCATAAGGGTTTAAAAGGCTTTGTTAAAACATCCAACATCTTCCCTTTACACAATGAGTTTATAGAAGAGTGCCAAATGATAAGAGTAAGAAATAGGGGTTATTTTTTTTTCTGAAGTGTGGTTAAAAAAAACAACAACAAACGGAAAGGAGGTCACTACAGAAAAAACTTTCTCGTTCGCTAGATTTCTTTTCTTTTCTTTTCTTTTCCTCCGGCTTTCTTTCTTGTGCGGCAAGAACAAGAAGTTATTCTTCTCCAAATGCATTTGGGCGAGTGCAGCCGTTATTATTATTTTTTGTTGTTCAGCTCACTTTCCCATACGCCATCCACTTAATTAATTGCCATCATTATTCATTTCATATTGACCGAGACATAGAAGACGGTGCATTTCGAGGTCAAGTTTGAAAATGCTGCTTTGCACCCTGCATTTTTGACTCTTAAAATGTTCCCTTGTGTGTGTGTGTTTACTTCAGAGACCCAAGTTTTATTCTATAGCTTTGAACCTACCTTGGCATTCATTCAAGTTTCTGCATCTCTTAAGTGCAAACTTTCACAGAATGACGAGAGAAACACCATAATTTGAGATGAGAGCAGGAAAAAGGATGGATACTAAACATGTAGTAGGTTTCTTGAAGAAAAGAAACAAGTCTAGTTAATATTTGAAGGCATCGGTTCATTTTTTTTTTAGAGACTTCACGGCTACCCGTTGAAAGTTTTATAATCATCATCACGGCCATTGCTTCAGTACGTGACGGTAAATTATACATAATGCAAGTAGAGAAGTACATGCAGTCAGACTTGAAATAAACAGAGACTGGATTTCATGGGTTTGGATAGGACGATGAGGTTTAAGTTCCTGTATAATATCTCCAGAAGGCTCCTCCTATTGTGGTCCGTCCAATTAAATATTTTATTTTCCCGAAGTTGGAAGTTCTGATTTCTTTTGCTCCTCTTTTTAAATCCAGCAGTTTTTGTTTTGCTAGTAAGCCAGCAAAACAAATAAATAAGGTTTCCAGAATTACCATTTCACAGTCTTCTCCATGACTTCCTGCATCATGGCGGGAATAAATAGCGTTCATTTCATAGCTAGCATAGTACACGGTGCAGAAGACAGGAAGGAATTGAGCGAGCAAGCACATTTTAGTTTTATTAAACATAAATGAACGGCTACACGAACTCTGTAATTTTCGTTTTTCCCTAAAGCAATAAATATGGAGTGTTGAATTAGCTTTGCCTATGTAGACATACGGAGTTTTCATTAGACCAGGTGGGCGAGAAAGAAGCTTTGGTTTCCATTTGTTGAAGGATTGTTTAACCTTTTATACTTGACAAGAGAATGTACCCATATATATGTAAACCCCTGTTATGCTAAATGTGGCAGTGATCACAGAATAAAGTTATATGTTTGCAACATATCAGCCCAGGCTTAAAACGCCATCACGGTAATAAACTTTTTTTTTCTCCCTCTTGCAATATTTAAAATAAATATCAAAAGCATGCATTGTTCAGACGAAAGTAAGTCTGTGCTGTAGAAATCTAAAAAATAAACACAATTAATAACTTAAACCTAAAGTGTTATACGTTATTTTCTCAGATTTAGAAGTGTCACCAATGAGTACATATTTATCAGGAGCTCGTTTTACTCGCAGTGTACCTTTTCCTTCTTTCTTGCAGATATCTTTGTACTTTCCAGTAGTTTGACTTTATTTTATAAAAAAGGTAGAACTTTAGCACCTGGTTTCAGTAGACTATTGTGGCTTCACCTGTTCCTGAAAGATACTGAGATAATCTGGAGAGAAACAGTTTCGAAAACAGATGCCATGTTCAAATTGGCTAGTGGTTTTAGCTTCCTTTCATAGAATACTTGTCAAATTGATATTCTTCGTAAAGGTCTTTTTTCTTCAGGTAGATCCCAACATACAACAGTTAGTTTAATGACGGTTCAAAGTTACAATGGTACGGAGGAAAGTGACTTACGACCGTTTTAACGACCGTTGCAGCATCCCTGCAGTCATGTGTTCATAATTCAGATGCACGGCAACTGACTCATACTTATGACGGTTGCAGTGTCCCAGTGTGTGTGTGTGTGCGTGTGTGTGTGTGACGTGATCCCCTTTTGCGACCTTCTGACAAGCAAAGTCAATGGGAGAAAGCCAGATCACTTTAACAACCAACTAACTTAACAACTGCAGTGATTCACTTAACAAACGGGGCAAGAAACATCGCGAAACGGAGCAGCGTTCACTTAACAAATGTCTCCCTTGGCGGCAGAAATCTTGGGCTCAATTGGTGTCGTAAGTCGAGGAATTTAGCCGAACGTATTCTAGAGACATTTTCTAACTTTGGGCCTCCGGCATCGTATGCCTCCTTCTCCCTACATTGAATTTAACCTTGAAGGAACACTTCTGGTGCGTAAAGTTGGTTAGAGATTGATCTACGTGTTGAGTTTTTCCTGGTTTCATAAAAATTCAACGCCAAGCGTTTCTCCTGCCTGTCTCCAGTGCCACTTCCAAAACACTTAGCTTTGCAGTGGTGGGAAATTTCCAGAAAACTAGGGTGAATTATGTCATTCCTATGAGGAAAGTCAGCCACTGTGATCCAACCCAGATGTGAGTCTGTCCGAGGGTACAGTATTATTCCGGAATAACTAGACCCATTTCTATTCTTGCTTGGTGGACCGGAAGGAAAGGGAGGGGGCAGCATTTTACACATGCACGTGTGAACGGGGCCACGATCACGCAACACAAATGGGGCAGCGCTAGCGCCCACGTGATACTCGCTAGCTCTGCCCCGTTCTTGCCCGCATCTTGTTTTCGCACCCCGCGGTGCGGCGTTCCATTTTTGTGCCCCCGCGGCCATAGCACTAGCGCAAGTGTGTGTGTGTGTGTGCGCGCTACAGCCCAGTAGAGGGCTGTGGCCCACAGGTTGGGGACCCCTGATCTATATGACATGATGGGATGGGAGGTCGTTTGCGATAGCCTATCTTCAGTGGAAGAAAGAATAACAGAAAACAATTAATGCACAATTCTTGTATGGCGATTACCGACTCTTATACTGGACTATCTGTCTGACCCCGGTTTACAATCTTCTGACGAAATCAACAGTAAGAAATGCAGAATCCCCAACTGCTGATCATAGCCTCACTTCTCACCGTTTCTGTGCAAATTCTAACGCGGCACTTCGAAGATCGACGGATCACGATCACTTTTTTAGCTTAGAATTAACGAACGGAGAATGTCGTTTCATTTAAATTTACTTAAGTAAATCCTGTCTACCTTTTCCCCTTGTGATTCACGATTCACTTCTACTCGCCGTGACAGCTGTCAGATTTCATTAGAAGGAAAGAAAGTTTTAGGTGAAAAAACTTAGACTAAAATTATTTTTGTCAAAAGGAAAAGACCGTGGGTGAAAACTCTGCTAAATGACAGGAGCATATGCAGAAAGTCCTCGGCTTATGACGCAGTTGAGCACAAAATTAAGCAAGACGGTTGTTAAGCAAGATTTACCCCATTTTATGACCTTTCTTGCCGCAGTTGTTAGGTGAGTCGTGCAGTTGTTGAGTTAGTAATAGGGTAGTTAAGTGAATCTGGCTTTCCCTGGATGCGGTAACTGTCGTAAATATGAGTCAGTTGGCAAGCGTCCAAATTTTGATCAGGTGACCACGGAGATGCTGCAACGGTTGTAAGTGTAAAAAAACTAGTCACAAGCCCCTTTTTTCACTGCTGTTGGAATCTCAACTGGTCACTAAGCAGATTGTTGTAAGTCAAGGACTATTTGTACAGAATAATTTTAATAGTCAGTGGGATCTATTCACAGGCTAAATTTAAAATACAAGTGTGCCTAAAGGCTCTTTGGGTGCTGATCAGCTGATCTGCGTCATCCCCAGACATTTGACTGAACTCACAGATTATAAAAATCAGCTGCGCTATATCCTTTTGCTCCAACTTCATTCCACTTGATAATAGTTTATGCCCCTTCCCAAAAGCTGGATTTCACATGGGTATTTTCCACTGGGCTTCCAAAGCGGACCTTCCATCTTCCAATTTCAAAAAAAAAATCTGCTTTTCACGTGAACAAGTACCATGATTGGACATGCTGCTTTTCTCATAAATGTACATATTAACATGCATTGCGGGTCCCGAATTAATTAGTTTTCCTTCTCAGGAAGGACATTTGTCGAAGGGCAGAAGTACCTGGGTTTGTCAAATGCAAAAAAATAAAATAAAAAATGTTTTAGGAGTTGTCCAGTTAAAGCACGGCTCCTTCAAAACAGGTAGAATTCAATGCTGCGGAACATTCATTAGTTATTCGGGAATTGAGAAGAATCCAGAGGCACAACATGACACACACACAAAAATCTGCTTTTCCCTGTCTTAAAAGTGTGCCAGCTTCACACCGCAGTGATGAATGGTATACTAATATAGGCTACCTAAGTTGTTTTAAAGGTGGGCTGTTGTTTTCCTCCTGATAATATAAGTCTCCATTTCTATATACCGTATTTTCCGGCGTATAAGATGACTTTTTAACCCATGAAAATCATCTCAAAAGTTGGGGGGTCGTCTTACACGCCGGAAAATACGGTATATGTAAAAAAAAATACCCACTGTGTCTTCCTACTAATGGTTATCAATGGACCGAATGTCGTTTATACCAATTGCCTGCCAAAAAGGTACAGAAAGCGAGGGTATCCTTTCTTGAATATTTCCCCACCCGCAGGTATACCAGGAAGTTTACTCTTGTACAAATTATTACAAATTTATTTACTGAAATGTTTGGAACGTAACTCTTAAAAGGGAGGTTAGCAATACCTCTAATGCAGAGGGCCCCAACCTTTCGGGCACCAGGGAACGGTTCCGTGGAGAAAAGTTTTTGTCACGGACTAGAGGGTGCGTAGTTTTGTGTGCTGCCTGCATCCTGTGAATGGGGCTTTGCTTGTTTGTGCGGACTGGTTGCTGGCATGCCACGGCCCGGTATCGGTCCACAGACCTGGGGTTGGGGACCCCCTGCTCTAAGGCGATTTTTCCCAGTTCTGTCAAGGCATTATTAGCTTCTTTTTTCAATTACCAGCACACACACACACACACACACACACACACACACACACAAAATAACACAACCCCACTTGTACCAATTTGTCTGAAATTTGGCAAGCTTTGTCTTTCCGTAAGAGGTTACGTGTCCCAGAAAGTTCATCTTAGTGCTAGCAGATATCCATTTTGATTTATTTTTTTTAACGGAAAGAGTACTTGGAACAAATAATAAACTCCGCATTACCTTGCTCCATTTGATATACGTTAGGCACTCTATCCTAGCCTCTCTATCCTCAACATAGGACCACAATTGAACCCGCCATTTCTGTTTGCTAAGCGAAACATTTGTTAAGTAAATCTTTTGCCCCATTTTACAACCTTTCTCGTCACAGGGGTTAAAGTGAATCATTGCAGTTGTTAAGTCAGTAACAAGGTCGTTAATTGAATTCTTCCCCATGGACGTTGCTTGTCGGAAGGTCGCAAAAGGGGATCACGTGAAACCACCACCACCACCACCCCGGGACGCTGCAACCGTCAGAAATACGAGTCAGTTGCCAAGTGTATGAATTTTGGTTATGTGACCTGGGGATGACGCAAAGCTTGTAAGCAGTGGTGGGACTCAAATAGGTGAACAACCGTTTCTGTGTATGGGTGCCGCTTCTGGAAGTCCATTCTGGGCCTGGGCAACAAAAAATTAGCTCCTGGTTCTGTCGAAGTGGTGCGAACCGGCTGAATCCCACCAATGTTTGTAAGTGTAAAAAATGGTGATAAGCCTATTTTGGATGATTTTGCATTCTGCTTGCGTTATGCAGTGAGTCATGCCACTTAACCTTAAAGCATTTTATCGTGCGAAACTCTGAACAGATGGAAACATCAGTTCCATCCTAAGATTCTTTGGTATAATTAATAAATTACCATAATAAGAATTCACGTCTCAGGGCCTTTTGTTGATAGAGGCAGAATCCTTAAAAGGGTTGAGTCCGTCAAAAAAATAATAAAAAGAAATAATAAAACGTCTCAGGGCCTTTTGTTGATAGAGGCAGAATCCTTAAAAGGGTTGAGTCCGTCAAAAAAATAATAATAATAAATAATAATAAAAGAATACAAGCAAGGCGTTTTGATGTTTTGAGACCTGTGTATACCTGCTGAGAAGATATGGATTGTTACAACTGCCTCTTCTAATGTTCTGGAATGATTTTTTTTTAAAAATGCAAATGAAGAAGGTCTTTAAATCAATTACCTTAACGAGGAACAGAGCGGCTAGCAGTAGAGTTTCCTACACGTTTTTATGCGTTTTGTAATTGAGCTTTCAAATCGACTTTGTCAAAGAAGGAGGGGGGAAAAAAGAAACCCCAGATTTTATTCCAGAGAGGGGTTGAGACGAAAGAAAAGGGCCAGCAGAATATCTTCAGGGTTTTAATTACATTAATTATATTTGCAATAGTGGCGAATATCTATAGCTCGGGCGTAGGATGAGGGTGAACGTTCGCTGTCCGAGCTTGTGGGTTGGTTTTTGAACGTTTATCTTCAGCGGAGTTTAGGGGATCTCGCTGTCGTAAACTCACCCTAAACCCTGAAGTTGTTACGTAGACTGGTAGCAAAACATTCGGAAACCAACCCACAAGCTTGGAGAACGAACCTTCACCCTCGTTAACTATAGTATTATCTTATCCTTTAACAGTACACTTTATTTATTTATTTTACTCAAACACCAGTCACTAAAGGACCATAGAACCATGGAATAATAGAATAGGAAGGGACCTTAGAGGTCTTCTAGTCCAACCCCCTGTTCAAGCAGGAGACCCTATACCATCTCCGACAGGTGGTTGTCCGGTCTCTTCTTAAAAACTTCCAGTGTTGGGGCATTCACAACTTCTGAAGGCAAAGCCGTTCCTCTGATTAATTGTCCTAACCGTTAGGAAATTTCGCCTTAGTTCTAGGTTGCTTCTCTCCTTGGTTGGTTTCATTCCTTTCTTTCTCGTCTTTTGGAAAAGAGGTTGAGCCCCTCTCCTTTGTGGCAGCCCCTCAAATATTGGAACATTCCTATCAGCGAAGAAGAACAATGCTGCTGAAATAAAATAATGCGCTGTTTTCCTTTCCTACTCCATTTATGCTGTTAGGTATTTGAACGTATGATTTAGCAGCGAACACTGGTGCTTAAGTGTCTGTGGAGACTCTCAGTCATCCAGGTCATAGTTATCCCAAAGATGCTTTTTTCACGAAGCAACTGGACTGCCTTGTTTTACTTTGAAGACATTTCGCTTCTCATCCAAGAAGCTTCTTCAGCTCTGGCTGGATGGTGGGGAATGGAAGGATTTATACTGGTCATTTGCATCCTTTTAGAGAGACGTTGAGGCCACCTGGAGGCTTATCTGTGTCCTCAGGGTCAGCTGAATAGTGCAAATGGATGTGGAGCCTTCTTGGAACTGCTGAAAGGACTCTGTTGTGGACTGGAGATAGGTGATGTCCTATCCCTCCCCCTCTGTTGAGGGAGAACTATTCATTTTTGACATAAGATGGCCTCTTTGACCCACAAAGAGGGTCAACATTGAACAGCCCTCTCTCAACAGAGGGGCAGGGATACGACATCATCAATCTTCAGTCCACAACACAATCCTTTCAGCAGTTCCAAGAAGGCTCCACACCCATTTGCAACACTCAGGTGACCCCGAGGACACAGATAAACCTCCAGGTGGCCTCAACGACTCTCTAAATAGAATGGAAATGACCAGCTCTCTGCAAGGAGTATAAATCCTTCCACTCTCCACCATCCAGTCAGAGCTGAAGAAGCTTCTTGGATGAGAAGCGAAACCTCTTCAAAGAAAAAACACCAAAGTCCAGTTGCCTCGTTAAAAAAAAAAAGCATCTTTGGGACACCGCTGCTTAGCCTTTTAGATATCAAGGGAAAAATATTCCAAGGCCTGAGGGGAAATATATTTGTACAGATCTGCAAGGATCCTAGTTGCTGAAGCTGTGACCAGGAATACGGCTTTTAACAATGACAATCCACTACAGCATTTTTTCCTCTGCCCCCACGTCTGAATTTAAAAGCAGTAAACGGCGCTGAGAGCTTTAAATAATTTTGCAGCCAAAATAATGCTTTACTTGAAGAAAAGCACGTCGATATTTTGAGGTATTTTTAAAACGGGGCACACTGCCCAGTACAGCTTTCCCATTAGAAATGTAAAAGTCATACTAAATGTTACAGGTAGACAGAACTGAGCCCCCAAATTCATGTTGTTAAGTGAGACATTGGTTAAGTGAGTTTTGCCTCGTTTTATGACCTTTCTTGCCACCGTTTTTAAGTGAATCGCTGCCGTTGTTAAGTTAGTAACACGGTTGTTTAAATGAATCTGGTTTCCCCCTTGACTTTGCTTGTAAGATGGCCACAAAAGGGGATTACATGACCGCAGGAGACTGCAACTGTCATAAGTATGAGTCAGTTGCCAAGCCTATGAATTTTGATCACATGACCCTGGGGATGCTACGTCGGTCATAAGTCTGAAAAACGATCATAGGTCCCTCTTTTCACTGCTGTTGTCACGTTGAACTCCCAGGAAACAGAAAGTTGAGGACTATCTGTATTTAGTGTTCTGAATGTGTTGAAAAACATAAACATCGGCCCAGTATATATATAGATTAAAGAATATTAAGAAAATGTCTCATTATGTTTCCGGGTTTTTCCACCCCCCACCAACCTATATTGCTTAGTTCTTCTTTTAACAAGCTATAAATATGCCCCCTTTTATTCTTGGCACAAAACCTATCTATCACTTATTATTTTTTTAAGTAATGACAGGAGAGGCTTTTTGTGTTGCGAGGAGAATGCGGTTTAAAAATAATTTATCTGGTTTAAAAATGATTTCTTTTGGTGTTGTAGTGAGCAAAGGTTCCCCGTTTTGTCAAATATAATACTTGCTTTTGTCATAATTTAGGGATATGCTTTGAATAACCTGCAGCCAGAATTAGTCTTTAAATAATATAAGATGCTTCATTTGATTCAGTTTACACACGTGTTACCTTGAAGTTTTCCCAGCAGCAATTGATTAATTCACTTTTTTTTAAAAAAAAAGCTTTTTGGTTTTATATATATATATACGCAGATGATACCACTCTAATGGCAGAAAGTGAAGAAGAACTAAAGAGCCTCTTGTTGCGGGTGAAGAAGGAGAGTGCAAAAGTTGGGTTGAAACTTAACATTAAGAAAACCAAGATCATGGCATCTGGCCCTCTCAATTCCTGGCAAATAGATGGGGAAGAAATGGAGGTAGTGACAGATTTTATTTTCCTGGGCTCCAAGATCACTGCAGATGGGGACTGTAGCCAAGAAATTAAAAGACGCTTGCTCCTGGGGAGGAAAGCCATGGCAAATCTAGACAGCACACTAAAAAGCAGAGACATCACCCTGTCAACAAAAGTGCGTATAGTCAAGGCTATGGTCTTCCCAGTTGCAATGTATGGCAGTGAAAGTTGGACCATAAGAAAGGCTGAGCGCCAAAGAATTGAGGCCTTTGAACTATGGTGCTGGAGAAGACTCCTGCGAGTCCCTTGGACTGCAAGGCGATCAAACCGGTCAGTCCTAGAGGAGATCAATCCTGACTGCTCTTTAGAAGGCCAGATCCTGAAGCTAAAACTCAAATACTTTGGCCACCTAATGAGAAGGAAGGACTCACTGGAGAAGAGCCTAATGCTGGGAAAGATCGAGGGCAATAGAAGAAGGGGACGACAGAGAATGAGGTGGCTGGATGGAGTCACTGAAGCAGTAGGCGTGAGCTTAAATGGACTCCAGAAGATGGTAGAGGACAGGAAGGCCTGGAGGAATGTTGTCCATAGGGTCGCGATGGGTCGGACACGACTTCGCAGCTAACAACAACAAAATATATATATATATATATATATAAATTTATATATATATATATATATATATATATATATATATATATATATATATATATATATATATATATATATATATATATATATATATATATATATAAATTTATATATATAAATTTATATATATAAATTTATATATATAAATTTATATATATAAATTTATATATATATAATATATATTTCTGCAAGCTGACAAGGGAGTTTATCAGTGCTTCCTGTGTGTGCTTACATGTGTGTGTCATGTATGTGTTTTTTGTATGTGTTTTGCTTTGAGAGGGGGCAACTAAATTTCATTTTTGATGTGTGCCGTTGTCCCTACAGTAAAAAAAATGACAATAAAGGTTATCTTATCTTATCTAATCTTAAAATCTAGCTTTTCCTAATCCGTTTACTTGTAGCATATTCGGAGTCTTGTTTCTCTGACATTATTTGGGTCCAACATTCAACCAGGATGAAAAATTTGAGCTTTCCTCACACATAGATCATCATCATCATCATCATCATCATCGTTATTGCTATTGTTATTGTTATTATTATTATTAATCATCACACAGTCAGCCAGTTGTTCAGATTGGATTTGGCATTTTTGTCTACCTATCGTGTCCTTAGCAAGGACCTGGGATAGGCAGATGTGGATGTTTGATGGTATTACAGATATCGTCGCAGGATGGAAGCAGTTCCTAGTAAGGCCGACTTTCGCAACTGACTAATGGCGAATTTGTCAATGCCAATGGTGTTCAAGTGGTGCTCCAGTTGTTTTGGGATTGCACCCAAGGCGCCTATTACTATTGGTACTAGCCTTGCTTGCATCATTGTTGTTGTTGTTTGTTGTTGTTGTTGTTATTTATCGCGTAGCACATTCACATTGCATTTCAGTAAAAAGGAACACGGGTAAAATACAAAACACAGGATATAAATTCTGAAGTCTTAACAGGAAGATTGCAAACATATACAGGAACTCCTCCACTTCCTTGAGCCCAAAATTTCTGTCGCTAAGCGAGACATCTGTTAAGTGAGTTTTGCCCCATTTTGCAACTTTTTTCACCGCACTTATTGAGTGAAATCCCTGCAGTTGTTAAGTCGGCCACACAGTTGTTTAACTGAATCTGCTTTCCCCGTTGATGTTGCTCATCAGAAGATGGCAAAAGGGGATCACATGATTTCGGGAACCGTCATAAATGTGAGTCAGTTGCCAAGCATCCAAGTGTAAATCACGTAACCACGGGGATGCTTCAACGGTCATAAGTGTGAAAAAAAAACCGGTCCTATGTCACTTTTTTCCAGAGCCGTTGTAACTTCCATCGCTCACCAGGTGAACTATTGTAAGTCTACTTTGCAAATATAATTTTTTTAATTTCATTTGTCGCAGCCAGGAAATCAGTGAAATCTGCGTTATAGGCTCTCTTTCGACACTCTGTGTTGGACAGTTACAATTCTGTTAGGTGCACAATTCGGGGAGGGTATTTTGCCCCACTGATAAAAGGACATCTGCGCATGTACCGTGTGCCAATGGGAATTTGCTTCAGTGTTGCACATATTTCAACGGCCTGTGAAAAGATGCATCTGCCTTAGCAGCATAAAATTAGCGCAAAAGGGCATAGAAACCACTTCTCCACCTAAGTGCCATCATACACGCACATTTAAGTGTAAAATTGTTCTCAGTTTTATGGAGCTTTGCTCGATAGCCATTCCATCTGCCAACCTCGTTCATTTTAGCCATTTTCAAGCAACTGAATAGTGCTACGGTCTCGGGAAAACGAGAACCTACCTATTCTACACTCATTCCAAATCGAAAAAAAATATTTTTTAATTGTGAATGCTTAAATTTATTCCCTTGAAAGTGTTACTGATGCTAACGGGAATGGCCTAAATTTTTATTGATTGCTAATAAACCATATGTTTATCTTGAATTGAAATGGATCTTGCAAAATCTTCCAGGCTTTTTTTTCCTTCTTTTTTTCTTTTAGACTAGCGCGCTCAAAAATGCTGGCTTAAACTGTTAAAATCGTTTAAACGTTGCACTAATGCGAAATCTGATAGCTCTTTTAAATAATCTGCTTCAGCATTCTATCACTTTTTTAAAAAAACAAAAACCTGTCTGTTCTATTGTTCGTATTTCCAGTAGGGATACTCCAAGGAGCATATGGGTAGTATCTTCTTGATATGTTCCCTTGATGCTTCCTAAGTTTCTGTTTTAAAGTTTTAACCTCGCAGAGCGCAGAGCAAAGTGCTTTTCATATATTATTTTTTTTTTCACTTTGTGAAATGTCACTTTGATTAATCAGGAGAATGATTAATTACCAGCTTTTAGCGTTTTGGTTTTGTTTGTTTTTTGGGGTTTTTTTTTCCCCTCAGAGGCTGTCCAATTCACCTAGAAGGAATAGCAAAAAGGGGACAGCTAGAGATGAGAATGATTTAGTATCATACATGCGGTGTAAGTCTCGGTATACTAGAGCTTGGGAATTTTAAAAAGAAAAACTATTTAAGCAGAAGAGAGGTGGATCTGTCAGCCATTTTGTCTTTCAAGTCACTTTTCTGGACACCGAAGGTTTTATAACAGGTTTCGTGGTAATACTAATGTTGATATATTTTAGCCTCCTTTTCATTAAATTCTACAACGGTCTTTATGGTGCGTCTGTGCATCTTTCAAAGAATTAACATTTAAAACTTTCTAGAATTAGGCTGTTTCGTGGATGTATCCATAAGGGATTTAACTCTTACCTTCATTCAGGATTACGATGATGGTGGGGATGATATCAGGGTTGACATTTGCGTTTTTTTTTCCTTCCCCCTCTGATGATTAATTTTTCTTTCTTTCTTTTCCCACCCTTGAATGAAATTTGGACTTGTTCTGCACAAATCTGGTGCCTTCCTTGCTCTTAACTGCCGCCTTTTTAGATGTGTTTCCACTTGAAATGAAAAAAGCTACCTTGAGGGGTTATTGAGCACTGATTTGTGAGGGGGCATATCCAAGGCTTAAGTGGACATTGTTTCCTGCTGGTTCAAATATCTTAAAAAAAAGAAAGAAAAAAAAGAGGAGGAATTGGTTGTAATTTTGCTTACATCTTTGGAGCCTTTATTTGTGGTCTCACCTGTACTAGATATTCAGGATTAATCTTCTCATCTTATTGATTGGAATCTATGAGTAGCCAATTTGAGAAAAGATGAGCGCCTATGCTTCATACTCAGTCAGAAAAAGGATAAGATTAAAAGTGCTGACTTAACATTTGTTGAGCCTATTAAAACTACGTCCCCAAAGAGGATTAATTCTCAGGAATCAGTCCCTGATATTTAGTGCTGTGTGGTATGTTTTTAGCTTCTCCTTTCTTTCTCCCAATTTTTTTTGGCTTTCAGTCCTTCTAACTGGACTGAAATTGAATTACAATTGCAAAAATGTAGAGGAAATGGATTGGATGTCTGAAATTCAACCTAAATATTAAAATGTAAGATAACGGCTGTTGGAATGGTGTATGTAATTTCTGGGTGAATTGCTTGTGTGTGTGTGTGTGTGTGTGTGTGTGTATATATGTATGTATATGTATATGTATATGTATATATATATATATATATATATATATATATATATATATATATATATATATATATATATATATATATATATATATATATATATATATATATATATATATATATATATATATATATATATATATATATATATATATATATATATATATATATATATATATATATATAATTTTAATCCTTAGCCTTAATTAGCTCAGCTGGATTTGTTGGTCTGCAAATGTTATGAACAAAAAAGTCTGCCTAACTCTAGCAAACTCATTGAAATGAAATTGTACACAAAATAGCCTCGTCTCTTGAAATGCTTGCTTCTTGTGGTGTAAATACCAGAGATATAAGTGATACCTTAAATTTCCACATATTTATGATGGATTATAATTGGGATAGTTAAAGAACAGTTGTATTTCAACTTTGATTTATCTCACACTGTCTCAGATGTTCTTAGAGATGAGACGTTTGGTTGCTGTCTATGTACCATGCTGTGCATAACATCAAGCTATTATGTGGCTGGCTTGTTTTCAGCAAACCATGGGGAAGGGTTGGCAGAACACTATAATAATCAACCCCAGAGTGCTTTCACTGTGATGTGTCATTGATGAATGACAGAATCCTATGTTTGTGCTCCACCCATCACGTTCGGGTATTGAGAGAAGAAATTGGAAAAAATACTACAACTTCTTACTCTTAAAGCTTCTTCTTCAACAGACCCTGCCTATATCACCCTAGCTTAGTGTTCTAGATGAACACTGCCATTGATTGTAATATATACTCGCCCTCCTCACTCTATAGCTCTACTTCTGTAGGATAATTCTGCATCATCTTCCATAGCCATGATGTGGAAATGATGAGAATTAGGATATTCATCTGGATGGAATGGGATGAGATGGGATGGAAGGAATGGAATGGAATGGAATGGAATGGAATGGAATAGAATAGAATAGAATAGAATAGAATAGAATAGAATAGAATAGAATAGAATAGAATAGAATAGAATAGAATAGAATAGAATAGAATAGAATAGAATAGAATAGAATAGAACAGAATAGAGAAAATAGAACAAAACAGAATAGAACAGAACAACAGAATAGAATAGAATAGAAAAGAAAATATGGAATAGAATAGAACAGAATAGAATAAAGAAAATAGAACAAAACAGAATAGAACAGAACAACAGAACAGAACAGAATAGAATAGAATAGAAAATATGGAATAGAATAGAACAGAATAGAATAAAGAAAATAGAACAAAACAGAATAGAACAGAACAACAGAACAGAACAGAACAGAATAGAATAGAATAGAATAGAAAAGAAAAGAAAATATGGAATAGAATAGAACAGAATAGAATAAAGAAAATAGAACAAAACAGAATAGAACAGAACAGAACAACAGAACAGAACAGAATAGAATAGAATAGAATAGAATAGAATAGAATAGAATAGAATAGAATAGAATAGAATAGAATAGAATAGAATAGAATAGAATAATAAGAGTAGCTTAGCGTAGAGTAGTGTAGAGTAGAATAGCAGAGTTGGAAGGGATCTTGAAGGTCTTCTAGTCCCTTGAAGGTCTTCTAGTCTGACCCTCTGCTCAGGCAGGAAATCCTATAGCATTTCAGACAAATGGTTGTCCAATCTTTTCTTAAAAACTTCCACTGCTGGAGCATTCACAACTTTTAGAGGCAAGTTGTTCCACTGGTTAGAGGGAATGATGATTTGATTTGTATCAATCTCATTGTTTCATTTCATTGCATCTAGTACTTTAGAAAATAGTAGACCAATTCAGAAATTAAATTGGGTCATAACAGTGTTTCTAAAACAGCATCAAAGAGGATCACATCATGGAACATCTAAGCACAATTTCCCCAATTAATTGTTGACCATTTCTGTCTTTCTGGAAATAAATAATAAAAAAAAGAATTGCACAAACTAGGTGTCTACTGTAAAATTTCCATTACACAGCAATGTGACCTCTGCAAATAGCGAAAAGGTTGTATGACCAGTTAATTCATTCTGTCAGAATTCACCATGCTAATGTCACTTAATTTGGTGTAGATGTTCCTGATTTTGTACGACTGAAGGAAAAAAAATATCAAAATACAACAGTGAAAAATTTACATAATGTATCATTTGAACGTGGAATGGAATACGAATGTAATTTTCAAGTTTCAGGAACCTGTAGAAATCACAATATTCACAATATATATGTGTGTGTGTGTGTGTGTGTGTGTGTGTGTATAATTTCAACACAGTGATCCTACTCTGTGCCAGATTTTTGCATCACTGGACTGCAAAGGATACCAGTTTAGCAGCGAGCTCTCTTGGCACTGCTTTTATTGATTTTATTGATTAAATTCCACGTGAGAGAAGAAATTGGCAATCCTTCTGTCAACCGTAGTCTACTACAAACAATCTTAATGCTGCAGGTTAGATGTATGACTAACTGACTGCGCCTAAGTTATCTTCCAAAGCATGTATTCCGGCTCCCGTAGGATTTAATTTTTACACGGCTGTTGCCAAGTTCATATTCTACCCTCCATTACTTCAATCTGCATGTTAGTGGAAGCTAAAGACGATGCTATTTTGTCCCTTTGTGTGCTAGCCCTATGTTGTCAGACCAAAATGATGGAAAGAACTAGGGCCAGGGGTAGGCAACCTTGGCTGTTTTATGACATGTGGACTTCAACTCCCAGAATTCCTGAGCCAGACATGCTGAGGGGAAAGGGAGAGGTTTTCCATGCTGAGCCATGCTGGCTCAGGAATTCTGGGAGTTGAAGTCCACGAGTCATAAAAGAGCCAAGGTTGCCTACCCCTGAACTAGGCGAAACCCAAAGTGGCTGTAGTCACCTGGAGAAATTGAAACATCAACAGTATCCCAATTGAACAGCTGATGGTCTTGAAGTGTCTATTCATTTACTGTATTTTCAGTTCTTCCTCTGCAACATTAACTTAAGAGCCTTGGTGGAGCAGTGGGCTAATGCCTCCTTAAGTAACACCAGCTGCCTGCAATTAGTGCAGGTTCGAGTCCCACCAGGCTCAAGGTTGACTCAGCCTTCCATCCTTCCGAGGTAGGTAAAATGAGGACCCAGATTGTTGGGGGCAATTAAGCTGACTTTGTAATAATGCTGCTTGGGGTGTGTGTGTGAAAGCCCTAATAAGCAGGCATATACATAGAAGGAAGGCTACTGCTAAGCTTGTAAGCCGCCCTGAGTCTTCGGAGAAGGGCGGGATATAAATAGAATTTAAAAAAAACCCTCTTCAACTCTTAAGTTGCAAATGCAAAAAGCATCTAGGGCAATATAGCCTGATCCTTAAGCCATAACTACCTATCCCTAGCAATCAAATGATTAAAACTCAAAAGTACTAAACCTTCTGTTGAATGAGGGTCACGCTGTTGTATATAGTTGCATATCACCCGGGTAGAAGCAAGTCGACCTAAATTTCTGAGATCTGATTTTATAGTTTGCTCAGTTGCTCTCTAGATGGTTTTATCTTTGCAGAGGACCATATGAGAATCAGAGTCAGAATAGAAGCTGGAAGGGACCTTGGAGATCTTCTAGTCCAGCCCCCTGCTCAAGCAGGAGACCCTATACCATTTCAGACTGTCCAGTGTCTTCTTAAAAACCTCCAGTGATGGAGCACCCACAACGTCTGAAGGCAAGCTGTTCCACTGGTTAATTGTCCTCACTGTTAGGAAGTTGCTCCTAAATTCCAGGTTGCTTCTCTCCCTGATTAGTTTCCATCTGTTGTTTCTTGCCTTGCCTTCTGGTGCTTTTGGAAAATAAATTGACCCCTCTCTTCTTTGTGGCAGCCTCTCAAATACTGGAATACTGCTATCATGTCCCCCGTAGTCCTTCTTTTCTCTAGACTGGCCATACCCAAATCCTGCAACCGTTCTTTTTATGTTTTAGTCTCCAGGCCTTCAATCAGCTTAGTGGCTCTTTTTTGCATTTTTTCCAAAGTCTCAACGTCTTTTTTTGTAATGTGGTAACCAAAACTGGATGGAGTATTCCAGGTGTGGCCTTACTAAGGCTTTATAAAGCAGTACTTAATACTTCACGTGATTCTGATTCTATGGCTCTGTTTATGCGACCAGAGATTGTGTTAGCTTTTTTGGCTGCTGCCGCACACGGCTGGCTCATGTTTCAGTGATTGTCCACTTAACCACTCAGGTTTATAGAACTGGTTTATAGAACTGACAAATGCAAATATACAGGGATGAGACTTTGGCCAGCTTGCACTGACAGACAGGTGCACCTCCCCATGGAACAATCAAACTAATGTCTGATAGGTGGATTGTCCGATATTGCCAATTTGTGCAAATCCTGAAGTGCACATTGAGTATTGTCAAGTGAAAAAAACAAACCCTCCCTTTTCCATAGGTTGCTGAAGATTCCCAAATTTCAGCCTCCTTTTCCATCTCTTTTCCATTGAAGAGCCTTGGTGGAGCAGTGGGCTAATGCCTCCTTAAGTAACACCAGCTGCCTGCAATTAGTGCAGGTTCGCATCCCACCAGGCTCAAGGTTGACTCAGCCTTCCATCCTTCCGAGGTAGGTAAAATGAGGACCCAGATTGTTGGGGGCAATAAGCTGACTTTGTAATAATGCCGCTGGGTGTGTGTGAAAACCCTAATAAGCAGGCATATACATAGAATGAAGGCTACTGCTAAGCTTGTAAGCCGCCCTGAGTCTTCGGAGAAGGGCGGGATATAAATGGAATAAAAATAAAAATAAATAAATCTTTACAAGTTTCCATACTCGTTTTACCCAACTCCAGTTATCTTGATCTCAAATGTACCCATATTGGATCTGTGTTTTGGAAAAAAAACAAAACAACAACAACACAAACTAGCTTGTAAACCTGTCTCTGTGTTTCCTCTATTCTTCATTTTTTTAAAAACAAAGATAATTCTGTACAGATAAAAGGATATCATTGCGGCCACGTGCATTTCTAAATCACGTTGTTTACTTGCAGGAGGAGGAAGAAATGACTTACGAGCAAACCTTAGAATTTCGCAGAGGGGGTGATGGTCAACCTAGGCGCTCAACACGGCCCACTCAACAGTTTTACCAACCGCCAAGAGCTAGAAACTGATCAAAGGTAAATGATTACTTCCTACAATTTTTTTTTACAAAAATAGCTCTGTTCCTCTGGAATTCCCTTGACATTCCAAATTGCTCTGAAAAAGGCACATGCATATCCCTTTTGATACCTTTTATATCAAGTATATTTGATACCTACTATGTTACTTGAAGAGACGCGGTGGCTCAGTGGGTTAGGACGCTGAGCTTGTCGATCAGAAGGTCGGCAGTTTGGCGGTTCGAATCCCGAGTGCCGCGTAGCAGAGTGAGCGGCTGTTACTCGTCCCAGCTTCTGCCAACCTAGCAGTTCGAAAGCACGTAAAAATGCAAGTAGAAAAATAGGGACCACTACGGTGGGAAGGTAACAGCGCTCCGTGCGCCTTTGGCGTCTAGTCATGCTGGCCACATGACCACGGAGACGTCCTCGGACAAGTGCTGGCTCTTCGGCTTTGAAACGGAGATAAGCACCGGCCCCTAGAATCGGAAACGACTAGCACGCATGTGCGGGGGAACCTTTACCTTTACCTTTTATGTTACTTGAAAGTAAGACCTACCCTGAAAATAAGCCCTAGCTTGATTTTGGGGGCATGGGCCTAGTATAAGCTCTAGTTTTAGGGTGAGGCGCATGCCTAAAAATCAAGCTAGGGTGGAGGTGGGGGGATGGAGATGCCCCACGTGCCCCGCACCCGCTTATCGTTGCAGCCAGGCCTCCCATGAATTGACACCTGCCTTGTCTTCCCGGCCCACTTCTTCTTCGTCCCCGGCCTCCATTTCGTTGTCAGAGGCCTTCAGGAAATGCCTCTAGCTGAGAATGGAGCTCCGGATTGAGGCACGCGGCACACGCACCCCGCCAACCTTCATTTCGCCATCAGAGGCCTTTCCGGAAGGCCTCTGATGGAGAAATGGAGGCCGGGGGCAACGCACGCGAGGTGAGACCATGGAAAAGACACTCCCTGAAAATAAGACTGGTGCCTCTTTTGGAGGCAGAAAAAATTAAAAATAAAAATAAGATCAAGTCTGATTTTCAGGGAAACACGGTATGTCCGGCCTGGTTCATAATTGGGTGATCAATGCAATGCAAATGCTAGGAAAAAAAAAATGAAGGTGATGATTAATGAAGGGTTTGTCAGGCGTGAAGAGTCAGGATCACAGGCTAAGTTCCCTTTAAGCTGATTTATTGTTCGTGCCTATACACAAGATTCTAGTCCGCTAGCGGTCAGTACTAAACTGGCACTAGATAAGAGTCAACAGGATTCAAGAAGAGTTGTACTGCGATCATTTATGGGAACGTAAGGATTCCAGGGTGATTCCACTCTTGACTCTGCCCCCAGGCCAGGGGTAGGCAACTTTGGCTCTTTTATAACTCGTGGACTTCAACTCCCAGAATTCCTGAGCCAGCCATGCTGAGGGGAAAGGGAGAGGTTTCCAAGCTGAGCCATGCTGACTCAGGAATTCTGGGAGTTGAAGTCCACGAGTCATAAAAGAGCCAAGGTTGCCTACCCCTGCCCCAGGCTCTGCCTGCTCTTCTCCAACAGAGTTGTAATGTACGTCATTTTAGTGCATACAGCTTAGAAGCCCTTAAGACACATATTACAGCGGTGTGTAAACGATCTGTGTCTTGTTCAGTCTCTTTTTTTCCAAGTGTTCTCTATTTGATAATAACACGGGCAAATTATCCCGATGAACAGAAAGAGTAAAAGTGATGAAACTATGCCAACATTCTCCTTTTTTCTGCTTCAGATGTTCATTGTGGCGAGATCCTTCTGCATTTCTTCACGCCTAAAGGAGAATGTTTTCGAAAGATCCAGACGGGGAGTATCAAAATCTACCCACCACAGACTTTTTTTTTAAGTTAATGCTGTGAAGCTAAACTTTTTACATATGAAAAAAAACAAAACACAACTTGCTAATAGTGACATCAATAAAAGCCACCATGCTCAACACTGTCTTTGCTTTGTGTTTTCCTGATTGCATGAACTGTAATTAAGAGGTCCTGATCTCTCTCTCATATCAAAGAATTGATGGACTCTATTAAAAATTCAGACTTGAAAAACTGAGAACCGAGAAGGACCTGGTTTTTTGCAGCAATATAACAGAGGCTGACACATTTATTAGTGCTGCCCCAGTTATGGTACTGCCAAATCACTTAAGGCTCTATTAGCATGCATTATATTTACTAGACAGAATTCCTGCCCCAGAGATCTTACAGCCCCAAATCTAACCCAATGGAAAAAGAGAAAAAGAAGGAAAATAATATATGTTTTAAATAACAATAACAATAACAATAATAGAATTCAATATTTTTCCTTCCTTCCCTCCCTCCCTTCCTTCTTCCCTCCTTCCTTCTTTACCTCCCTCCCTCCCTCCTTATTTCCTTCCTTCCAATAATAATAATAATAATAATAATAATAAGAATAAAAATAATAAGAATAAGAATAATAAGAATAAGAATAATAAGAATAAGAATAATAAGAATAAGAATAATAAGAATAATAAGAATAAGAATAAGTTGGAAGGGACCTTGGAGGTCATCTAGTCCAACCCCCTGCTAAGGCAGGAAACCCTATACCATTTCAGACAAATGGCTGGCCAGTCTCTTCTTAAAAACTTCCAGTGTTGGAGCATTCACCACTTCTGGAGGCAGGTTGTTCCACTGGTTAGTTGTTCTAACTGTCAGGAAGTTTCTCCTTAGTTCTAGGTTGCTTCTCTCCTTGACTAGTTTCCATCCATTGCTTCTTGTCCTGTTTTGAGGTGCTTTGGAGAATAGCTTGACTCCCTCTTTTTTGTGGCAGCCCCTGACATATTGGAACACTGCTATCATGTCACCCCTCACCCTTCTCTTCGTTAAACTACACATACCCAATTCCAGCAACCGTTCCCTATATGTTTTAGCCTCCAGTCCCCCAATCATCTTTGTTGCTCTTCTCTGTACTCTTTCTAGAGTCTCGACATCTTTTTTACATCGTGGTGACCAAAACTGGATGCAGTATTCCAGGTGTGGCCTTACTAAGGCATTGTAAAGTGGTATTTGTACTTCACGTGATCTTGATTCTATCCCTCTGTTAATGCAGCCTAGCACTGTGTTGGCTTTTTTGGCAGCTGCAGCACACCGCTGGCTCATATTTAAGTGATTGTCCACTAGGACTCCAAGATCCCTCTCACAGTTACTACTATTGAGCAAGGTACCACCTATACTATACCTGTGCATTTGATTTTTCCTGCCTAAATGTAGAACCTTACTTTTTTCACCACTGAATTTCATTTTGTTAGATAGCGCCCAGTGTTCGAGTCTGTCCAGATCCTCCTGTATCTTAAGCCTATCTTCTGGAGTATTGGCTATTCCTGCCAGCTTGGTGTCATCTGCAAATTTGATGAGTTCCCCATCTATCCCCTCATCCAAATCGTTGATGAAGATGTTGAAGAGCACTGGGCCCAGAACAGAGCCTTCCTTCCCAATTTAAACTGTCCCAAATCTCAAATTCGCAGTAAGTGAGAACTGAGGAGGAGGAGGAGGAGAAGAAGGAAGAGAAACTAGAGAATCACTGAAATATTTCTTAATTTTGTCCCTGCTTTTACTTGCCATAAGAGTGCATTGATTTTTCTCCGCCTCGGAGTGGTTAGCTAATGCGAAGGGCAGTGGCATAGTGAAAAATAATGGTCTTTGTCATCTCAATTAGTAAGATGAATGCCAATGGCTTTCCAGGGACACGCAGTGAAATGAATGAGAAGTCTGTTTTCATATTGCATTGTTTACCTCAAAGACATTCTGGGTGGTGAATGATATTTTTTTTAAAAAAAATCCCAATAATTTTACTTATACGTACCTGCTCTGCAAAGGTGAGCATTCATTACATTATAAGACGTGAGCATCACTTCCAAAGCAGAGTGAAAACCCTCTATCATTTATTGTTTTCAGGAGAGGCTGAAATGACCTGGAAAAGAGAGTCAGCTGAGAAAACTTTGCTGGAGCCAGTTATGAAACAACCCACCTTGTTTCTAAGGGTCGTCCTGAGCTAGCTCTAAAGTAGCTCAACTCTCTCTTACAGTAGTCCTTGAATTAGAACCGTAATGGAGCCTGCCCGTTATGATCACGAATCTCGGTATTTGTAAAGCAGGCTGGTGACTGACCTGATTTTCTGACTTTTTTCCCCCCACAGTGGCTGTTAAGTGAATGCCACAATTGCAAAGTGGATGCCTGGGTCATTTTAGCACCACAACCATGAAGTGAACCAGTGGTTGGAAAGGCCTGGTTTTGCCATAACGCAAAGTAAATGTCACTTTTAGGTGAAACCGTCACAAAAGTGGTCACATGAGTGTGGGACCTTGCGAATGGCTGTAAATGCGGTCTCCTGCCTCCGTCGGAGGCTGAATCTGCTGAGGAGAATGAGCTGGAATGGGACGGACGCTATGGAGGTCGAGGGAGAGGTGTCTATGGCTTCAGAGGAATGTGGGGAAGAGCAGGCCGAGGCAGGCCAGGGCCCTTCAGGATTGGGACAGGAGAAACAGGAGAGAAAGAGTTTAGGCGATGAGCAAGGGTCACCCCCTCCTGATCCTAGAGCACAGAGAGTGGAGAGAAGTAGGGAACAACGCAGGCAGGCTCAACTCAACTACACCCCTCTCCACAAGTCACACCTGGAGACTGAGACTTAAGGAGACGCTGTGGGGAGAGGCATTTGTCGGGAACAAACGCTGATTCCTTGGAGTTTTCTGTGTTGTCGCTGATCTCTTGTTCTGTGTTGTGATTTCTGCTTGGAAACCCTGAAACTCTGACCATTGGACTGGCTGACAAACTTGATTTGGTGTTCAAAGACCTTGGGTTGTATTTTGGCTTCTCTTCTGAAACTGCTCAGGCAAGCTTGTATTTCCACAGACTCATTAGACTTTGGGTGTATGTTTCATTCCTTGTTATCTATGTGGCCTTGAGTAAATTACTCTTCTAATCAGACTGTATGTGAAACTACTTGCAGCCAGAGGCGGCTGAAGGTGTGTGTGTCTTACTTTGTTCTGGGGCTTGCCAGAAACGTGGGAGCATTTGGGGAAAATTTGGAGCAATTAAAGGGTGGTTTCTTCCCCCCCCCCCAAGTTTTATTGGTTTTTCAATTAAAATCTACATATTTAGAAAGCATCATGGTGACTGGGTAATCAGGAATTCAATAACAGAGTTTTCAGTACATAATTCAAGTTACATTATCAAAACGTCCTTCTCGATTTCCCTTAACATTTCATACAACCAGTGTAAACTAATAAATTTCTAGAAATAGCATGGTCAGTTAAAAAAATTGTCAATTCAATTTCATTGAGATATATCTATGTCGTTATTAAATTTTACCTAATTTTGATTTTAATTATATTATTGAAATTTAGCCTTTAACATCCCAAATAATATTCACAACTCAAATTTCCCTTATTCCATTACAGCAAAAACTAGCATCTAACATGTACACAGTGACTGAGTAACTATGTTCTACCTAATAAACATTGTCTGTTTCACATCCTAATACATCACACGTTACTGACAGGACCACAGCCTATGTTTATCAATCTATTTATACAGAACCAGATTCTGTTTTAAATTTTAGCTACTGTAATTCTTAATTCTTAAATGGAATAATCAAACATCTTTTAACATCAAACATGGGATCTATAAACCAAATTTCCATTATGTCAGTGCACAAATTATAATGTCTAAAATAAGCCTAATAGCTACATAAACACATTCTAATTCTATCTTATAAATATTTTCTATTTTAGATCCTGATAGATCACTGATTACTAAAAGGATAACCCTTAATGGTTCTCTAAGAACTCACTTTTTAAATCTAACTCAGGCTTTCTTTTTTTGCCAATCAGGTTTCCAGACCAAGGCCTTTGAATTGCCAGATAGGTCTCCCTTCACTCCAATACATATTATTTGAATCAAAGGAGGCCATCTAGCCATCAGTGATCCACAAAAACCAAACCATTTGTAATCATTATGTTGCTGCCCTGTTAGTTCTAGTCTCTGTATTTGCTCTAAAAACTTTATCTTCAGTTCGGTCTGGATTCCTCTTCCATCTGGGTTCATCTGCTTTAGGTAGAGAGTCTTATCCAGTTTTGTAATTAGTGCTTGGCTACCCGGGCTTTCAGGAAACTGTCTTTGTTGAATTTCCACGTCCTCTATGTTAGCATCACTATCTTGCACATAGTATACTTCTAAAGTTATAGGCTCTTTCGATGAAGTCAAAAGTTGAGTATTAAGTTTTCCCATTGTTTGTTGGTCCTTAAGGTTATTTGCCATAGTGATAGTTCCTTGTACTTTTAGAGTTGTTGGTTCTTTGGATAGAGTCAATTTTTTTGTATTAGCTTTTTCAGTATTTTGTTGTACCTTGTGTTCCTCTCTCTCAGTATTATTTTGTTCCAGTTTTGTTATAAATTCTTTAGTTGAAGTCTGGGTTACAGCTTGTAAATTGGAGTTGGCACCTAAATTTTCCAGCCTGGAGATAAACATCTCAGAAACTTTATGGATTGTTTCTAATATGAGCTTATAGTCAAGCAAGGATTGTGGCTGATCAGTCTCCATTTTGAAGTAATGGTAAATAGTCCTTAGTGGAAGCTAATTTTAAACAAAAGTCAGTAAATGTTCACCTCCACAAGCCTTGAGTTCACCTCCAGCTGTTTCAGGTTTTTATCTTTAGCTGATAATGTCAAGGGCAGTTCCAAAATAAACAGGTTTATTTGCCAAAAAGGCCACAAGATGTCCACAGCATACTTGAAAACTTTTTCAGACAGAGTAAATTTATCAGTTTTGAATACTTTTAAGTAATTCTTTTCTCTCTTTTTTAATCAAATAGACAGAATAGCCAGTTTCTGTAAGGTCAGGAGTTTTGGGTTGCCAAAAATAGAATGGAAGTAAGTAAGGAATTAAATAGTATTATTCTGTTCAAGGTTTTCTTTTTTCTCCCAACGTGATCAAAAGCCACCCTTAAGGAGGGTGGAGGAAAAAAAAGCTCCCTTCCCTCTCTCCTCGCTGGGGGAAGCAAATTCAAGGAGCTTTTGACAGGAAAAAGTAGGCAATTAGGAAAGGAAGAAGGCAATTCTCACCCAGTTTTCAAGTGCTTTGTTGTAATTTTGGCTTCGGCTGGAAACAGCTAAATGATGGGCCATGGGAGTGGCCGATCTTTTCTTTGTCGGTTTGGAGAGTAGCTCCAAGCTGATGGGAGGGCCGCCGCCCTTCTACCACTGACTGGAGAGACTTCTGCCCCGCTCATCACCCCTCCAGGGCGACTTTCAACTTTACAGGGGCCCCCCGATGAAGAAATCCAGACAACGTGGGGAGTATTCCCTCACGTATCTGGTCGTGCCAAAAACCGGAACCGGAAGCCAATGGGCGGTTTCAATTGCCAGCTGATTACATTGCCTCTGTGCCGTGCCCTGGGTCATTACATGTGGTTTGGTTGCCCAAGGTGCAGTCAAATGATCATTGGGGGGAAGGGCAGCCATAGGAATGTCAAATCCTTATCACAAGTATCCCTCAGGTAGATCTGTAGGAAATTTGACCTGTCATTAAGTAATAAGTCATAAGTTGAGACCTCCTAAGTCACATTTTTCAGTCCCGTTGTAACTTTAAATAGTGAACAAATGAACTATTGTTAGTCAAGGACTACTGTAAGGCCCAAAGGTGCTTTTTCAGGAGGCAACTGGACTTTCTTGTTTTTCTTTGAAGATATTCGCTTCTCCTCCAAGAAGCTTCTTCAGCTTTGACTGGATGGTGGGGGAATGGAAGGATTTATACTCCTTGCAGACAGCCGGTCATTTGCATCCTTTTTAGAGAGTCATTGAGGCCACTTGTAGTTTTGCCTATGTCCTCAGGGTCACCTGAGTGGTGCAAATGGGTGGGGAACCTTCTCGGAACTGCTGAAAGGACTGTGCTGTAGACTGGAGATAGATCAGGGGTTTTCAAACTTGGCTCTTTTATGACTTGTGGACTTCAGCTCCCAGAATTCCTCAGCCAGCATGCCTGGCTGAGGAATCCTGGGAATGGAAGTCCACTAGTCATAAAAGGGCCAGGTTTGAAGACCCCCTGAGATAGATGTTGTCTTATCCCTCCCCCTCTATTAAGAGAGGGCTGTTCAGTATTGAAAATTGAACAGCAGTGGCCCAAACCAACAAGGAAGGGGTTAAGTCAAGCCCTGATGCCACACCTGCCTAGGCTGCAGGTGTGGCTCTTAAGTACTAATGAGCATGACAGGGCAGTGAAGGTGAGGCCTACTTCTCCCAAGGTGTGTTATTTACAGGATTCGGAGAAGATGCTGTGGTAGGAAAAGGTCCCCGACTATGACTTAATGTTGCTTGATCCTTCAATGCCAACAGTTGCTGGACCATGCAAAATGGTTTTGGTTGACTCTTTAGTGGGAAAGACTTGATAATGAGGTATCTAGAATAGGAAGCATTTTTCCTCAGGTTCTCTGAATTGTTGATTTCTTGTTATCTTCCTCCTCCTCTTCCTCCTCCTCCTCCGTTTGAACTCCTTTGTCTTTTATTTGCATCCCTTCTTTGAAAGTTGGTCTGTATCTACACAAAACCTTGGGGGTCTTTCTTTACAAGCCCAGTTTTTCTAGTTTAAATGGACGGGGGGCGGCAGAGTAAGGCCTTTTTGTGGCCTTCACGTATTTTGTGGGTTGGCTTGGCTTACTACCAAAGCCTCCACATTTGCTACATGTCAATCTCCTCAGCAGGGGGCAGCCCCCCACATTCGGGAAGGAAGGAGTGCCAACGCTGTGCCTTTACTTAACTTTCCTTTGCTTATTTTATTTTTTTGATATTTTATTATTTTTGTTCTATTTTTACATTTCTTTTTATTTTATCATTTGCTTTTTATTTTTCTTATTGTATTTTTCTTTTCTTTCTTTTATCATTTTTATTTATTTTTATGTTATGTCTTTTTTTATGTCCATGTCTAAGGTAGACTAGAACTCATATTCTCCTGGTGATTAGTCCCCAAGTCACCCAGTCAGCTTTCATGTCTAAGGCAGGACTAGGATTCACACGCTCCTGGCTTAACCACTGGACCACCAGCTAAAATTCTTACAATAATTATGATATATTTAAGTTATGCGATTGATTTTGGCAGTGGCGTAGCGTGGGGGGTGCAGGGGGGGCTGGCCGCACCGGGCGCAACATCTGGGGGGGGCGCGCTCGCACTCGCAGCTCTCTGCCCCTGCCTGGCTCACTCACTCTCTCTCACTGCAGTGCTGGCTGTGCGAATCGGATCCGAGCCGCCGGGTCGCCGCCCACTGTGGAGGGGGGGTTGCCAGGCGTGCAGTGCGGTGCGGAGAGAGAGCGAGGGACTATCTGGGGGAGGGACAGTGCAGCGGCCGCCCAGTGCAGCGCTGAGCGCGGGAGAGAACCACATCAGACCAGCCCAGGCAGCAGCAAGAAGAAGCTGGCAGCGGCGGCAGGTGACACAGGTCAGAGAGGAGAGAGCCAGTGGTGACAGACGCTGCAGGAGGAAAACATGTGCTTAGGGGGTAAGGGTTTCTTTAACTAATCTAGTGGAAGAGACTCGAGTGCTAAAATCCACGGGTTAGGGGGCGCAAATTACTTGCCTTGCCCCGGGTGCTGACAACCCACGCTATGCCACTGGATTTGGAGGATTTCTGGATGTTTCCGTTTCTTTAGAAATGCCCCAGTAAAGGTGTTTGAAGTGTTTTTTTCCCCCTGCTGTGTCAGTACAAACAAAAATATAATGGTAGCTGAAAAACTTCCTAGCTCTTTGTCTTGACACTAGAGTTTCTGCAACAAAATACTATTCGTTATCACAAAAAGAGGCTCAAGGGTAGGATTTGAGTCAGGGATGACAAGGAAGTGTTTTTGTCAGCAAACAGTCTCAACCTGAGCTTGCCATTTTTCCAGACAGTAGATTTTCATTGATTCTTTACAGTAGAAAGCAAGGGCAACCCTTGTCTCTTGAATTATAACTTTCCTACGTGATTTTTCCCCCCCTCTCCAAACAATGACTCTATCACGGTTGAGAAGATGTCCAGTTCTAATAAGGCTAAAGGTGGAGTCTTAATTCACTTCCACACAAAGAATATCAGCATAAGCAGAGGGCTTGTATAGAAGAAGTAGCAAAAATTATCACATTCATATATAGCACAGCGTGAAGCCGAGTCGGAAAGCCAATTTTGCCAGGTTAGTCAACTGCATCAATTCTGTCCTTGGAAGTCTAAAATTCAGCATTTCCTTTCCCACAGAAACACTGGTACGGGTGTAATTGTCGTGCAAAGGTGGCTGATTATGCTTCCACGTTTCAGCTTGTAATTACCACCAAGGCAATAAAAATGCAAGTCGGATGACCGGCCTTGGCTATGGAGAGAGCAGGCCAGGATTACCAGTCCATTTTCCCTATGACCCACAAAATTGGGAAGTGGAATTTGCCACCAGCTCCGTTTCTGAACAGTCAAAACTCATAAAGTCTACTTTGGAAAGACAAGGTGCATCTCTTTGTTTTTGAGGAGGTGAACTTTAGCAAGGCTACTGTGTTTTCTGTGCTGGATCTTAATAACAAACACTTAGTGAGTGTTAGGCAGGGCTAGATGAATCAAAAGTTGGAATTGAGATTGCCGGGAGAAATATCAACAATCTAAGATATGCAGATGATACCACTCTAATGGCAGAAAGTGAAGAGGAACTAAAGAGCCTCTTGTTGCAGGTGAAGAAGGAGAGTGCAAAGGTTGGGTTGAAACTTAACATTAAGAAAACCAAGATCATGGCATCCGGCCCTCTCAATTCCTGGCAAATAGATGGGGAAGAAATGGAGGCAGTGGCAGATTTTATTTTCCTGGGCTCCAAGATCACTGCAGATGGGGACTGAAGCCAAGAACTTAAAAAATGTCTGTTCCTGGGGAGGAAAGCCATGGCAAATCTAGACAGCACCCTAAAAAGAGACATCACCCTGCCAACAAAAGTACTTATAGTCAAGGCTATGGTCTTCCCAGTTGCAATGTATGGCTGTGAAAGTTGGACCATAAGAAAGGCTGAGTTGTAAAGAATTGAGGCCTTTGAACTCTGGTGCTGGAGAAGACTCCTGCAAGTCCCTTGGACTGCAAGGCGATCAAACCGGTCAGTCCTAGAGGAGATCAACCCTGACTGCTTTTTAGAAGGCCAGATCCTGAAGTTGAAACTCAAATCCTTTGGCCACCTAATGAGAAGGAAGGACACACTGGAGAAGAGCCTAATGCTGGGAAAGATTGAGGGCAAGAGAAGAAGGGGATGACAGAGAATGAGGTGGCTGGATGGAGTCACTGAAGCAGTAGGTGTGAGCCTAAATAGACTCCAGAAGATGGTAGAGGACAAGAAGGCCTGGAGGAACGTTGTCCATGGAATCGCAATGGGTTGGACACGACTTCGCAACTAACAACAACAAAGTGAGTTGAAAGAAGTTCTAATAGTGTCTATGGAGATGCTCAGTCATCCAGGTCATAGTTATCCCAAAGATGTTTTTTCAGGAGGAAACTGGACTTTCTTGTTTTTCTTTGAAGACATTTTGCTTCTCATCCAAGAAGCTTCTGACTGGATGGTCTTCCCATTCCCCACCATCCAGTCAGAGATGAAGAAGCTTCTTGGAGGAGAAGCAAAACGTCTTCAAAGAAAAACTAGAAAGTCTAGTTGCCTCCTGAAAAAGCATCTTTGGGAATAAGTTCTAATAGCATCAAAGAGCTCGGTGTAGTCATTGAGGACCTTGGCTAGAAACTGGGAGATGAGTTCTAGTCCCACCTTAGGTGCAAAACCTGGTGGGTTACCTTGGAGCAGTTCCTCACTCTTAGTCCTTGGAAGGAGGCAATGGCAAGCCACTTTTAAAAGAAGAAAAAAACATGCCCAGAAAACTTCATGGAGTTGTTCAGACAGTCACCAGGAGTCAATACAAAGTATGTTAAGGTGCAAAGATATATTAACCCCTTGTTCTATTCTACATTAGCTTAGAGCAGGGGTCTTCAAACTTGGCCCTTTTATGACTTGTGGACTTCAACTCCCAGAATCCCTCAGCCAGTGTGCATGGCTGAGGCATTCTGGGAGTTGAAGTCCACAAGTCATAAAAGGGCAAAGTTTGAAGACCCCTGGCTTAGAGAAAGTTTAAAAAAAAGCATTTTATGGTTTGCTCAGATGGCTGTATCTTTGCTGAGGACCATATGAGAATCGGAATCAGAACAGAGCTGGAAGGGATCTTGGAGGTCATCTAGTCCAGCCCCCTGCTCAAGGAGGAGACCCTATACCATTTCAGACAAGATGTTGTCCAGTCTTTTCTTAAAAACTTCCAGTTATGAAGCATCCACAACGTCTGAAGGCAAACTGCTCCAATGGTTGTTTGTCTTCAGTGTTAGGCAGTTTCTCCTTAGTTCTAGATTTCTTCTCTCCTTGATTAGTTTCCATCCATTGTTTCTTGTCTTGCCTTCTGGTGCTTTGGAAAATAAGGTGACCTCCTCTTTTTTTTGTGGCAACCTCTCAAATACCGGAACACTGTTAAAAATGTCATTTAAATATTGCATGATCATGTTGGATATACCTATATTATTTCTAGAAATATATCAAGAGCCAAATGTTGCCATTCTGTCAAAAACCTATGTTGAAGAGTACTTGAACAGAAGATAGAGTGCTACTACACAACAACAGTCTCCTTTTAGGGAAATTGTTAGCAATGGAATGTTCTTTTTTTAATTATTTTTTTTTAATTTTAATTAATTAATTAATTAATTAATTTTTTAAATTTTAATTCCATTTATATCCCGCCCTTCTCCGAAGACTCAGGGCGGCTTACAAGCTTAGCAATTAAATTTATCATTTAATTTACCAATCATTCAAGGCAGCAAAGGTATCCAGCACATCTTCCTCCTCCTATTTTTCCTATTAATCACCGTCCGCTTCCGTAAAGCGAAAAATTAAATGTGACATTCCAAAGAGTGAAAACAAAACTGATTTATAATAAACTAAATGTCATCTTCCCATTCTATAATTGATGTCGTTAATTAATTTATAGTGATGGGACACTAAGCTATATTAGCCTCAGAATAGACCCATTTCATGTTAGGCAGAAGTAAAACCTTCAATAGCACTTAACCATGATTGATGAATATTTATATTTAGGACAGGTTGATAAGGCAATGCAAATTTAAACTATTTATATTCATAACCGTGATCTGCTCTGTTCATTTTAGAATTGGGCAAAGCTTTTGAGGGGAAGCTTCGTAGTTATTTTGGCCGCCCCAGAAAAAAAAAATCAAAAGCCAAAACTGGAAAGGTCTTTGAAATCGTGCAGTTGAACCCTAGGATGCAGCCTTGCTATTTATGAAGCAGCATCTGTTGGTGTACTTTGCAACAATACATCTCGTAGAGTATATGAAGGAACAGAAGAAAGTGAACACTTATTTATTTAGTGCATGGGGAAAATATGAAAAAGCAAATCATGTTCTCAGTGAGCAAATATGATGATGATGATGGAAGGGACCTTGGAGGTCATCTAGTCCAACCCCCTGCTCAGCAGGAAACCCTATAACATTTCAGACAAATGGCTGTCCAGTCTCTTCTTAAAAACTTCCAGTGTTGGAGCATTCACCACTTCTGGAGTCAGGTTGTTCCACTGATTAATTTTTCTAACTGTCAGGAAGTTTCTCCTTAGTTTTAGGTTGCTTCTGTCCTTGATTAGTTTCCATTCATTGCTTCTTGTCCTCCTTCAGGTGCTTTGGAAAATAGCTTGACTCCCTCTTCTTTGTGGCAGCCCCTGAGATATGAGAACACTGCTGTCATGTCATGTAATATAGTTCAAAAACCATGTCAATGAATATATTATTGATCATTGGAAAATAAAAATAATAAAAAAATAAAAACAGGGTATTTCCCCCCACCCCAAAACTGTTTTTCCCCCTGCAAAAATAAAAAAGGAGTGTGAAATATGTTATTTTCCAATGATCAATAATATATCTGTTGACATGGTATTCAAACTATATACCGTAACACGAAGACCTTAATGAAAGATTTCTGAGACTTTTTGTAAAGCCTTAAATTAGGGCAAGTTCTCTCAGCTGAAAACCAGCAAATCCTGGAATACAATTCAAGTAATTCAAGTACTTCTCAATGCAGTTCTCAAACAAGAGACACATGCATTTGTTCCACTAGGGGGCACTGCAGGGAAAAGACTCGGGTTTAGTTTGCATGTTGATGTGTTTGTGGTTTTTTTTGTTCTTTTTGTTGCTTTTGAGGGAAAGAGGGGCAGTTGGCTATTTTATTGCAAACACAACGCTTTTTTTTATTAAAGAGTTTTACAAAAACAAAACTTTACAATATATCCCCAAATCCCTCCCACCCCAAACCCGCCCACTTCCCCCCCCACACTTCCCAGAGCTAAATACAGGATTATAGTTACAATAATCATATTCTAAATAAAAATTATGCATAATATACAATTAACCAAATTCATAATGTGCTTTAACTCCCCTTTAACATAACTACAAACAAAGTACCAATATCTAAGTAGTTCCTTATAAGAAACCATATCCATACTCACTCCCATAGATACGCCCTCTATCGCGTGTCCAGGAATGCAAACACAACGCTTTTATATACACTGCATTTCATGCAAAGCTACTCCACGCTGAACTTTTTTTTTTCTTTTCCAATTTTTCCAAAATCTCTCTCTCTTTTTCCCCCCCCGAAAAAAAACAGGATTTCTTTTTTTCTTCTTCTCATGGCTTCAAAATTTCCAGAAATTTTACATCTCTACAACCTGAGTGGAACTAAATTGATGGGGATACCTGTGTGCACTTCTGCTTTGCCTCCCCAAAACTTTGAGCGCTGGCAAAGAATTGAAATTTGCTGCAAGAACTAACCCCACACATTTTCTACCGCTGCATATCATTCTCCCCCCTCTTTTAGAATATTACTTGTGTCATAACTCGGAGGCGAACCAGCTGTTCTTCACACAGTCAGTGCAGGCGGCACTCAAGCTTACACTGATATCATAAACTAAGACAAACACGGAGTAAGACACAGTAAGAGGAGACAAACTGTCAATTCTAACCAACTCTTTCTCTCTGCAGAAAAGATGATTGGCAATGATAAATTTTCTCCCCGTTTCAAGCTGTTCTCTCCCTATTAGTTTGTGCTAAAAGCTGGAGATGCGTTTTAGGGGCTGAAGGGTTTAGTTGCTGATCTCCAGCCCTCTTCTCCCCACCACCACCCAGAGCTTTTCCTTGAGGGTATTTAATGAACCGCAAACAAAACACCATCTTTCATTTCGTTCATCTTTCATTTCGTTCACCTTTCATTTCGTTCACCTTTCATTTCGTTGTCAGCGCAGAAAAAAAATCACCCAAGGCTTCAAATAGAATATAGTTTGAGGCTGCTGACAATGAATCTTTCCTTTGTCAGCTACTAAATCCCTCCGATGGCTTTAAAGGACATCCTAGGAGAGAGCTTTGGTATCGTACCTCCTATTGCTGATCCAAGAAATATCTTGTTCTCCAAAGCGACTCTTTTTTATTATTATTATTATCAGGGCTTTTTTTCTCATAGAACGCTCAGAACGGAGTTCCGGCACCTTTTTTGGATGGAACCTTGTAGGGTAGGCAAGGCGGGTTGTATGACATGTGTGAGTTCCGGCACCTTTTTCTTTTAGAAAAAAAGCACTTCTTCTTCTTCTTCTTCTTCTTCTTCTTCTTCTTCTTCTTCTTCTTCTTCTTCTTCTTCTTCTTCTTCTTCTTCTTCTTCTTCTTATTATTATTATTATTATTATTATTATTATCATCATCATCATCATCATCCTTCCCAAGTTCCAGTCTGTGATAACAGGCTTGGAAAAGACTGAACTGTGTTTGGAAAGAAGGAACGAAGAAGAAGAAGAAGAAGAAGAAGAAGAAGAAGAAGAAGAAGAAGAAGAAGAAGAAGAAGAAGAAGAGGAACTAGAACACACAAATCAAAGAGCAGGATAAACAACTGAGGAGTTGGCTGGGTTTTTGGGGGGTCAACGCAAGCTTATTAAGTTTCAATCAGCTTAGAGCTGGTGCCTGCACTGCTGTTTCTGCCTCTTAAAGTTACTAAATTAGAAGGAAAACAATTCTACCCATTGACACCTAACCTGTGTTTTGTTTGCCAAGCCTTGTTTTTATACTTGTCTACTTTCTCACCTTTTTCTGCCTCTCCCCCCCCCCCCCGGCTGATGGATCACAACACTCGGCTTCATTAGAATACATTGCCGTAGTGATCAGATCTGTCGCTCCAGAGCGGCACCAAGAACCACAAAAGCCCTTGTAGAGTATGCTAATTCTGAATCCATTAATTAAACCTGGCAACTTCCATAATCGGCTCTGTATAATTTAAGCCCATATTAATCTTATTAATAAAACAAAAAAAAAACAGGCTATGCGCCTGCTTCTTATGCCGCTGTGCAAATATTTTGATTTACCTTCGTGCAAAACTCATCTGTTTCCAGCCTCCAGGTGGAAAACTTGCCCAAAAAAAAAAAAGGTATCAAGCACGCTAATTAAACACGCTTCTTGCCCTTTCCAAGCACTTGCCTGATTAAGAAAGGACATCGTCCTTATTTTCATTCCTGAACTATAAAACACATGATTTCTCCTGCGGTTACTACTCTCTAACGTTTGTTGAGGCATTAATAGTTAATGCAGATAAAGCAGAGGTGAGCATAGTCTCAATTATTCCCCCCCCCCTTTTGTTTTGCACTCCTTAGAAAGTCCTTGGGTCCTGAAGGCTGTAAAAAAAGGTGGAGTATTTTCGGCTTAATTGGATAAGGAGTACCATGACCTACAAAGCCCTACATGGCATGGGTCCGGAGTACCTTAGGGAGCACCTGCAACCAGCATCAACTTCCCTCTGCCCAGTGCGCTCCCACAGGGAAGGCCTCCTCAGGGTGCCGCCGTTCGGAGAATGCAGTCTGGTGACCCCCAGGGGGAGGGCGTTCTCTGTGGGTGCGCCTGTCCTGTGGAACCATTTACCGGTTGAGCTCCGGATGGCTCCCAACCTTCGCTCCTTCCGACGCGACCTAAAAACCTATTTGTTTGTTCAAGCCGGCCTGGCCTGATGGGTTTTGTTTTTAATTATTGTTTCAATGTAATTTATTTTCTACATTTGGGCACTAGGGTTTAATTTGTTTTAATTTCTGTATTTTGGGTATTTTGATATTTATGTCCCTGTTCACCGCCCTGAGTCCTTCGGGAGAAGGGCGGCATACAAATCAAATAAATAAATAAAATAAATAAATAAAACTTTTCAACTCCAAAATACATTGATTGGTGGAAAAGGAAGACTCAAAAACACCCACAACCAAACCATCAGCCCACCCATTTACATTAAAAAAACATGGGTATTGGCGCTCAGAACTTTCTGATCGGTTAAATGCATCCTCCAGCCATCAAGATTTTCCCCACCTTGTACAGAAAGAGACTTCAGAACAAAGCCATTTTATTGGAACTCGGTGCTTGAATTCCATCAAGATCCTTCTCTGCTATTTTTTTCAGAATGCCTCAGTAGGAAGGCTTGTAGCCCTGACAACCATCTTTAATATTCCTTGAATGAAATTTTGAAATCTTCACTTCGTACCAGTTTGTTTTATTTATATATGAAATGCATACATTCAGTTGATCAAGTCAAACATCAACATCCTACCATGTTTCCAAAAGCCATGGAAATGGGAGAGCCTGCATATATCACTAGCACGGTCCATTCAATCTTTTAAGTCAAATCTTCATGGCAAAGCATGAGAATTCAAGGATTCTTTTTTTTAAAAAAAAAACACCAGTTAACCAAGTTTAAGGCTAATGGACCATCCCTAAGAGGCAGCCAAGAAAGTCTTCTGTATCTTAGATTTTTTTTTCAGCTCAAATCTAACAGCTTCAACAAATATTAATCAAGCATCACAAATTTTGCTTTCATTAAATTTCATCAAGGGTAATCCAGGGTGAAAAATATTTCCCCTTAAATCCACTCGTTGGTTTCCATTCTAATTGTTTTTGCTCCATCACTGGAGATTTTCAAGAAGAGGCTAGACAGTCACTTGTCTGAGATGGTATAGGTTCTCCTGCTTGAGCAGGGGGCTGGACTAGAAGACCTCCAAGGTCCCTTCCATCTTCTCTCTTCTCTTCTCTTCTCTTCTCTTCTCTTCTCTTCTCTTCTCTTCTCTTCTCTTCTCTTCTCTTCTCTTCTCTTCCCTTCCCTTCCCTTCCCTTCCCTTCCCTTCCCTTCCCTTCCCTTCCCTTCCCTTCCCTTCTCTTCCCTTCTCTTGATTTCACTCAGCTCAGTGATGCCACTGAATTTTCTATTGTACAGCTATGAACATTTTCTATGTATAAAAAAAATCTCAATTTATCTATTACTAAGGCAGGCGGAAGGATGATAATCCTTTATAAGAATCCTTTTTTTGCTTGTAAGAACCATTGCAGCCTTATTTGTATTCTGCAAAATGGATGCACTGCCCCTAAATACAGGTTCTGTGTATATAGCTATTCAGGGCTTTTTTTTTCTCATAGAACACTCAGAACGGAGTTCCGGCACCTTTTTTTGGATGGAACCTTGTAGGGTAGGCAAGGCGGGTTGTATGACATGTGTGAGTTCCGGCACCTTTTTCTTTTACAAAAAAAGCACTGTAGCTATTGCTAGGAGGTCAAGCCAATATCAAGCAAACACCAGCCCAAATTAATGAGATATTTGAGCTATGGTGCTGGAGAAGACTCCTATCAGTCCCTTGGACCGCCAGGCGATCAAACCGGTCAGTCCTAGAGGAGATCAACCCTGACTGCTCTTTAGAAGGCCAGATCCTGAAGTTGAAACTCAAATCCTTTGGCCACCTAATGAGAAGGAAGGACTCACTGGAGAAGAGCCTAATGCTGGGAAAGATTGAGGGCAAGAGAAGAAGGGGACGACAGAGAATGAGGTGGCTGGATGGAGTCACTGAAGCAGTAGGCGTGAGCCTAAATGGACTCCAGAAGATGGCAGAGGACAGGAAGGCCTGGAGGAACGTTGTCCATGGGGTCGCGATGGGTCAGACACGACTTTGCAGCTAACAACAACAATTGGTTACTCTTCACAAATGAACACCTTTAAATGATGACATTCATAGCTTTCATTTCCCCTTAATTGCCTTTTCAGAATACATGCATTTTTGTTCTTCAAAATATGGTATTAAATGTGTGCTTAAAAATGTGTATAGGCTAGATTAGGAAAAGAAAATTGGTGTCATCTTGGACTCTGTATCTACCCCTCCCACCCACCTCATCGTTGTTATTTGAAATGTACAAATTCCTAGTACTGTCCAGGCCACGAAAATCTGCATTCCTCTCTCTGTTTTGAGCATGCATAAACACTCAGAAAAATGGCAGGCATTTTGTTTTTAAAGTCTCATTATAACTGATTCAGCACCCTTTGCAAATGGTGGCCTCTTTGGCCAAATCCAGTCTTGAGATCTCGGTTGTTGCTGTTTTAAAAAAAGGACTGTCACTTTGGCGTAGGACAAATTCACCAAACGGATTCAGACAAACATTGAGCTAAATTAAAAGCCCTCTCTGGCTGAATTCAGTCATTCAGTGAATAGGCTCATTTGTGTTTAATCCCTTATGCAAACTCAGCCACGGTTTATGCATTACTAAGTAATAAGAAGTCAGCCAGAGGTAGATTTGTGCTGCTTGGTGTACCAGGAAAGGTAGGAATATCAATGCACTGTGGGGGATTAAATGATGGTTAGAGCTAGTCACAGAATTTTGTGCCAGTCAAAACTGGAAACCAAACATTCAATGGGGGTGGGGGGCAGGATTCAATGTGTGAAATATGATTTTTCATGCTTCTGTATTTCAGATCCGCAGGCATTTCCAGGTTAAACTGCATTTCACATCGTTTAATGTAGCTAATGGACTTGTTTGATTTATTCCAGAGAAAAGGTATGATGTGTCTGCCAAATTAAAGACAGTTATTGCTGCTGACATTGTGTTAACAGGAGGCGACAGGTCTGGATGGAAAATACTGTACTGTTTCATCCTTGATAGGCAAAATATGAGATACCCTCTAGATGGCAGCAAAGAGCCCCTTTCATCCTTGTCTGCTCTCTAATGGTCATCTAAAGCTTTGCAGCTCAGATTTGTACCTTTAGTGCTGACTCCCCAGTATTGCATGACATTGTGGAAGACGATTTGATTTATTTATTGTTGTTATTTTGCACGATGCAGCAGTGTATTCATTGCAATTGTGGCGAACATCTGTGGCTTGGGTGTAGGATGACGGTGAAGGTTTGTTCTCCGAGCTTGTGGGTTGGTTTCTGAACATTTTGTTACCAAGCTAGGTAACAACTTCAGAGTTTAGGGGATGTCAGTGTTCTTCTGTTTATAAGGGCTTCAGGTGATGTTGAGAGTCTGGAAAAAATTCAAAGAAGAGCAACTAAGATGATCAAAAGCCTGGAGACCAAAATGTACGAAGAATGGCTGCAGGACTTGGGTTTGGCTAGTCTAAAGAAAAGAAGAAATAGGGGAGACATGATAGCAGCCTTCCGGTATTTGAGGGGCTGCCACAAAGAAGAGGAAGGGGTCAAACTATTCTCCAAAGCACCAAAGGGCAGGACGAGAAACAATGGATGGAAACTGACCAAAGAGAGAAGCAACCTGGAATTAAAGAGAAACTTCCTGACAGTGAGGACAATCAACCAGTGGAACAGCTTAGCCCCAGAAATCATGGGTGCTCCATTGCTGGATTTTTTTTTTTAAACAAAGACTGGACAATCACCTGTCTGAGATGGTATATGTATGTCCCTTCCAGCTCTATCCTATTCTAAAGGTTCTGTGATGGATCTGGTATGACAGATGTATTCATTCACTGAACATGCATGAAGACTCTCCCCAACACGCTTAGTTTAAATGAAATCAACTGACTGTGTATGACAATTAATACTGAACAGCATCTTACACAAGGAATCTATTACGTGCTATTAGCTTTTTAACAAATCTTGCTGCATTTGTAGCATTCTCTATCACTCTGGATTGTGCTTTGGACTGAAATCCTAAATAACATGTTATCCTGTCTTCCGTTACATCTTAAGCAGCCCATTGGTATTCTTTCCCACATATCTTTCAAGCCTAAATAATACAAAATTGCGCTAGCAATGGCACCACAGGTTTCATTTTACGCTTACATCCGTCACTGCGGTAGAAGTGAGGGCTAGCAACGCATCAGATCAAAAAGCATTAGATCATGCAGCTTCGCTTACTATGGAGTGAATCTTCACTTGTAAAGACCTCAAGTCCCAACTGCAGGCTATGAAAATATTCTGAGGAAAATGCCTTTTTTTAAAAAAAATATAATTTTTATTAAAACTAAAAAAATGAAGAAGAAGATGAAAACCTAACAGATTTTTTTTTAATCCCATTTATATCCCGCCCTTCTCCGAAGACTCAGGGCGGCTTACAATTTAAGCACAAACCAATGTGCTTAGCAATAGCCTTCATTCTGTGTATATGCCTGCTTATTAGGGCTTTCGCCCCCCCCCCCAAGCGGCATTATTACAAAGTCAGCTTATTGCCCCCAACAATTTTACAATTGAAAATAAAAAGACAAAAAAAAACAATTAAAGAAAAATAGGGGGAAAAATGCAACTTGGCTTTTGACATTCTTCCCAGTGGTTATGTGCAATTATATTTAATCTCTCTCTAAAGTTGCATCATAAATATTCCTATTCCTCTCATCCGTCCTGTCTAATCATCAAAACCAGAAATCACCAGTCCATTTTTTAAATTTTTTTTATAAGAGGCTTCCAATCTTTTCTCTAATCAAATAATTTAGCTTATCTGTTTCAGCAAGATGGGGTGAGTTTGACTATACCCTTCCTTCCACAGCGAGGAGAGTCAAATCTCAAGCATAGAGAGTTGTCTTGGGAGTTTCCCGGTACTCCCATGTTACACCTTTGCTCCGCGAGCTGCATTGGCTACCAGTTGTCTTCCGGGTGAGGTTGAAGTAGCCTAAGGACCACTCGGGACGACAGGCTAGTAACAACAGGTTTATTAAGAGCAAGGCAAACATAGAATAACTCGTCCGGCTTTTATAGCCGGCAGCTGGTCGCGAGGACCAATCAGCGGTGTTTCTTTTGGCGCCGTGTCAGGCAGGGACCAATCCGCGTCGTCTTCTGTTGACAGCTCCGGCTTCCGCGTGGCTTGGTGTTTTGACAGCCGCGAGCTGTCAGTGGTCGCGCCTGCGCTGTGCGGTGGACGCTTTGACAGTTCAGGCTTCTTCGTAGTCCGGAGTTTGACAGCCGCGAGCTGTCAGTGGTGGCGCCTGCGCTGTGCGGGGAACTTTGACAGCTGTCAAAGTTCCCGTGTGTTTTCCTGTCAGGAGGCTTTTAGTTTATACACTTGCTGTTGCCGTATTATTTGAACTGTTAACATATATATATATACATATCTATTAAAGGATTGTTTACATATATAACACACCCCTTACCCCTCCCCTGGTGCGTTTCCTTCCCCTTGGATGTTGGAACCTGCCCACTGATAGTCTTTTAGGTAAGTGGGTGGTCTACGATTCCTGGTTGAGCGGCGAGGGGGTGGAGGGTGGTCTGGTCCTGGATCTTCGTTTTGGTGTTCTTCTTCCTGGTTTGGGATAGGCGGCATTTCCGGTGGGGGTTGTATGCTGGCATTGGTTGGTTGCTCAGAATTGTGTGGTGGTTGTCTGGGTCTGAGCTGATCAATATGGCGGCGTATGTTGCCCTGTGCTTGCGTAGCTATAAGGTATGAGATGGGCCCTGTTTGTTTTATTACTGTCCCTTGGACCCACTTGTTTTTATCTGTGTATGATCGTGCCCAAATCAATTGACCTGGGTTGAGTGTGCGGGCGGGATGGGGGTGCTGTTTTTCTTCTGGATATGTGTCGGGGTGCAGTCTGTCCAGACGTGTTATTAGCCTTCTCCCCCATCTTAATTCCGCCGGCGATTTGCCGGTCGTAGAGCATGGTGTTGTGTGTTGTGCTAAGAGGAACTGGCTGAGGCGCCTCTGCCAGTTTCCTTTAACGAATTTTTTTAACGCTTCTTTTGTGGATCGTACCATAATTTCAGCCATTCCGTTCGACGATGGGTGGAACGGCGCCGACGTGACCAGCCTAATACAATTCTTCATAGCGAAGATCTGAAATTCACGAGAGGTGAATTGAGGTCCGTTGTCAGAAACCATGGTGTCAGGTAGGCCGTGTGTAGCGAATATTTTTCGTAAAGCTTGAATAGTGGCCTGGGACGTTGTTTTTCTAAGGGGTGTGACTTCCAGCCATTTAGAGTGGCTGTCTACTACAATTAAGAAACTTTGGCCTTGGATGGGTCCAGCAAAATCTATATGTATACGTGACCAAGGGTTCCTTGTAGTCTCCCATTTATGGATTGGTGCCTGGGGTGGTTCATTCCTGGTCTCTTGACAGGTATAACACCCACCCACATACTTTTCTATTTGTTTATCTATGCCTGGCCACCACACATAACTTCTAGCCATCGCCTTCATTTTTACGATTCCAGGGTGTCCTTCGTGTAAGATTTGTAATGTTTGGTCTATGTTTTTCTCTGGTATGATGACCCTATTTCCCCACAACAGGCATCCTCTATGTGTTGAGATCTCATTTTTCCTGTTATAATAAGGTTGGAATTGAGGTTGTGGATTTTGAGCTGGCCATCCTGTTGTGGCCCATTTGAGGATTCTGGCAAGTATTTTATCTTTGGCAGAATTATTAGCTATGATGTTTGCAGTCAGGGGGCATTCTGGCAGTTGGGAGATTGCTAAAATCTGGCTGGCTGGGGCTGGGTCTGTGTCCCTGGTTTGAATGGGCAGTCTGCTGAGGCAGTCAGCATGTCCCAATTCTTTACCTGGTTTATGTATTAGTTGATAGGAATAGGCTGCTAAGAATGTTGACCATCTTAAACTTCTCGGAGAGAGAATTTGTGGAGTAGTTTTGTTCCAAGTGAATATGCCTAGCAGGGGTTTGTGATCCGTAAATATAGTAAATGGTCTACCATACAGGTAATCATGAAATTTTTTGACCCCTGCTACTATTGCTAGGGCTTCCCTGTCAATTTGTGCATAGTTTCTTTCAGCTTTGGTCAGAGTGCGTGAATAGAATGCTATGGGTCTTTGTGTACCGTCCTTGAATATGTGACTTAAGACAGCCCCGATTCCATAGGGAGAGGCATCGCAAGCGATGCATATTGGAGTGTCCTCTCTGAAAAGGGTGATAGTTGAACTGTGACAGATAATCTTTTTTAACGATTGGAAGCTATTCTCATGTTCTTTGGTCCAGGACCAAGTTGTACCCTTGTCCAGGAGTCTATGCAGAGGCTCCGCAATAGTGGCTTTATGGGGGATGAAGGCGTGGTAAAAGTTTAACAGTCCTAAAAAGGATTGGAGCTCTTGTTTATTCCTAGGGCTGGGTGCGGTCTGAATAGCCTGAAGTTTTTCTGAGGTGGGGTGAATGCCTTGGCTATCTATTTTGTACCCTAGGAATTCTGTGGATGTGACTCCAATAGAGCACTTTTCCCGCTTAAGTTTGAGGCCGGCTTCTCTGAGCCGGCTCAGCACAGCTGACAGCCTGTCAGCTAAGTTCGCTTCGTTTTCTCCGGCGATGAGAACATCGTCGAAATAGGGGCAGACCCCGGGTATTCCTTTCAGGGTCTTCTCCATGATACCCTGAAATATACCCGGGGCCGCCGATATGCCAAATTGGAGCCTCTTTACTTTAAAGGCACCGCGGTGGGTGACAATAGTCTGGGCCTCCGCGGTGTCCTCAGTGACAGGCAGTTGCAAATACGCCTGTGTGAGATCGAGCTTGGCGAAAAGGGCGCCAGAGCGGATGGAAGCAAATACGTCCCTTACTGCTGGCACCGGGTAGGCATGGGGGCTGAGGGCTAGGTTGACTGTCGCCTTATAATCAGCGCACACTCTCACTTCACCATTAGGTTTGATTGGGGTGACAATAGGGGTCTCCCAGGTTCCCCCTTCTGTTGGCTCAAGCACCCCTAGTCCTACGAGGCGATCCAGTTCGTTTTCGATTTTTTCTTTAAGGGCAAAAGGTACCCTCCTGGCTCTTATCCTAATTGGTTGGATTGCAGGGTTTAGCTGTAAGGAGATGGGGGGACCCGTATATTTCCCTAAAGTGCCATCGAAAACGTCGGCGTACTTATCGCAACGGCTTCTAGGCTGTGTGTTTGAATGGAGTTAACCCCCGTTAAGGCGATGCCTAGTGGGCTGAACCAGTTTAGTCCTATCAAGTTGGTACGGTTCCCTGGTGTAACTAAAACCTCCAGGGGACCCTTGAACCCCTTGTACTGCACTACGACCTTAGCTTTCCCTTCCAACGGAATGGGGGTTTTCTGGAAGTCAGCTAGGTGTACCTGAGTTTGTTTCAGGGGAATCTGCCCTCGGCCTTTCTGACAGATCTCCCGATAGGTTGTCAGCGAAATTAAGGAGACTGCTGACCCTGAATCTACTTCCATATGGCAGGGCACCCCCTGAATTCTGACCCAGATCTTAACCTTGGAGCTTATGCTGTTTACCCTGTCAATTGTCTCTACCAGGGGGCCTGGGTGGGGTTCTCTGCTGGTCTGGGCAGCCGGCCTACCTGGGGGGGTTGCCTCCACCTCATTGATGTTGTCCCGGCCCTTGCTGCGGCACACCGGCTTGATGTGGCCAGTCTTCCCGCAATTGTGGCATTTCGCGTTCCTAAAACGGCAGCTTCCTCGGGCATGGTTGCCCCCGCAGCTGGCACAGGCGGTTCGTTGCTCGTAACGCGGTGGTGGCGGTGGAGGGTTCCTGGACCCCCGGCGGTCCGACGTTTTGCTCCTTCTCGGCTGCCGGTGCTCCATTCTGCGCTGTAGGGCTTCTCCATCGGTGAAATCTACCGACTCTCCGCTGTCGCTGAAGGCTGCGCTTTCCTGGTAGACGGTCGCGGGGGTCTCTGGGGTCGTGTTAGTCGGCTTCTTCTTGTGGCTGTGTTCGTATGCCATGATCTCCCTGGTCAGCTCAGCCAGGTTCATGTCGGGTTTGGACGTCAGTTTCTTCTGTAGCTTCTCGTCCCTCAGACCGATCACCACCTGGTCTCTGATGCGGTCTTCCAGGTCGGGGAAGCAGCAGTTCCTTGCGGCGTGTCTGACCCCGGCGATGAACTCGTTGGCAGGCTCGTCCTGTCGTTGTTTCTTTTGTGCGAATTGCACCCGCCAGTACAATTCTGATCGAGCCGGCATGTAGTACTTGTTCAGCTGGTCCACCAAGTCCGCGTAGGAGACTTCGGTGATGGGCACTGGGCTGAACAACCCGACGGCTGCATCGTACACCGGGGGCCCGCTGATGTACAGCAGAGCCGCGGCCTTTGCTCGGTCGTCAGTGATTTTGCTGACGAGAAGGAATCCCTCGACTTGGCCGAGGTGTGATTGCCATCTCTCGGGATGGCGGGTATCAAACTCCCTCACACGGCCGAAGTTTGCCATGTCGTCCGGTCCTGGGTTGCTCCGATGGAAGTTAAAACTTCCGTGACAGCTCTTGCCGGGAACTTCCTTCCTCGGCCGTGACTTCAGCTCCGGAGCGATCCCACCTTCGTCGCCAGTGAAGTAGCCTAAGGACCACTCGGGACGACAGGCTAGTAACAACAGGTTTATTAAGAGCAAGGCAAACATAGAATAACTCGTCCGGCTTTTATAGCCGGCAGCTGGTCGCGAGGACCAATCAGCGGTGTTTCTTTTGGCGCCGTGTCAGGCAGGGACCAATCCGCGTCGTCTTCTGTTGACAGCTCCGGCTTCCGCGTGGCTTGGTGTTTTGACAGCCGCGAGCTGTCAGTGGTCGCGCCTGCGCTGTGCGGTGGACGCTTTGACAGTTCAGGCTTCTTCGTAGTCCGGAGTTTGACAGCCGCGAGCTGTCAGTGGTGGCGCCTGCGCTGTGCGGGGAACTTTGACAGCTGTCAAAGTTCCCGCGTGTTTTCCTGTCAGGAGGCTTTTAGTTTATACACTTGCTGTTGCCGTATTATTTGAACTGTTAACATATATATATACATATCTATTAAAGGATTGTTTACATATATAACACAGAGGTTCAAGGTTTTGGTGATGGTTTTTAAGTCCTTACATGGCATGGGTCCGGAATACCTCGGGGACCACCTGCTGCCGGCGTCGACTCCCCTCCGCCCTGTGCGCTCCCACAGAGAGGGCCTCCTCAGGGTGCTGGCGGCCCCCAGGGGGAGGGCCTTCCCTGTGGGTGCCCCGGCTTTATGGAACCAACTGCCGGTGGAGCTCCGGATGGCACCAGATCTCCGCTCCTTCCGGCGCGGGTTAAAGACCCATTTATTCGAACAAGCTGGCCTGGCCTGATGGGGGAATGTCTGGGTTTTTATGGGTTTTTATATCTGATTGTTTTAATTGGGCAATGTATTTAATCTTTTTTTTAACTTTTGTATCGTTATTTATATGCCCTGTTCACCGCCCTGAGTCCTTCGGGAGAAGGGCGGTATAAAAATCCAATAAATACAAATACAAATACAAATATAAATAATCTTGTCCAATCTTAAAAATATGCTGAGAAAATCTTCCCTGATTGTGGACTGATGGACATTGTAACATAAGAAAATGGTGTAGCCTTCTGCAGAGAAGGTGGGTCTACAGCAGGGGCGTCCAATCTTGACAACTTTAAGACTTGTGGACTTCAACTCCCAGAATCCCCCAGCCAACTTGAGTTGGAGTCCACAAGTCTTAAAGTTGTTAAGGTTGAATGCCCCTGGTCTAGTTTTTCATAGCAGGCAGTCTGTGGGTTTACAAACCACAGTTTGTAGGTTCAGACCACCTACGTATGCGCCCATCATGCTTTTCCCTTGAAAATAAATGAGTAAGATGTAGTTAGCAAAAGAAATGAAATAGAAAAAAAAAACCTAACTAAATCTAGCTTATACTAATACCCTTCGTCAGTGCTTTTTTTGTAAAAGAAAAAGGTGCCGGAACTCACACATGTCATACAACCCGCCTTGCCTACCCTACAAGGTTCCATCCAAAAAAGGTGCCGGAACTCCGTTCTGAGCGTTCTATGACAAAAAAAGCCCTGCCCTTCGTTATTCTTCTTTATACATTTCTATCAAAGGCCTGGAGACCAAAACATACGAAGAACAGCTGCGGAACTTGGGTTTGGCTAGTCTAAAGAAAAGAAGAAATAGGGGAGACATGATAGCAGTGTTCCAGTATCTGAGGGGCTGCCATAAATCAGAGGGGGCCAGGTTGTTCACCAGAACACCAGAGGGAAGGACGAGAAACAATAGTTGGAAGCTGATCAAAGAAAGAAGCAACCTGGAATTGAGGAGAAACTTCCCGACAGTGAGGACAATCAACCAGTGAAACAGTTTGCCTCCAGAAATCGTGGGTGCTCCATCACTGGAGATTTTTAAGAGGAGACTAGACACCTCAGACACCTCTCTGAGATGGTATAGGTTCTCCTGCATGAGCAGGGGGCTGGACTAGAAGACTTTCAAGGTCCCTTCCAGCTTCTATTCTATTCTATTCTATTCTATTCTATTCTATTCTATTCTATTCTATTCTATTCTATTCTATTCTATTCTATTCTATTCTATTCTATTCTATTCTATTCTATTCTATTCTATTCTATTCTATTCTATTCTATTCTATTCTTGCTAGCATATCTGTAACAATTCATTATACCATTATCTATTAATATATTAAACAGCCCAGGAGGCATCATGCATCCTTGTCCTACTTGCTGTTAACTACCTGTTTATTTTAACGCTTAATTCCTTCTAACATGCGCCCAGTAGCTTACTATAGTACACTATGGCTCATAAAAATTTGTAATAAAACTGGTTAATTTGAAAAAAGTGCCACCAGATTCCTTCCGATACTTTTTTTTAAAACTTTCCTCATGTATCATGCTTATCCCCTTCAGCGACCAGCCTTCAACTCCATATCCATGAGAAACTTTTCATAATTGAAACCTACATAATACATCACACATTTCCTTTAAATCAAATGTACATGGAACGTTCTCACATTCACATATTTCTCCAAGACTGGCTGAATGCAAAAGGTTTGTCTTGCCCATTCCCTGCCTATCATAAATCCTACATTGCACTCCATAACTTTGTCTCGTTGTCACCTCTTGCACCCTTTCAGCTGTAATTTTTCCCAAATATCTTTTCAAGCATGAGTCTATGCAACTTGTCCATCTGTCTCGAGCGTTTAATTCATAATTCATAATTCTCCTGGATTACAGGTCTAATCTGTCTTGACTGCCTTTTAACTCAGTTAATCCTAAAATGCTGTTTATCAAAATAAAATCCCCCTTTAAAGGAGAATATTTGTAGCTCAGGGTTGAAAACTCAAGGTGTCCTTTGGTGCTTTCTGAGCTTGGTTGTCTACTTGCAGACATTTTATTACCCAAACTAGATAACATCATCAGTGCTAGAAGGGAGGGGTGTGTGCAGAGAGGAAGAGGTGGTGGAGGAGGAGGATGACGATGACTGTGGTGTCCTTGGTGCTCTCTGAGCTGGGGAGGTTTTTCTTGCAGATGTTCCATGACCCAACTAGATAACATCATCAGTGGTAGAAGGGAGGAGGAGGAGGAGGAGCAGGAGGAGGAGGAGGAGGACTGTGGTGTCCTTGGTGGTCTCTGAGCTGGGGAGGTTTTTCTTGCAGATGTTTCATGACTCAACTAGATAACATCATCAGTGGTAGAAGGGAGGAGGAGGAGGAAGAGGAGGAAGAGGAGGAGGAGGAGGAGGAGGAGGAGGAGGACTGTGGTGTCCTTGGTGCTCTCTGACCTGGGGAGGTTTTTCTTGCAGGTGTTTCATGACCCAACTAGATAACATCATCAGTGGTAGAAGGGAGGAGGAGGAGGAGGACTGTGGTGTCCTTGGTGGTCTCTGAGCTGGGGAGGTTTTTCTTGCAGATGTTTCATGACCCAACTAGATAACATCATCAGTGGTAGAAGGGAGGAGGAGGAGGAGGAGGAGGAGGAGGAGGAGGAGGAGGAGGACTGTGGTGTTCTTGGTGCTCTCTGAGCTGGGGAGGTTTTTCTTGCAGATGTTTCATGACCCAACTAGATAACATCATCAGTGGTAGTAGAGGAGGAGGAGGACGAGGAGGAGGAGGAGGAGGACGACTGTGGAGTCCTTGGTGCTCTCTGAGCTTGCTTGTTTTCTTGCAGACATTTCATTACCCAAACTAGTGCACTGATGATGTTACATAGTAGGGGTGATGAAATGTCTGCAAACTCCTCCCCACAACCAAGCTCAGAGAGCAGCAAACACCCCTCAGAAGCCACTATGGAGCCTGTATATGGAGTTGACTATGTACACAATTTTATAATTCTGCTGATTTATATGATAGCTGAATAAATCCTTATTCACAATGTAAACGAAATGCGAAAGCGGGCTTCAGTATATAGGCTATTCATATTGTTTTAAAATTTCGGGCTTGTTCAAAATTGCCTCTCGGCTGCATTGAATGTCCTTTTGGGGAGAAGATAATAGGATTAGAATACCCAGTCCTTTGGCAGGCACTTCATCGTGATAAAATTCCAAACTTTGAACATTGGCAGTAATTTGCTTAATTTCCAAGTTTTCTTAATCAACCAACTTCAGTGAAATTGACCCCAAACAGTAAATTGTAGGACAGCTTCAACAGTCCATGAATTCCTCTAATTAGGAGCCATTGGCTCATTACTTAGGAGTCATTGCTTCATTACAAAGACTCGTTGGAGATTCCCTGTTTATCACACCCCTTAACTGTAGTGGAGGCAAATCTCATATGCTCTTTTCAATATTTTAATGCCAAGAATTGGAGTTAGATTACAGAAACTAGAGTACTAAAGTAGGATGCCTCCAATTTTTCTTTAGTAATGGCTTTTCTAAAAAAATATCTTTTTTTTTTGCCCTGGACTGTTTGAATCATCAACTAACAATTTGTTTCTGTGATAAGCCCAGTGGTGGGATTCAGCCAGTTTGCACCAGTTCAGCAGAACCGGTATCTAATTTTTTGTTGCCCAGGCCCAGAACGGACTTCTGGAAGTGGCACCCACACAGAGAACCGGTTGTTCACATATTTGAATCCCACCACTGGATAAGCCCGTAACCACCTCTGTCATTTACACATTCTATCTATACTGTACAGAGATAATCCTACTATATCGCCACTATTTGTTATATCAAGAAGAGCAACACAGATGATTAGGGCACTGGATGTTAAGAAGAGCATTTGCAGGTATTGGATATGTCTAGTTTAATGAAAAGCATTGGGAGGTGATATGATAGCAATGTTCCAAAAGCTAAAGCAGGGGGTCTTCAAACTTGGCCCTTTTATGACTTGCGGACTTCAACTCCCAGTATTCCTTAGCCAGGCACGCTGGTTGAGGAATTCTGGGAGTTGAAGTCCACAAGTCATAAAAGGGCCAAGTTTGAAGACCCCTGAGCTAAAGGGTTGCCATAAAGAAGAGCAGATCAATCTATTCTCCAAAGCACCAGAAAGAAAAATAAGAAGGAATGGATGGAAACTAATCAAGGAGAGAAGCAACCTAGGACTAAGGAGACATTTCCTGACAGTTAGAATGATTAATCAGTGGAATGATTTGCCTCCAGAAGTTGTGGGTGCTCCATCACTGGAGGATTTCAAGAAGAGATTAGACAGTCACTTATCTGCAATGGTATAGTCTCCTGCTTGAGTATGAGGTCCAAGCTGCTTTCCAACTGTGCTATTCGGTTATTCAAATGATGTCCTGAAGCAAAACCTCTAGTATTTCTTCAGAAGGGTTAGGTCCTGTCAGGAAAAGTCTGGGTGCTTAGAAGATAGGTAGGTCCAGCATTAAAAAAGGGCCATTTACTCACATTAGTAAAGAACTTATCTTTGCCAAATTCTCTGCTTTCTTTTCTTCAAATGATGACCCATCTGTCAAGTTAACTTGGATTTTTATGTTATTTTTTTGCAGCAATCATTGGCCATTTCCTCACTAGTGATTTATAGTGTCTCACAACGTTGCCCAGGGATTGTAGGGGAGATACAAAACCTGTCTTTGTGATGATATATTGTCATGGTGAAGACTGGACAGGGCTATAAGTAATAAATCACCACTGTGCTGTTAATTATGCTCTCCCTGGAGAAATGTTTCTCGATCCAAATTTAGCTTCATTTGATGGCCCTGATTTTTATTTTTATCTGGAATTCGTCCCACTTGTGCTTCCTTCATCCGAATGCACAAAAAAAATGTACAATTGGAGAAAATGCAGTTTCCTTAAGCTATCTTTGGCCTGCAGTTTCTATAATATAGTTTAGTTTAAAAATAATCGAGTGAATAAATGAAATTGCTAAGTGGGTATAGAAGAGTGCCAAGATACCATTCACAAATCAAAAGCTGACAGAGGGAAGGTGAACCCAAATTCTCCATGATTTTAGTCCAGCACATTATTTTCTATACAACAGGTGTGGGGACAATAATCCATTACCTCTGTCAGAATCATTAATAGTCGCAGGTGAGAGCAGGCTTGATATAGAACATCCCAAAAGCCAAAGCTTTTCTAAGAATCCTAGGTATCTTTCGGCTGACCATAAATGTGTTTGAGAAACATCTAGATGAATGTTGGGGGACTGGAGGCTAAAACATATAGGGAACGGTTGCTGGAATTGGGTATGTGTAGTTTAACGAAGAGAAGGGTGAGGGGTGACATGATAGCAGTGTTCCAATATCTCAGGGGCTGCCACAAAGAAGAGGGAGTCAAGCTATTCTCCAAAGCACCTGAAAGCAGGACAAGAAGCAACGGATGGAAACTAGTCAAGGAGAGAAGCAACCTAGAACTAAGGAGAAACATCCTGACAGTTAGAACAACTAACCAGTGGAACAACCTGCCTCTAGAAGTGGTGAATGCTCCAACACTGGAAGTTTTTAAGAAGAGACTGGACAGCCATTTGTCTGAAATGTTATAGGCAGGGCTTTTTTCCTCATAGAATGCTCAGAACGGAGTTCCGGCACCTTTTTTGAATGGAACCTTGTAGGATAGGCAAGGCGGGTTGTATGACATGTGTGAGTTCCGGCACCTTTCTCTTTTACAAAAAAAGCACTGGCTATAGGGTTTCCTGCCTTAGCAGGGGGTTGGACTAGATGACCTCCAAGGTCCCTTCCAACAACAACTTCTTCTTCTTCTTCTTCTTCTTCTTCTTCTTCTTCTTCTTCTTCTTCTTCTTCTTCTTCTTCTTCTTCTTCTTCTTCTTCTTCTTCTTCTTCTTCTTCTTCTTATTATTATTATTATTATTATTATTATTATTATTATTATTATTATTATTATTATTATTATTATTATTGTTAAAAGAAGGCGAGTTGTGTTTCTTTTTCATGATTTCCAGTTTGGTGCGTTGAAACTTTCTTAGCTCTGAGCTGTCTCCATTCTTCAAGTGCTCGTCACCCAGTAGTTCTTTCCAGTGGTGGGATTCAGCTGGTTCGCACCGGTTCGGTAGAACCGGTAGCTAAATTTTGCTGAGTTCAGAGAACCGGCTTAATGCACAGTGCTTCTGGAAGTCCAGTCTAGGCCTCGGAGGTCTGGAGGAGGCCTCCCAGGCCTAGAACGGGCTGCCGGAAATGAACGAATGGAGACACAGTAAGTCTCTTTGCATTTCTCCTGGAGAAGCAACTGAAATAATGTTGCCTCAGACCAAACTCTCAGAAGTCCCACAGTAGAGCAGAAACCGCACAATCTTTGGGAAAGGGTCTGAAATAAAAATGATTTTTTGGAAAGAAATGTAGTTAACAATTCATATTGGCCTGAGAAACTTTGGCAAAAGGTAATTAGGATTTCTACCTAGAAAAAGAGAGAGAGAGAGAAAGAGAGAGAGAGAGCACATTCCCCACTCACACCACAATGGAGATTTCCTCTATCCAAGAAGGAAAAGAGAAATAAATTTTAAATACGCCCATTTTCACTGTAAGACCTTGGGCCGATTCAAAGCAATCATTTTTAGCTCTTAATCTTTTAATGATGAAAAATACTGGGACGACTGTTAATTCCCATAGCACTCAATTTAACTTTAGAGAAAACAGTCTCTCCTTACCAAAAAAAAAAACAAACAAAAAACCACCCACCACTCCTTCCAGCACTTCTAAGCATTGCGATCTGCTTGCAAAGATTTATTGGCAAGGACACAGTCTGCACTCTAGGCTGAATTTTGATTTCATGCCTCAGATCATAAATAGGATAATACAAGCTCCCATTTTGGGCAAAGTCCAAGGTCAGTTCAGAGACCAAATGTTGTATACTGCTGAGAGGGAACTTGTAGATAGCGGGGTAAATATTATTTCAAGAGAAATCTACGAGAAATATTTTCCTGAATACACAACTGAAGTTACACTGAATCCGACATCGGGCAGCCCTCCTTCATTTAGTGACCGATCAAAGTTACAACAGCACTGGAAAAAGTGACTTATGACCAGCGGTGGGATTCAAATACCTGAACAACCGGTTCTCTTATTGGATGCAGGCCTGGGCCTCTGAGGCCTAGAATGGACTAGTGGAAGTGGCATCTATGCACTTCTGGTCAGCAGTTCTAGTCCTGGGAGGCCTCCTCCAGGTCTCTGAGGACTGAAACGGACTTCCGGAAGTGGTATCCACACACTTCCATAGGGCCGCTCTAGGCCTGGGAGGCCTCCTCCAGGCCTCCGAGGCCTAGAACGGACTTTCAGAAGCAGTGTGCATTCAGCTGGTTCTCCAAACACAGCAAAATTTAGCTACCGGTTCTGCCGAGCTGGTGCGAACCAGCTGAATCCCACCACTGCTTATGGCCCATTTTTCCTCATTTACGACTGTTGCGGCATCCACACGATCACATGATCAAAAATTCAGATACTTGGCAACTGACTTCATATTTATAACAGTTACAGTGTCCTGCAATCCCCTTTTGCAACCTTTGGCAAGCCCACTCAGTGGAGAAGCCAGATTGACTTAACCACCATGCTACTAACTTAACAACTGCTTAATAACTATTAAGTGAAACGATTCACTTAAGAACTGTGGCAAAAAAAGGTGGTAAAATGGGGCAAAACTCACTTAACAAATGTCTTGCTTGGCAACAAAAAATTGGGGATCAATTATTGTCATAAGTCGAGAACTACTTGCAGAAACAAATATTTCTCTCTGGATGTCGCCAAGGTGTAAAAAACAAGGTTTTTCTCAAAATTCACCTTGCAACCATTAGTATCAGCAAGTATATGCCTGCGCCTTTGAAAAATGAAGCAGCTGGTTTGGGGACTGATAGTACTAAATTGGGCATTCATATACCAAGCAATTATTTGTTATGAGTGGCTGTCTAAGGATTGATTTAGAAGAAGCTTCTGATGCACCTTTATTGCAGAAAAAATTGAGATCATTTCCCAAGCTTTCAGCAGATTTCCCCGCATTTACAGCCCTTTATTCGGCTCCAGCTTTTTCTCCAAACTGGGAAAAATAGTCCAAATGACAAGGGAAGATGTGAAGAAAAGTCGGAAGGATTCTAATGAGGCTCCCATTTTGTTTCCTAATCAAATTGGCTAAGGAAGGAGACTTCACAACCAACTTAGTTGGTGGTTTCATACCATGCTGGCACGCTGGCTGAGGAATTCTGAGAGCTGAAGTCCACAAATCATAAATGGGCCAAGTTTGAAGACCCCTGATACAGAACTTTAACTGGATGGTTAAATATCAGATGGTGTGGCTTATACAGAGAAGGCCTTGCCAAGAAGAGGACTTCTTGTTGTTCAGATTGCTTTATTTTTGGCTTCCAAAAAGAAGTTTGCCTTATCCTGCTCTCTAGATTGTCTCAAAGAAAATTGGGCAAGGGATATATTTCTTTGCCATCTTCGCAATGTTGTATGTGTGTTGTTTTGTGTTTGGACCACAGAAACACTGAGTTCAAAGGGACTGCTTGACCTCTGAGGCCAGATCCTTGGTTAATGTAGGATAGTAAAGGTAAAGGTAAAGGTTCCCCCGCACATGCGTGCTAGTTGTTTCCGACTCTAGGGGCCAGTGCTCATCTCCGTTTCAAAGCCGAAGAGCCAGCACTTGTCCAAGGACGTCTCTGTGGTCATGTGGCCGGCATGACTAGACACCAAAGGCGCACGGAACGCTGTTACCTTTCCACCGTAGTGGTCCCTATTTTCCTACTTGCATTTTTACATGCTTTCGAACTGCTAGGTTGGCAGAAGCTGGGACGAGTAACAGGCGCTCACTCTGTTACGTGGCACTTGGGATTCGACCCACCAAACTGCCGACCTTCTGATCGACAAGCTCAGCACCCTAACCCACTGAGCCACCGCGTCCCATTAACGTGGGATAGAATCTGTCTATCCTCTGCTTGAGCATGTCCGAAAAATATATATGTATGTATATTTAAAAAAATCCTCATTTCCCTTAGTAATTGATTCCGCTACAAAATTGCTTAGGCTGTGAAAATTTTTCCTAACACTCATCAGGAACCTGCCTTTGGCAAAATTGGGTGCATTTGATCAGATTCACCGTTTCTTCTCCATTTACTCAGGGAATAAATTTAAAGTCTTGTTGCCACCGCTAAGAGTTCTTGTAAACTAAATTGATACTTCTTATATGGATTTGGATTTTATATTGCTGTTATCTCCTCTTACAGATGCTTGGCAGTATAGTCTATGCAGCAGGGAGGGGATAGTTATTTTCTCTTACATTTTCATTGACGTTCTTCCTTTCCCTTTACACTTTTCACCTAGCCTAGCTGTCAAACCTGCCTTATTCCTACTCCCTAAGGCCTTTCAAAGGGATGCAGTGGCTCAGTGGGTTAGGACACTGAGCTTGTCGATCAGAAGATTGTTGAATCCCGAGTGCCGTGTAACAGAGTGAGCGCCTGTTACTCGTCCCAGCTTCTGCCAACCTAGCAGTTCGAAAGCACGTAAAAAATGCAACTAGAAAAATAGGGACTACTACGGTGGGAAGGTAACAGCGTTCCATGCGCCTTTGGCGTCTAGTCATGCCGGCCACATGACCACGGAGACGTCCTCGGACAAGTGCTGGCTCTTCGGCTTTGAAACGGAGATGAGCACTGGCCCCTAGAGTCGGAAACAACTAGCACGCATGTGTGTGGGAACCTTTAAGGCCTTTTAGCTGTCCAAGCAGTTTAGCTTTCTTAATAACAATAACCCTAACTCTAAGAACAGACTCTTTTCTTTTCCTATGGCTGTTTTTAATTTAAGGCTGCTCTTTGGTTCTGGCATTCTGGATAGCTTGGAAGCAAATCGTGACCTTTTATGCCCAAACATCTTTCCTGGATGCTAAACAAATTCTATTCCCTTTGTGTCTTCTCCAAGGAGTTTTTTGTTTTAACTTGCCTCATCATTTCTTCGTTTTTTCTTCTCTCAAAGTTTACTTCTTAAAACAGGGCACCTGGAATGGGGCACTGTGCCTAGGATATGGTCTGTCTAGTCCAGGGGTCTTCAAACCTGGCCCTTTTATGACTTGTGGACTTCAACTCCCAGCATGCTGGCTCAGGAATTCTGGGAGTTGAAGTCCACAAGTCATAAAAGGGCCAGGTTTGAAGACCCCTGGTCTAGTCAGTGCAAAATACAGTGAAATATAAGGGTGAAGGTTTGTTCTCTGAGCTTGTGGGTTGGTTTCCAAACGTTTCATTACCAGGCTAGGTAACATCTTTTTTTAATAAATATTTTATTATTTTTCTAGTTTTACAATCATAAGTACTTAATAAGCAATGTCCATTAGTAATTCAGTGGTCCATATTAACTTCTTCAATCTAGGCCCAATATTACACCATCCAATGCTTCCTCTCTTCTTCCGGTAGTACACATTTTCCCACATTAGGTAAAAGTAAAGGTTCCCCCGCACATGCGTGCTAGTCATTTCTGACTCTAGGGGCCAGTGCTCATCTCCGTTTCAAAGCCGAAGAGCCAGCGCTTGTCCGAGGACGTCTCCGTGGTCATGTGGCCAGCATGACTAGACGCCAAAGGCGCACGGAACGCTGTTACCTTCCCACCGGAGTGGTCCCTATTTTTCTACTTGCATTTTTACGTGCTTTTGAACTGCTAGGTTGGCAGAAGCTGGGACGAGTAACAGGCGCTCACTCTGTTACGTGGCACTCGGGATTTGACCCGCCAAACTGCCGACCTTCTGATCGAGAAGCTCAGCATCTTAACCCACTGAGCCACCACGTCCCTTACTTTCCCACATTAGGCAAATACAATTTTTATTGTTGTTAACACATATACAGTTCAATATCAACATCATTGTTATGTTTTCCTAATGATATCAATAAATGCTACGGAATCCTCAGCATTGCTCTAAGATTTTTTGAAAAAGTCCAAGGTATACATTTGATTATACTCCGAATCCCTTAATTCCAAGAATGCTATCATTACGTGATTGGTTTCCCCCAGAGTGCCTAATACTTAACCTTTGCCTACTAAAGCCCTTTCTACATATAAGTGCAATGTGAGCCAGGATTAGCGTCATCTCTCTTGTGTCCATGATACCAAAGCAGTTGCAGGAAAGTCTTTCCACCCAAACTGATTCATTTCCAGTTTAGCTGCTGCATGAGAAGGAACACTACAAAGATACTTCTTCCATGGTCCTTCTGAAATTATTAGTCAGGCAATTTCCCATTGGTGAAACCTTTGCTTTCCCCTTCCTCTTCTGAAATCAAAGTAATTGTAGCAGTGTTGTTGATATAGTCTCCTGCTGAATTATAACGTGCTGATTGCTTGTTCTTTTGGGAGGGCTCTCTTAGAAGCATTGATCACCGCAGATGGGGACCGCAGCCAAGAAATTAAAAGATGCTTGCTCCTGGGGAGGAAAGCCACGGCAAATCTAGACAGCACACTAAAAAGCAGAGACATCACCCTGCCAACAAAAGTGCGTATAGTCAAGGCTATGGTCTTCCCAGTTGCAATGTATGGCAGTGAAAGTTGGACCATAAGAAAGGCTGAGCGCCAAAGAATTGAGGCCTTTGAACTACGGTGCCGGAGAAGACTCCTGCGAGTCCCTTGGACTGCAAGGCGATCAAACCGGTCAGTCCTAGAGGAGATCAACCCTGACCACTCTTTAGAAGGCCAGATCCTGAAGCTGAAACTCAAATCCTTTGGCCACCTAATGAGAAGGAAGGACTCACTGGAGAAGAGCCTCATGCTGGGAAAGATGGGGGGCAAGAGAAGAAGGGGATGACACAGAATGAGGTGGCTGGATGGAGTCACTGAAGCAGTAGGCCTTAGCCTAAATGGACTCCAGAAGATGGTAGAGGACAAGATGGCCTGGAGGAATGTTGTCCATGGGGTCTCAATGGGTTGGACATGACTTCGCAACTAACAACAACAACTTAGAAGCATTATCCAGCCACCTAGCCTTTATTTTCAGTATGATTTTTTAATACTCATTTTGAACCACTGATCTCCATATGAAACGTTTTCCTCAATAATTAATCCCCCAAGCAGTTCCATATTGGCCAAACCTGAGTGGAATGGCTGGCTAAAAAGATGACCTTTTCCTGAAAGGTCTCATTTAAGTCATGATTACTTGTAGAACTATAATCCTGCCGATGTATTTTTGAATAGATGGACCTTGTTTAGTCAAGGAACCAATAAAATTAATCAGCATCTTTTCGGAATGAAAATAAGAGCTTGATTCCACCTCATTAATGTATATTCATATGGATTGTTTCTCCTCTAATATTTGGATTTTTAAAATATTTTGTTGGTTCTCATAGACAACCAGGGGTTGGCTTCACTGTTTTCAAGAGGCTTGCAACTGAACTAAAGCAAGTTAAACCATCAGCATATTTGACAAATGGGATTTTGATCTGTAGCAAAAAGATCAGGAAGACCAGGAAGTTTCCATGGCTAGGATAGCACAGGAAATTTCAGCATCCCATTTTTATCACATTCATAAATTGATTCTTAAGTTTTTAGCTTCATTTTTAAATCTGGTGCTTTGAGTAAAAATGTTCTGAATGGAGACCTCAGAACATGGAAACGGCATCTTTTAAACACGAGGACTAATCAAGAGAGTTCAACTATAAGGGCATCCGTAGCAGTCATTTCAATGCTTTTAATCTGTATAGTCTCATTCTCTAATTACCTCTCCAAAATAGTAATAAAATGTATGCAGTTGAACTAGAGCATGCAAAGATGTATAACATGACCTTGAATTGACCTTCAGTCCATGGAGCTTTAGGAAGTTATGCCTTTGTTCTAAAACAAGCTTATAGGGGGGAGAGAGAGAGAGAGAGAGAGAGAGAGAGAGAGAGAGAGAGAGAGAGTATCCTACTTGAACAATAGAACAAAAGTCTTAATTTGAGTAGGTGGCAGAAGTGTGCTATTTCCAATAGCCTGCCTCTTGGTAAGACATCCAAACAAGTAGTAAAACAGAAGAATCGGTGTCTATAAAAGATGAGCCTGAGTATAGTTTGATTTCCCAATTTCATGAAAGTATTCTGTACCCAGTTAATATTAATGTAATTAAGTTAAGTCTTTAGTGTCAGCACGTGCAGTCTTGTTGCACGGGAGAACCCAGGAGTAAACACAGTAAACAGTGGTCTATAGTAAATCTTACACTATCTACAATATCATACACCAGGAACAATGTACATACATGTGCTAATTCAGCAGGATCCAACAAACCACAGTTACAGCAACAAATGGAAGACAGAGAACACATCAGCGGAGCCTTCCCTTTATACAAGGGCTCTTAAAGTGACACAGACCCTGCTGGCTCTTAAAGTGACACAGACCCTGCTGAGTCATTCCCATCATTACATCTTAAATCTTACATTACATAAGCTGGTTAACTGTTAAATCAATACCTTGACATTTAGGAAAGTGTTCCCCATCACCAGAAGGCTGATCTCTTCTGGATACTGGAATTGATGCTTGCCGCACCTTATAGTGAATATTGCCAACCCTGCTGTAACAGGGAAGTTCACCCATCTGCCTTATTCCCGTACTGTGAAACAAAGTAGGAGAGGAGGCTAAAACTTTAAGTAGCGTACAGCTAGGAGAACCTGGTGTTGCAGAAAACAACAGTGCTAATGCAGGTGGGCGAACTTCCAATCCAAGTTTGCACCCTTGTACATATGTCAAAGTAGTTAGAAAGAAACTCAAGACTTCAGCAGCTGGGATAATGAGAAAGCCACTGTAGCACATGAATTCCCCAGGATATGAGCTTAACTAAAAAAAGATGTTATCATCTTGATTATTTTCTAGGCCCGGGATATACACTCCCTCCTATTTAAAGAATAGCTGTTGATTCTTAATCATGACCTCAGGTCAAGCACTAGTTCTTTGAAGTCTGCAGGAAACCTTAATGTGCCTGCTTTCTTGGCAATTGTTTGCTTTGTCCAAGCGTGTCTCTCCTCTTTCATTTCATAAACGTTTTGGGATGATTATACTCCTTAAATGTTTCTGCCAGCCTTGTGCGACCTCTAAATATTGTTGTATATGCCATGTCATTGTCTTGTCAAGTTCAAACAGCAAGGCAACATGTAATTCATGCAAAAAGCTTGGACGGTGGAAAAGATACAATCCAAGACAACTAGATAACAGTCCAATAGGACATGTGACAGTAGTAGCCGGCTCTTATGTCAGTGATTTATCAAATGTTATTTTCACTGGGAATGTTCCCTGCTACCACATTTTTTTTCCTTGCAAATGTTGACTGGTGGCAGGAACATTTATTCTTTTTTAAGGTTGTCTTGCTTAGTTTTTTAGCTGAGCAGTGACACCCGCAAATGTTGACTGGTGGCAGGAACATTTATTCTTTTTTAAGGTTGTCTTGCTTAGTTTTTTAGCTGAGCAGTGACACCCTACATCTACTCTGCTTGGACAGGTTTTATATATTTTGGTGTTAGTTCTATAAGGTGCTGTAGGGCTTCATAGAACCTGTCAATTTCATCCTCTTCAGCACCAGTGGTTGGGGCATAGACTTGGACTACTGTGATATTGAATGCTTTGCCTTGGATTCGAACTGAGATCATTCTGTCATTTTGGGCGTTGTATTGCTTTTCCTACTCTTTTATTGACTATGAAGGCTACTCCATTTCTTCTGAGGGATTCTTGCCCACAGTAGTATACCTGATGGTCATCTGAATTAAATTCACCCATTCCTGTCCATTTTAGTTTGCTGATTCCTACGATGTCGATGTTCAGTCTTGTCATCTCTTGTTTGACCACGTCCAGCTTTCCTTGATTCATGGATCTTACATTCCAGGTTCCTATGGAGAAAAAACTCTTTACAGCATCGGACTTTCCTTTCACCACTGGATACATCCACAGCTGAGCGTCCTTTCGGCTTTGGCCCAGTTGCTTCATTCTTTCTGGCACTACTAGTACTAGCCCTCTGCTCTTCCCCAGTAGCATATTGGACACCTTCCAACCTGAGGGGCTCATCTTCCAGCGCCATATCTTTTTTCCTTTTGGTACTGTCCATGAGGTTTTCATGGCAAAGATACTAGAGTGGGTTGCCATTTCCTTCTCCAGTGGATCACGTTTTGTCAGAACTCTCTGCTATGACCTGTCTGTCTTGGGTGGCCCTGAATGGCATAGCTCATAGCTTCATTGAGTTATGCAAGCCCTTTCGCTGTGACAAGGCAGTAATCCATGAAGGGACACACACACACACACACACACACACACACACACACACACACACACACACGTTGATTTTTTTTCTAAAAAAAACCTAATAAAAATCATAAGTTGAAAAATATTTCCAAGATTTCACAAAGGACATCTTTGCATGTTTTTACTCTCCCACATTTTGCATTGATTTCCTTCTGGAGATGAAAAAAAGAAAAACCCACATCCCCTTTATTTCTGTCTTCTGACATTTAATCCTTTCACCAAGTATCTTTTGGTTTAGATTTGTAAGAAGCAATCCTGGACAGGCTCCTAAGCCTTGGGGATCCAAGACCATCTCTCAAAAATATTTAAAACCGTGGGTGGTTATAACAGTCAGTGGAAATCCTTCCAATGGCAAAAGGATATGATTCAGTTTCCAGATGTGAAGTGAGTCATTTGGGTACCATCCAAAAATGGATTGATGTGAAACTAAAATATCTTGAGAGTCTTCCTCCAAAATACAACATTTTATTGATTCCATCTTTTATGAATTCAAAGCTTGTTTGGAAAGCAAGTAAGTAAGATAAGTAAAGGGCTGCCAGAAGGAAAAGGGGTCAATCTATTCTTCAAAACACTTGAGGCAGGATAAGAAGCAATGGATGGAAATTAATCAAGGAGAGAAGCAACCAAGAACTAAGGAGAAATTTCCTGACAGTGAGAACAATTAACCCGTGGAATCACTTGCCTCTAGAAGTTGTGAATGCTCCAACACTGGAGATTTTTAAGAAGATATTGCATAACCATTTTTTTTGAAATGGTATAGGTTTTCCTGCTTCAGCAGGAGGTTGGACTAGAAGACCTCCAAGGTCCCGTCTAAGTCTGTTATTCTGTTAAGTGCAAAATGATAGCATAAGCTTGAAGGCAACAGAATTTGTAACCAGTAGGTCAACCAACTTAAATTTGACACCCACGTATAACTTTTCAGGTAGAAAATTTGTGCTTTGGAGGACACCAAATTTAGGGAAGGCTGAGGCAAGACTTTAAAACTCACCCCAGTCTGGAATTTGAGATTACTTTTGATTGATGGATTCATCCTTGCAGTCCAAGATTCGCTGTCTCGACTAAAAGGCATAGGTTTAATCTACTTGATCAAATTATTTCATCAAAGGAAGCTTTTTACATAATGAAAAAATATGATAATGAAGGTGGCTTGAAAACTAGATGCTCAGTATTGCCTAAACGTTGTGTGGTCTTACATGCCATATTGAAATATGATGATTTATGGATTTTGAATGAAGACTAATTGCTTTGCCCAAATGTGAAGATTAGGAAGCGGTTTGTAGGGAGACAACATGTATTATAATAGCTAAGAGTGAAAGACTGTATATCTGATGGACTTTCCTAAGTTTCACAAACATAATGTATGTATAATGTTATGAATCTAGAGACTTGCCTTACTCCGGTGAGTAGTGAAGTAACAAGTCTCTGATTCTAAGAATGTAGTCATTTGACTTTTGCATCACTTAGATTTGGAGGCATAAAACAGATAGCATCTGTCTATAACTCCTTAAATTGACTCTTTCTGCAGCTGCAGAGGTTAGCCATGGAAAAGCAGACAGGTTTTATGTGCATGTCTACTCCTGCGATAAAGCTCCTCTCCTCTCCTCTCCTCTCCTCTCCTCTCCTCTCCTCTCCTCTCCTCTCCTCTCCTCTCCTCTCCTCTCCTCTCCTCTCCTCTCCTCTCCTCTCCTCTCCTCTCCTCTCCTCTCCTCTCCTCTCCTCTCTTCCATTCCATTCCATTCCATTCTCTTCTCTTCTCTTCTCTTCTCTTCTCTTCTCTTCTCTTCTCTTCTCTTCTCTTCTCTTCTCTTCTCTTCTCTTCTCTTCTCTTCTCTTCTCTCCTCTCCTCTCCTCTCCTCTCCTCTCCTCTCCTCTCCTCTCCTCTCCTCTCCTCTCCTCTCCTCTCCTCTCCTCTCCTCTCCTCTCCTCCATTCCATTCCATTCCATTCCATTCCATTCCACTTTCTCTCCTCTTCTCTATTTCGCCTTCAAATCACTTACGTAAAGCTTTTCTGTCTTATATCACAAGCATAAACGGCCAAGTGCCTTAGGAGCTGTCCAGCAAAGCGATAGCTGAAAACACAGCTATTAGATGCAGACCTAAGAGATGGTATCTATTAGCCTGCATCATATTCCTCGATAGGTAGATACCTTATTTGATCTGATCCCTACTGGCATTTTTATTTATTGTGCCCCATTCAGGCTTTTTCATACACAGACTGAGGAGATATTATTATCTATGTTGGAGCCCCCCTCCCCAAAATCAGAATGTGGTGGAACCTTTTAATAAAACAACATACGTTAATAAAAAGAATGAACTTTTGTGAGGTGTAGCTCACTTCCTTGAATGCATGGAGTGGGTAGACTGGTGTAAGATTGAAATTGCTGTTAAATATTAAATTGTCATATTAAATATCCACAGTGTGTCTTGAGCTCTTCTGAGGTTTCTTGAAACCTTTTGGTGTAAGCATCTTACACAGTGTTTTGCTTTTTGGTTGTTAAACACCTGTTTTTCCAAAGCAGTCACTTTGAGATCTTCTGTGGAGTGTTCCAGGAAGCTGAAATGCTCTGATATGTCCCTCTTTTGAATCCCAAGGTCAAATTGTACAAATTGTGCAATGTACAAATTAACTCTTTTGTACAAAGTTTCTCCCATTTGTCCTATGCAGAATCCAGAGGGGCATTGCTAAGAGGTGATTGTATATATAACGTTGGAGGAAAAGCATGTAAAGGCACTTCCAATCTTGTGTGTATTTGTTGTTGTGTGTACATTTAGAGCGCCGTTAGTGTAGCTGTTCTGTATTTTTGTAAATAAATCGTAAGTCATTCCCCTGACAAAAATAGATGCTAATGTTGAAAAAGTTTATTTTTGTCTGAATTGCTTACCTCTAGGTCATTTATTTATTTATTTATTCAATTTGTATACCGCCCTATTCCCGAAGGACTCAGGGCGGTTTACAGGGCAAAATTTAAAAACAGTACAGTATAAAATTAAGTTAAAATAAAATAAAATTAAATATGGCCCCAAGAATTAAAATCCCAATTTAAAATCATTAAAACCCCTCAGTCCAGGCCTGATAGCTCAAAGAGCTAGGTTTTTAGGTCCCGGTGAAATGAACAAAGGTCAGGGGCAATCTGGAGTTCCGTTGGCAATTGGTTCCATAGGGCAGGCGCGCCCACAGAGAATGCCCTCGCCCTGGGGATCGCCAGCCAACAATCCTTGACCGGTGGTACCCTGAGGAGGCCCTCCCTGTGGGAGCGCACAGGATGATGGGAAATTGACGCTGGCAGCAGGTTCTCCCTCAGATAATCTGGGCCCATGCCATTTAGGGCTTTATAGGTCATCACCAGCACCTTGAATCTCACCCGGAGGGCAACTGGAAGCCAATGTAGCTCACAGAGAAAAGGTGTTACATGGGAGTATCGGGAAACTCCCATCACAACTCACGCGGCTGCATTCTGCACCAGCTGAAGCCTCCGTGTGGTCCTCAAGGGCAGCCCCATGTAAAGAGCATTGCAGTAGTCTAGCCGGGAGGTCACAAGTGCATGGTGACTGTGCGTAGGGCATCTCGGTCCAAATAGGGCCGCAACTGGTGCACCAGGCGAACCTGGGCAAAAGCCCCCCTGGTCACGGCTCCTATATGATCTTCCAAACTCAGCCGTGAATCCAGGAGGACGCCCAAGTTGTGAACCCTATCAACAGGGTGTAACACCTCACCCCCCACTCGGGATTCGACCCGCCAAACTGCCGACCTTCTGATCAACAGGCTCAGCGTTCTAACCCACTGAGCCACCGCATCCCTAATATACATATATATATATATATATATATATATATATATATATATATATATATATATATATATATATATATATATATATATATATATATATATATATATATATATATATATATATATATATATATATATATATATATATATATATATATATATATATATATATATACATCAAAAAAATAAAAGGAACACAAGATGAGACATCTATTGTGTTGTTTAAGTGTTCCTTTGAGCAGTGTATATATATATATATATATATATATATATATATATATATATATATATAAAAGACTGGGTCTTATTTTCAGGGAAACACCGTAGATATCCTCCTACTCTCTTTCCTTTCATTTCCCCAGCATTGTGGACTTCTCAAGGGAGCTGGGACTTTTGCATAATCTGTGTAAAATGAGACAACATAGCAGGAGTTAGAAGGGATATACAAACAGATTAGTGCAATGCCATTCTCTGAATGTTTATTCATGAGCCCAACTTCTTTACTCTTTCAGAATTAATTAGAACACCGGATAACCATTCAGGGACAAAAAAACCCAAATTTAAATCTTACTTGGACCTGTATTTTGAAGGCAGGAGTCCTTTCTTTCCAACGATTTCTCCTTGGTCTTCAGGGCTGGCCTGTCTGTTGGGTGTACATTGGGAATTTTGCTATTGTAGTAATGTAGCTCCAAAGTCTCCTTTATCTATATCTTCTAACTCACTGGTTGACACCATTAGAAGGTCAAGGTCTCAATCTCCCGCAGTGGGTAGATCTGTAGAAACTGTGCATGGATTTAATTTCCTTTGAGGGTAGAAAAAAAGGTGACCTACCCCATTTGAAAGGCTTTTTCAAAAACCAGACCACGTCAACCTAAATATTAAATGCTTATTTATCCATTCTGGCATTTATCTAGGAGTGGTGTTATGCTCCCGTATCCATTTCTGCTTATAGCTTGATTGCTCTATTTTCCAGTGTCACTACATATTTATATATTTGGTTTTTTTCAAGTTCTTTATGCAGTCCACTGATTAGCGATGCTTTGGGGCAACATTATTCCGAGTCTGTGGAGCCTCTGCTCTATGTTTACTTACTGTTCATGGCGGTGTTTTTCGTATTTTATATTGGCATTTGTGTTTTTATGGTTTGACTTCTGAGTGATGTTCCATAGCCTGCCCTTAGCTGGGGGAAAGGCAAAAAAAGACAGAATTGTGTCAAAAACAACCAATGTTAATCTGGCTGATTTTGTGCATCTTATTTGTAAAAGCTTTACACTGAGCAAGTGGCACCAAAGCCTCCCAACCATTTGTTGCAGAGTCTGGAGAGTAGCAGAGAATGGTTGTGAGTAAGAATGGCTGCCCCAGAAGGAATGTTTGTAATTACCACTAACTCATTTTTTTCTACCGACCCAAAGCTCTTCTCTGATTCTTTTCCTTTTTACGCATCTCTTTCCTCTTCCTTATGTTTATTCACTTTTGTTCCTCTCTCTCTCTTCTCTTTTCCAGGTTAGCAACTCCTGTTTCCAATTCTTCTTTCTCTTCCTCCTGTTTATGCTCTGCAAGGAGAGACTGTAGCTCTCTTGTGTTCAAATCAAAAGGCTTGCAACATGCATATGCGGATCAATTAATTTCAAGTGGCTTGTTTTACAGGCAATCAATTTTAATTAGTATTTTGCCCAGTCTTTGGCCTGGCGTCTTCCCCTCTGGATGTGCTCCAGTTTGAAACTGTCTTTCCTAAAATGCGGTGTGCAGAATTGGATGTGGCATTGAGGAAAACAACAATTGTTCTTGATATGGTCTTTTAGCTGATGCAGCTTTGAGTTCTATTTCACGATTTTCACAGCCACATCAAGCAGATGATTCATCTTTTCTTGGTGACCCACCAAGACTTTCTGACCCATTTCACATGTACATCTGCTCAGAATAGTTTTATCCCATCCCAATCCTATACTGATGTGCTTTTAACATTTTGTACCCAAATGTGGGACTTTGCATATGACTTTGTTGAGATAAATTATTCTGGTTTCTGTCCTTTGTTCCTGCATCCTGATGGTATCCTCCAAGGTGGACATCCCCACCTCCATTTGTGCTGTTAATTATGTCTTATAATCTTATAAGATCTTAAAAGATTAAATCTTATATCCTCAAAGTAGTCATTTATGTTGAACAATACAGGCTCTAGGGCAGGAGTCTTCAAACCTGGCCCTTTTATGACTTGTGGACTTCAACTCCCAGAATTCCTCAGCCAGGCATGCTGGTTGAGGAATTCTGGGAGTTGAAGTTGACAAGTCATAAAGGAGCCAAGTTTGAAGATCCTTGCTGTAGGGTAACAATTAGGAATACCAGTCACTGCTTCCCTCCAGTTTAATCTGGACACATTGATGTAGAGTTGGGATGTACAGTTGTTCAATCAGTTCTGTGGGAATTTTATAATCCAGCTCACATACAGAATAAAAGGTTGAAAGGAATCTTGGAGGTCATCTAGCCCAACCCATTGCCCAACCCTTTACCATTCCAGACAAACGGTTGCCCAGACTCTTGTTAAAAACCTCCAGTGATGGAGCACCCACAATTTCTGACGGCAAGCTTTTCCACTAATGAAAAGAAGGATGAGGGTGACATGACACCAGTGTTCCAATATCTCGGGAGTTGCCACAAAGAAGAGGGAGTCAAGCTATTCTCCAAAGCACCTGAAGGCAGGACAAGAAGCAATGGATGGAAACTAATCAAGGAGAGACGCAACCTAGAACTAAGGAGAAATTTCCTGACAGTGAGAACAATTAACCAATGGAACAACCTGCCTCCAGAAGTTGTAGGTGCTCTAACACTGGAGGTTTTTAAGAAGAGACTGGGCAGCCATTTGTCTGAAATAATATACGGTCTCCTGCTTGAGCAGGAGGTTGAATAGAAGATCTCCAAGGCTCCTTCCAACTTTTCTGTTCTTTTTTGTTCTGTTCTGTTCTGTTCCATTCTGTTCCATTCTGTTCCATTCCACTCTGCTCTGCTCTGCTCTGCTTCACGGTGCTCCACTCCATTCCATTCCATTCAGTGGTGGGATTCAAATATGTGACCAACTGGTTCTCTGTGTGGATGCCACTTCTGGAAGTCCATTCTTGGCCTGGGCAACAAAAAAATTAGCTCCCGGTTCTGCCGAAGTGGTGCGAACTGGCTGAATCCCTCCACTGATTCCATTCCTTCCCATCCCATCCCATCCCATCCCATCCCATCCCATCCCATCCCATTCTATTGATTAATTGTTCCCACTGCCAGGAAATTTCTCCTTAGTTCTAGGTTTGATCTCTCTTTGATATATTTCCATCTGTTACTTCTGGTCTTTCCCTCAGGCATTTTGGAGTATAGATTATCCCCCTCATTTTAATATTTTGATTGTATATTATAGGATACCATAAAGAGATCAGCCATAATCATAATAATGTGTTTTGTAATCATTCAGACAAGTTGAAAAGCCTTCCAGGCAAATAACATACAGAACATTTTTTTTTAAACCGGATTTTTACTTGTAGTTCACTAAGAAGTTCTGACACCGTTGGGTCTTTCTCTGATTTTTCTTCTTCCAAATTCAGAGAAGATCCCTAATAGCATTTTCCATCTTTTTGCACACAATAGCAAGGGAAATTTGAATATCACATAAGATCTGAATGTCACCTTTCCATTTTCTCTACAGTATTTGATGTATCTTGATTGGATATGCTGCCCTTATAGATTTCTGAAATAAATTGTTTAACGCACCTTCTGTGCTGAATAAGGTTCCCCAAGTGCAGTATTTCCAGAAGCTGCAACTTGATAAGATTTTGTAATTGTAGAAAACTAAAAAGAAGAACAGAACTACCACCGGCTTTCCTACACAGGGTTTGGCGTAATAACATTTCAGCTTAAGAATGCAATTCTAGCTTCATTTTATCCACTTGGCTCCAGAGACATGATTTAAAAACAAGTTGCTTTATTCTCTACAAACAAGCAAAAGTTGTGAACTGTTGTGCAGTCTATAAATGCTTCCTTTCCTGTTTTTTTTTTACTTTGATGGGAGTTGATTTTCCGTAAACCTTGCAAGTTCATCATGCGTGAAATTTATATTTTTCATGGAAAAATAATTTTAAGAGATCAAGATTGAGGCTTGATAGCTTTGCAAAACAGCCTGCATTGTCAACAGTAAACAGAACTTCTTTTAAAGAAAGTTGAGCCTGTTATGTATGGGTTTAAATAACAATATCAAGCGGCAGCTCCCCCGATACCACCAGGTGGCGCTGTACCAAACTGCTGTGGTATGGGTCAGTTTTCGGCGGGAAAACCAGGTTTAAATTGATTGGCTGGGAACACACCTGGCCAGGTATAAAAGGGGACAGGTAACCCCTATTCCCTAGTACTGTTCTAGCACCAATAAAGAGCTGCATGCTGTACTCCTCTGCCTGACGTCTTTCCTGCGTTCCAGAACCCACTACACAATAGAGCCAGTAAAAGGAGTTACCTAAATAAGAAAGCTCCTATGCTTCTCATATGATTTGATTTCTGAAATGTGTCATTTCCCTATTTTATTTCTCAGTCTTCTTCCTTCCCAAATGTCCAGTTGGAGACTAATACTGCTGAATGAAAGTGGCACAAAGCTTTCGTACTTTTTATTTTTGCTTTCCCCTTTCAGAAATAAGTCCATGACACCTTACTTTAAATAAAGTGTAAAGATGGTAGCAGGTCTCCAAGAAAGAAAAGAACTTTCCGGATCACTGGTGTTGCCATAGTGAGAATTGAACCTGTGCTATTGCAAAATTAATACCTACCAGTACGGACAAATCTTTTCAGAGAATCTTAGCGAGCATTTAGTGGAAGAACAGCAAATTATATAGGAGAAGGCATTCTTTTTTTTTATCCTGGCCCCAAGCCAAAGAGCTCCTTAAAGTTAATAAGCAGCATTTTGTACTTCATCCAGAAGCTGTAATTTAGACTCAAAAAGCTACTTTAAGGTAATGATTAAAGATTAAATGGGTATTTAGGGTACATTTAAGGTAATGATTAAAGGTACCAGGGAAGAAGCAGGACATCCCGAGTTCTAGTAGACATACTTTGGGCCAACCTTTGTATTCCAATAATGTCATTTATCCCAATGTATTGCAGTAATAAGGGATGCGGTGGCTCAGTGGGTTAGGACGCTGAGCTTGTCGATCAGAAGGTTGGCAGTTTGGCGGGTCGAATCCCGAGTGCCGCGTAACAGAGTGAGCACCTGTTACATATCCCAGCTTCTGCCAACCTAGCAGTTCGAAAGCACGTAAAAATGCAAGTAGAAAAATAGGGACCACTACAGTGGGAAAAGGTAACAGCGTTCCATGCGCCTTTGGCATCTAGTCATGCTGGCCACATGACCATGGAGACGTCCTCGGACAAGCGCTGGCTCTTTGGCTTTGAAACGGAGATGAGCACCAGCCCCTAGAGTCGGAAACGACTAGCACACATGTGGGGGAAACCTTTACCTTTATTGCAGTAATACTGACTGATTTTTATTTATCTTCCTGCATGAAGATTTATACTTTTTTCCTATGTGTTCCCCTTAATCAGTTTATATTCATAAATGCTTTTTGGACCAAGGGCTTGTTCAGTTTCCCCCCCCTTTTTTTGGAAGTTAATCTTTATTGAAATTTATCATAATACTAAATGTAAATGATACTAAAGATAGCAGGGAAATTGGGGGGAAGAAGTGGGAAGACAAGCAAGGAATAGAGGAGGAATAAAAAGCAGCGACTGCCATTTTTTGGGGGGTAAAGTACAAAATAAGGTTACACCTTCAGCTTTTTATAAGAGCGAACAAATCTAATCAACAAAAGCCCAAGCCCAAATCTTATTTTTTCCTCTCTCTTTTTTGAGCACAAAATCTAGAAATGGTTTTCAAGTAGAACCCAAACTACATATATTCTTTTCTTTAATTAAAACAGTGATTTTTGCTCTCTCTTGCCTGCTCCACCACTTTTCCCATCCATTCTTCCGTTGTAGGAATTGACACGTCTTTCCATTTTTGCACATATAAAATTTTTACCGCGGTCAACATTGTTTCTTCCTTTAAGGCGAATCTCCAGGGAATCTTTCAACTGGATGTGGGAATCTCAGGCTGACAAGGTGGGAAATTGGCATTATGTAGGATTCCCTCTGGATTGAAACATGTTGTTTTTTTAAAAAAAAATTAAGTAACTTTGAGCTAGTTTTCCCATCTCTCTCTCTCTCTCTCTTTCTGCCCTTTGGAACTGAGAACAAACCACTTCTGAAATTGTGGCCAAGAAAACTTCCAGGACTTGGATGTGCAGTCACCAAGAGTCAACAATTAAAAACCAACAAGCTAACTTAGGCAACTTTAGCTGATGAAGTTTGTTTCTTAAGACAAGTCCATCCTCCCCCTCCTCCTCCTCCTCCTCCTCCTCCTCCTCCTCTTCCTCCTCCTCCTTTGGGTGTCAAGAGAACAGAAAGTTCTGATTCTTGCTCTCCTGACACCCTCAACCATTATTACTGGTCTGATGGGTTTGGGGTTGGATTTAAATAAGTTTTAACACATTTTTAGTATTGTATTATTGGGCATAATTATTTAATTCTTTTTAATCTCTTTTTTAACTTTTGTATTTACATTTTGATATTTATTGCCCTGTACACCGCCCTGAGTCCTTCGCGAGAAGGGCGGTATAAAAATTTAATAAATAAATAAATAAATACTTGATGCTGTTGTATTGTGTCTTTGATGTCTCTCCATCTTCTTCTGAGCCTGCCTTGTCTTCTTTGTCTGCAGACATATACATACCGTATATGTCTTGTACGGCATGGAATCCAAAGACAAGCTCTTTCGCTGAGCAAACCACTTTATTTGCTGTTTTTGTATGAAGTATATTTGTATGAAGTTTAGGATTGGTTCTATGCTGATCATTTCTGAGATCATTTGCTAGTCACTCCAGCAAAACACAAAGAAGCATCATATTCAAAGCATATTCATCCCCACCCTACGTTACCAGTGCCACACACGGACACTTACAATAAAACGTAAACGAAAGTTAGCCAGCACAGAAATGAGATGTTTGAGATCCATCCTTTACCTTAATATATAGTCATGCCGAAAGTTAGAAGAACTTGAAAGCCTAGTCTTTATAGGACCATACAAAGCAGATCCATGTGCTTCCCTGATAAAATCCAAGGGCAATTAAAATTTATCTCCCGTGGAGATGAAGCCCTATTTCTTTTGGTATTTGTAGAAAGCTGACACGTCTAGGAAAAGGCCACTGTTCAATGTTACTGAGATTGCAAAACCCAAGATGAATATCTCCAGTCATTAATTTAATTAATTGAAATAACAATCTGCCAAGTAATTATGGATAATTAATACAAAGTGCGGGCTGGTAGATTTATTCTTCCGAGGGAAGGAACAATGTAGCGAACAATTTTAAACTGTGGTTATTACTTCTTTTTGTGACTTTAAATCAGCAAAAATGAAGCAACACATAGGGCGCATGAGAGAGGGGGAAAAACTCAACATCCAGAGTTTGACCATACTTTTATGAGGAACAATTAAGTTCTACAAAGTAAGTAGGTAAGATTTAAGTTGTTCAGATTAATGTTCTAGTTATACAGCAGATGGCAGTCTTTTCACTCTCTTGATCGTGAGAGGGCAAGAATAGTAGAATGGGATTATGTTTTCAATGATATGCCTTCTGGGCTTCCAAGAGAGCTTTTAAATTTATCAGCAGCTCTTAAAAGATGGCCATTGTGTTGTCTGTTTTCCTCACTGCTGAAATCTTGTTATGGGAAACATACTTCCTTTCATAAAGTGTTTAGCTGTTGCATTTTTACCAGAGAGCTAACTTCTCACTAACATGTTGTTGTTGTTGTTGTTAGTTGCGAAGTCGTGTCCGACCCATCGCGACCCTATGGACAATGTTCCTCCAGGCTTTCCTGTCCTCTACCATCTTCTGGAGTCCATTTAAGCTCACGCCTACTGCTTCAGTGACTCCATCCAGCCACCTCATTCTCTGTCGTCCCCTTCTTCTATTGCCCTCAATCTTTCCCAGCATTAGGCTCTTCTCCAGTGAGTCCTTCCTCCTCATTAGGTGGCCAAAGTATTTGAGTTTTAGCTTCAGGATCTGGCCTTCTAAAGAGCAGTCAGGGTTGATCTCCTCTAGGACTGACCGGTTTGATCGCCTTGCAGTCCAAGGGACTCGCAGGAGTCTTCTCCAGCACCAGAGTTCAAAGGCCTCAATTCTTTTGCGCTCAGCCTTTCTTATGGTCCAACTTTCACTGCCATACATTGCAACTGGGAAGACCATAGCCTTGACTATACGCACTTTTGTTGACAGGGTGATGTCTCTGCTTTTTAGTGTGCTGTCTAGATTTGCCATGGCTTTCCTCCCGAGGAGCAAGCGTCTTTTAATTTCTTGACTACAGTCCCCATCTGCAGTGATCTTGGAGCCCAGGAAAATAAAATCTGTCACTACCTCCATTTCTTCCCCATCTATTTGCCAGGAATTGAGAGGGCCGGATGCCATGATCTTGGTTTTCTTAATGTTTAGTTTCAACCCAACTTTTGCACTCTCCTTCTTCACTCGCAACAACAGACTCTTCAGTTCCTCTTCACTTTCTGCCATTAGAGTGGTATCATCTGCATATCTTAGATTGTTGATATTTCTTCCAGCAATCTTAATTCCAACTTTTGACTCCTCTAGCCCTGCCTTTCTCATGATGTGCTCTGCATATAAGTTAAATAGGCAGGGCGACAGTATACAGCCTTGCCGGACACCTTTCCCAATTTGGAACCAATCAGTGGTTCCGTGTCCAGTTCTCACTGTTGCTTCTTGGCCCGCATATAGGTTTCTCAAGAGACAAATAAGATGTTCTGGTACTCCCATCTCTTTAAGAACTTGCCACAGTTTGTTATGATCCACACAATCAAAGGCTTTAGCATAGTCAATGAAGCAGAAGTAGATGTTTTTCTGGAACTCTCTAGCTTTCTCCATGATCCAGCGTATGTTGGCTATTTGATCTCTAGTTCCTCTGCCTCTTCGAAATCCTGCCTGTACTTCTGGTAGTTCTCGATCCACATACTGCTGGAGTCTAGCTTGTAGGATTTTAAGCATAACTTTACTAGCATGAGAAATGAGTGAAATGGTGCGATAGTTTGAACATTCTTTGGCACTGCCTTTCTTTGGAATTGGAATGTAAACTGATCTTTTCCAATCCTGTGGCCACTGTTGAGTTTTCCAAATTTGCTGGCAAATTGAGTGTAGCACTTTTACTGCATCGTCTTTTAAGATTTTGAATAGCTCAGCTGGAATACTGTCACCTCCACTAGCTTTGTTGTTGCTCAGCTTTTCTAAGGCCCACTTCACTTCACATTCTAGGATGTCTGGCTCGAGGTCAGTGACCACCTCATTGTGATTATCAGGGACGTTAAGCTCATTCTTGTATAGTTCTTCTGTGTAATTTTGCCATCTCTTCTTAATCTCTTCTGCCTCTGTTAGGTCCCTGCCATTTTGGTCCTTTATCATGCCCATTTTTGCATTAAACGTTCCCTTCATCTCTCCAATTTTCTTGAAAAGATCTCTGGTCCTCCCTATTCTATTGTTTTCTTCTATTTCTTTGCACTGTTCATTTAAGAAGGCATTCTTATCTCTTCTAGCTATTCTCTGGAATTCTGCATTCAATTGGGCGTATCTTTCTTTTTCTCCCTTGCCTTTTGCTTCCCTCCTTTCCTCAGCTATTTGCAAAGCTTCCTCAGACAGCCATTTTGCTTTCTTGCATTTCTTTTTCTTTGGGATGGTTTTGGTTGCTACCTCTTGTACAATGTTGCGAACCTCTGTCCATAGTTCTTCAGGCACCCTGTCTATCAGATCTAATTCCTTAAATCTATTTGTCACCTCTACTGTATATTCAACGGGGATATGATTTAATTCATACCTGACTGGCCTGGTGCTTTTCCCTACTTTCTTCAGTTTAAGCCTAAACTTTGCAACAAGAAGCTCATGGTCTGAGCCACAGTCAGCTCCTGGTCTTGTTTTTACTGACTGTATAGAGCTTCTCCATCTTTGGCTGCAGAGCATATAGTCAATCTGATTTCTGTGTTGACCGTCTGGTGATGTCCATGTGTAGAGCCGTCTCTTGGGTTGTTGGAAAAGAGTGTTTGCTATGACCATCGTATTCTCTTGACAGAATTCTATCAGCCTGTGCCCTGCTTCATTTTGCACTCCAAGGCCAAACTTGCCTGTTATTCCGGTTATCTTTTGGCTTCCTACTTTAGCATTCCAATCCCCCATGATGATAAGGACATCATTTTTTGGTGTTAGTTCTATAAGGTGCTGTAGGGCTTCATAGAACCGGTCAATTTCATCCTCTTCAGCACCGGTGGTTGGGGCATAGACTTGGACTACTGTGATATTGAATGGTTTGCCTTGGATTCGAACTGAGATCATTCTGTCATTTTGAGGATTGTATCCCAGTATTGCTTTTCCTACTCTTTTATTGACTATGAAGGCTACTCCATTTCTTCTGAGGGATTCTTGCCCGCAGTAGTATACCTGATGGTCATCTGAATTAAATTCACCCATTCCTGTCCATTTTAGTTCGCTGATACCTAAGATGTCGATGTTCAGTCTTGTCATCTCTTGTTTGACCACGTCCAGCTTTCCTTGATTCATGGATCTTACATTCCAGGTTCCTATGGAGAAAAAATCTTTACAGCATCGGACTTTCCTTTCACCACCAGACATATCCACAGCTGAGCGTCCTTTCGGCTTTGGCCCAGTCGCTTCATTCTTTCTGGCGCTACTAGTACTAGCCCTCTGCTCTTCCCCAGTAGCATACTGGACGCCTTCCGACCTGAGGGGCTCATCTTCCAGCGTCATATCGTTTTGCCTTTTAGTACTGTCCATAGGGTTTTCATGGCAAAGATACTGGAGTGGGTTGCCATTTCCTTCTCCAGTGGATCACGTTTTGTCAGAACTCTCACTAACATAGGTAAAGGTAAAGGTAAAGGTTCCCCCGCACATGCGTGCTAGTCATTTCCAACTCTAGGGGCCGGTGCTCATCTCCCTTTCAAAGCCGAAGAACCAGCGCTTGTCCGAGGACGTCTCCATGGTTATGTGGCCGGCATGACTAGACGCCAAAGGCGCACAGAACACTGTTACCTTCCCACCGTAGTGGTCCCTATTTTTCTACTTTTATGTGCTTTCAAACTGCTAGGTTGGCAGAAGCTGGGACAAGTAATAGGCGCTCACTCTGTTACGCGGCACTCGGGATTCGACCCACCAAACTGCCGACCTTCTGATCGACAAGCTAACCCACTGAGCCACCACGTCCCTCTTCTCACTAACATAAAACATTGATTAATAGAGTTGGAAGTGACCTTCAAGGTCTCCTAGACCAACCCACTGCTCAAGCAGGAGACCCTAGGCCAGCATTTGACTTCAAAACACAATAACAAGATAACAGAGTTGGAAGGGATCTTGGAAGTTTTTCAGTCCAACCCCCTGCTCAAGAAGGGGACCCTATACCATTTCAGACAAATGGTTGTCCAATCTTTTCTTCAAAACCTCCAGTGTTGCAGCACCCACAACATCTGGAGGCAAGTCATTCCACTGATTAATTGTTCTCATCGTTAGGAAATTTCTCCTTAGTCCTAGGTTGGTTCTCTCCTTGAATAGTTTTCACACATTGTTTCTTGTCTTGCTTTCTGGTGCTTTGGAAAGCAGTTTGACCCCCTTCGTCTTTGTAGGAGTCCCTCAAATATTGGAACACTGCTACCATGTCTCCCCTACTCCTTCTTTTCATTAGTTTATTCATTAGATAGCATTAATTATTCATTGTCTAATTATTGTCAAATTATCATCTAATTAATCAACATCTAATTATTCATTATATAGAAGTCTTTCAATATCTCATGGGTTGCCCCAAAGAAGAGGGAGTCAAGCTATTCTCCAAAGCACCTGAACGCAGGACAAGAAGCAACAGGTGGAAACTAATCAAGGAGAGAAGCAACCTAGAACTAAGGAGAAATTTCCTGACAGTGAGAACAACTAATCAGTGGAACAACCTGCCTACAGAAGTTGTGAATGCTCCAACACTGGAAGTTTTTAAGAGGAGACTGGACAGCCATTTGTCTGAAATGGTATAGGGTTTCCTTCTTGAGCATGGGACTGGACTACAAGATCTCCAAGGTCCTATTCCATTTCATTCCATATTTTCTATTCTATTCTATTCTATTCTATTCTATTCTATTCTATTCTATTCTATTCTATTCTATTCTATTCTATTCTATTCTATTCTATTCTATTCTATTCTATTCTATTCTATTCTATTCTATTCTATTCTATTCTATTCTATTCTATTCTATTCTATCCACGTTTGAAGTTTGCAAAAGAGCACCTGGATGTTCCACAGCACTACTGGCAAAATATACTGTGGACAGATGAAACCAAAATTGGTGTTGTTTGGGAAAAACATACAACACTATATGTGGAGAAAAAAAGGCACAGCACACCAACATCAAAACCTCATCCCCACTGTAAAACATGGCGGAGGGAGCATCATGGTTTGGGGCTGCTTTGCTGCCTCAGGGCCTGGACAGATTGTTGTCATTGATGGGAAAATGAATTCCAGAGTTTATCAGGACATTTTGCAGGAAAACGTACGACCATCTGTCCGCCAACTGAAGCTCCGCAGAGGATGGGTGATGCAACAGGACAATGACCCAAAGCATACAAGTAATTCAACAAAACAATGGCTTCAACAGAAAAGAATACGCCTTCTGGAGTTGCCCAGTCAGAGTCCTGACCTCAACCCGATTGAAATGCTGTGGCATAACCTCAAGAGAGCGATTCACACCAGACATCCCAAGAATATTGCTACACTGAAACAGTTTTGTGCAGAGGAGTGGTCCAAAATTTCTCCAGATCGTTGTGCAGGTCTGATCTGCAACTACAGGAAACATTTGGTTGAGGTTATTGCTGCCAAAGGAGGGTCAACCAGTTATTAAGTCCAAAGGTTCACATACTTTTTCCACCCTGCACTGTGAATGTTTCCATCTTATCTTCAATTAAAACATGACAACAGCTAATGTTTGTGTAGTATTATTTTAAGCAGACTGTGTTTTTCTATTGTTGTGACTTACATGACGTTTAGAGCGCATTTTATGGCCAATTCATGCAAAAAACCACATAATCCCAAAGGGTTCACATACCGTATATACTTGAGTATAAGCCGAATTTTTCAGCCCACTTTTTGGGCTGAAAAATTCCACTTCGGCTTATACTCCAGTCAACAAAAAAACTTACCGAGGACTTGTGCGCGGCCGAGGCTTTGGTGCTTCCGGGATCGCGCGCACCTCTCCCAAGCCACCGCCGTCCGGAGACCTGCCGAAGTTTGGGGAGGTTTGGGGAGGTGCGCGCGCACCTCCCCAAACCTCCCCAAACGTCGGCAGGTCTCCGGACCTCCGCGCCCTGCCTGCCTGCTTCTTTCCGCAGCGGAAAGAAGCAGGCAGGCAGGGCACGGAGGTCCGGAGACCTGCCGACGTTTGGGGAGGTTTGGGCACCTCCCCAAACCTCCCCAAACGTCGGCAGGTCTCCGGAACTCCGCGCCCTGCCTGCCTGCTTCTTTCCGCAGCGGAAAGAAGCAGGCAGGCAGGGCGCGGAGGTCCGGAGACCTGCCGACGTTTGGGGAGGTTTGGGGAGGTGCGCGCGCACCTCCCCAAACTTCGGCAGGTCTCCGGACGGCGGCGGCTTGGGAGAGGTGCGCGCGATCCTGGAAGCACCGAAGCCTCGGCCGCGCGCAAGTCCTCGGTAAGCTCCGGGTGGTCTGGTGCCGGGTGGCACCAGACCTTCGAACTTTCCGTCGGGGCCTGAAGACCCATCTGTTCGAATTAGCTGGTCTGGCCTGATGGGGGATTATGGGCTTTTAATTGTTTTTAATCTGTACTTCTGTTTTAATTGGGCATGGATTTAATTCTTTTTAATTTTTGTATAGTGTTTCTTATGTATGCCCTGTGAACCGCCCTGAGTCCCACCAAGGAGAAGGGCGGTATATAAATCAAATAAACTATAAACTATAAACTATAAACTTGCTTCGCGTCTCCTGAGGGAAGGGGGGGTGACTGGAGCGGGCGTGTTTCCTCGCCTGCTGGGCGCCGCGATTTGCCCGGGGAACACGCGGGCCCCGAATGGCAGCGTGGAGCGAGGAAGCGAGGAAGCGGACAGCCAGGGCTTCCCCGAGAGCCGCGGCCACACAGGGTATTCCTGTGTATTCAGGCTTGCAAAATGGCGGATCGAGCCTCTGCTGGCGGCAGAGGCTTGCAGAGCGCGGATCCGCAGCGGAAAGAAGCAGGCAGGCAGGGCACGGAGGTCCGGAGACCTGCCGACGTTTGGGGAGGTTTGGGCACCTCCCCAAACCTCCCCAAACGTCGGCAGGTCTCCGGAACTCCACGCCCTGCCTGCCTGCTTCTTTCCGCAGCGGAAAGAAGCAGGCAGGCAGGGCGCGGAGGTCCGGAGACCTGCCGACGTTTGGGGAGGTTTGGGGAGGTGCGCGCGCACCTCCCCAAACTTCGGCAGGTCTCCGGACGGCGGCGGCTTGGGAGAGGTGCGCGCGATCCTGGAAGCACCGAAGCCTCGGCCGCGCGCAAGTCCTCGGTAAGCTCCGGGTGGTCACTTGCTTCGCGTCTCCTGAGGGAAGGGGGGGTGACTGGAGCGGGCGTGTTTCCTCGCCTGCTGGGCGCCGCGATTTGCCCGGGGAACACGCGGGCCCCAAATGGCAGCGTGGAGCGAGGAAGCGGACAGCCAGGGCTTCCCCGAGAGCCGCGGCCACACAGGGTATTCCTGTGTATTCAGGCTTGCAAAATGGCGGATCGAGCCTCTGCTGGCGGCAGAGGCTTGCAGAGCGCGGATCCAGCCTCCGCCGGCGGCGGAGGCTTGCAGAACGGCGGATCGGCTTATACTCGAGTCAATAACTTTTTCCAGTTTTGGGGGGTGAAATTGGGGGTCTCGGCTTATACTCGAGTCGGCTTATACTCAAGTATATACGGTACTTTTTCTTGCAACTGTATGGGTGTGGTTTGTGTGTTTTCCATTTATATTTTAAACTGAGACTTAAAAAATTAAAAATACTTTTCCTTAATAAAAACTATCCTGGGATAACAGCAGATTTATGTGGAGGCTGCATACCCAGGAATAGGAAAAAAAATCCAACTGAAAAAATATTATATTTGAGATTTTAGCTTGCGTTTTCTTAAACTGGGCGCTCATCTCAATGCTACAAGGCTATCTGTTTCCATACAGCTAAGGTGGTTTCTGAGCATTAGGTGCATCTGGAAGAGTTAGGGACTGAAAGAAGGAATATTTCACTTTTTCAACATAGAAGATAATGTACATTTCCACACATGCGCTGACCACTAGCCAACTCACATGACCTCCAGCCTGGGGGACCTCACCACCAGGTGACCCTCACATGGCATGACCAGTTGATCACTTGACTAAATTGCTTGACACAAGACCCATAAAAGCAGAAGACAACTTTAAGCCAAGACACTTTAATCCAAGTTCCACTGAAGAGGTTACCTCACCTAGTGAGGAAGCATTCAGAAACTAAACAACAAGCTCGGAGAACAAACCACCACCAATATCTACCACCCAAGCCACAACTATTTTCCACCATTTCAGAGACACGGCATCCTGGTCGCTTGGCCAAGGTAACGCACATTTTTGGAATCCAACCCAATGCATAGTATAGAAATAAAATAATCCATATGTTCTTGACTTCTCTAATCCATTTTTTCTCTTGCTCATGTCCTTATAAAAATTGCTTTTATTTGTTATTGTCACAATCCTGGGTTGTATAAACAGAGGCATAGAATCAAGATCATGTGAAGTACTAGTACTGCTTTATAAAGCCCTAGTAAGACCACACCTCGAATACTGCAGCCAATTTGGGCCACCCTATCACAAAAAAGATGTTAAGAGTCTGGGAAAAAATTCAGAGAAGAGCAACTAAAATGATCAAAGGCCTGGAGACCAAAACATAGGAAGAACGGCTGCAGGATTTGGATATGGCTAGTCTAAAGAAAAGAAAAAATAGGGGAGACATGATAGCAGTATTCCAGTATTTGAGGGGCTGCCACAAAGAAGAGGGGGTCAAATTATTCTCCAAAACACCAGAAGGCAGGACAAGAAACCATGGTTGGAAGCTGATCAAAGAGAGAGGCAACCTGGAATTAAGGAGAAACTTCCTGACAGTGAGGACAATCAACCAGTGGAAGAGCTTTGCCTTCAGAAATCATGAGCACTGCATTTCTGGAGGTTTTTAAAAAGAGACTGGACAATCACCTGTCTGAGATGGTGTAGATCCTCCTGCTTGAGCAGGGGGCTGGACTAGAAGACCTCCAAGGTCCCTTCCAGCTCTATTCTATTCTAATGCTAGTTAATAAGCCACTGATATGGGGTGGGGGAAGGAATAAATAAAGAGATAGTAATTCCTACAAGGCTACAGATGCAAGCAATTCTCAAAGTGTTTTTTTAAAAATAAATTTACTGTATTTTAATTTAACCATAAAGATGGATTTTTCCACCTGCTTATGCTTACATACCACATGGGCACTTAACGGTAATAACCACAGAAGGTCTATGCAGTAATGAAACAGACTGATAAGCTGATTAGGGTAATTATATCACGCAGACGATTTATGATATTAAATCTTTCTGCAATCTGCCCTAGGTGTGAAGGATGCCCTTGTTTTCATCTTCTGCTGTTGTATTCCTCAACACAGCCACGGCGATGCTTCTGTGCACATCTCTGATGACAATAGCATCAGGAATAGGAGAGATCTGACTTTGACTTAAGGCTGTGTAGCCGTTTGGCTACCCACCGAAATATGCTACTCAGCTGTTGACAGATGTTTCTGCAGATAGCTCTCTTTGGTTGTCTTTCTTGTCTGTCTGGAATACATTTTTAAAATGTCTCTCTCTCTCTCTCTTTTAAAAAATGTCATTACTCCATTCCATTCATGCATTCAAGGCATCTCGTAAGCACAAATAAGCAACGATGGGAATAATGAAATGCAGCATAGGAAGTTCTCGACGTTGAAGATGGAAAGAGAGATGAACAGATCGTTGAAAAACCATCTGCTGCCACCCAGCAATAGAGTAACAGGAGCAGAAACCGTTTGAACATCCCTTGCAGATTGCTCTGCAAAGACCCACCAAGATGCTCCCTAAATTTCACGGCATCCGAAATTTTGGAGTTGATAGACATGAAAGCTGGCGAGGGGGAGAATTGGGGAATGCTTATTTCTGCCTTTTCTTTATAGTCTTATCAGCATCTGTTGCTACTGCCTCCGGGCCTTGGACATATTTTAAGCGTCTGCAATGGCAGGATCTAAGCCATTCCTGGTTTGAGCTGAGCCAATCCACTTTTCAACGTCTGAGCAAGTAACAAGAGCATTACAAATCCATGAAAGTCTGTTTCCTTATTCATCTTTTAGATTAGAAATGACAAGCAATTGCCGCGCACCCTCACCTTGCTGTTTTACATCCCTGGCTGCATTAGGGATATATTTCCACCTAAATAGCTTCATTTGTCTGAAAATTGAAGGCATTGTACTAGAACGTGTTCACTTAATTGAGGAAAAGAAAACCACTCACACTATTTTCTTACATGTAGGCGCATTCACCCGGCCGCACCATTTAATTTAAACGCAAGTCAATTTAATTTGGTTAGAAGGGTAATACCGCAGCTATGTTTAAAACACCCTCTTGTAGTCTTTGAGAGGTTTCCGTTTCATGATAAATTTATTCCCGCATGACCTTAGTTTTCAGATTTTATTTTACAAATTTCTGGGCAAAAATAATGCATTATTCCTTAAAGATTGAAAAGCCTTGGTACTTTGTGTATTGAATGAAGTAGGAAGAACAAAAAAAAATCTGAATTGTTTGCCTCTAATTTCGGGTTCCAATTTTTGAAGAACTTGTGAGCGGTGGTGGGATTCAGCTAGTTCACACAACTTCGGCAGAACCGGTAGCTAATTTTTTTGTTGCCCAGGCCCAGAATGGACTTCCGGAAGTGGCATCCACACAGAGAACTGGTTGTTCACATATTTGAATCCCACCAATGCTTGTGAGCCATACCCCATATTTTAGGCATCTAGGGCTATCTATCATTGTATTTATCTAAGGACAAGAGATTTCGGTTAAAAATATGATTTTTTAATTATCAAACATAATAATCAGAATATCCCAAGATATGCTGGACTTTAAATTCCACTGAAGAATAAATAAAAATAAAATGAAAGAGAGAAAGAATGAGAGAGGGAGAAAGAAAAAAAGAAAGAGAAAGAAAGAAAGATGGAAAGAGAGAGAGAAAGAAAGAAAGAAAAAGAAAGAAAAGAAAGAATTTCATTTCCAAGTAAAAGTTTTATAGGTGAAATGTACCGCTATTAAGATGCAATAATAATTTTAAAAATCCTACACAGAACATGAATGAGAAACTTTTCCCACCTGAAATGGATAAAGCCAATCTATGGGGGGAAAATAATTGTAAGTGGAGGTCACTTGGCCCCCCTGGTGCTTAAGGCTAATATTTATATCCGTGCTTGTTAGGAATTTTGTGTTTCGTGTTTTTTTTTGTTTTTAGGTTGCTGACTTTTTGTAATACTCTTTGGAAGTTTGAATTTAATCATTGTTATGGTTTTTGTGATCGGCCTGGCCCCACAGAGATCAGGTATCATATAAATGACACACACACAAAAACACACACACACACACAAAATTTATTTGATTTTTTTATGTTGCTCATATCGCTATCAGGTAACTAGATATATAAAACAGCTTCCACTTGAGAATTTTTTTTTTAAAAAAGAAATACTATTGAATATTACTGTCTCCAAAATGCGTGGCAAGCATAATTTTATAAATGTCAGAAATAACCAACATGTTAATTTACTGTATGCATAAGGTAAAAAAAAAAGTATTCTTAATAGTTGGTATTTGAGTGGGGAATTTTCTGCCATCATTACAGATCTCTGAGGTCAGATGCTCCGTCTGATTTTATTTGGAGAAAAATCCATGGAGGAAAGCTTATAAAGAGAGCTAGAACTGAATGCATAACTAATAGACGGACTCCTAGGCTGCATACAAAGTCTACCCCCAGAAATGCGATTTTGGAGTTCTCTGTAGCTCCAATCCTCAAGGACTTGTTCCAGAATATTCTCCGCCACAACACTGTAGATTCTGAGGACTCTCAAGGGATTTGCAAAAGAGACAGAATAATACCTCTGCTCTTCTTTTTCACTGATCAAGTTCCTTCAGTGGAAAATGAACGCACAATTCTTGAGAACCACTACAATTCCAGTTTTGTTACCTTCAGACACTCATGACTTTACTTATTTGTTTCACTAATATCCTGCTGCGTTCTAGTGACTCTCAGCTGCCTGTGACACGCCATTTGTGTTTCATTAGTTTTTTTTTTAAAAAAAATATTTGTACATTTAAAACAGCATTTGAATAACTTAATTGCGAAGCCACATAACAATAAAAAAAGCAAAACTCAGGAAAACAAAACAAGCAGGTCCCTGCTTTGATCCCCAATTTGCCAGAAGGACACAGTTGGTGTTGTGACTCAGGGCCAGCCTGTGGGTCCGGCAGCCGGCTCAGATGTCTCGGATGACTCAGATGAGGGGGAGGAGGAGAATGTGGAAGACGAACTGGTTGATGATGGCTTGGAGGCTTCGCAGAGCCCCCAGCCGGGGCCCTCTTCTCAGCTGCGTGAGCCCGATAGTGCGGAGGATGATGTCCCACAGCTGGCCCTGTTCAAGGACGCCCGACGCAGGAGGCAGTCGAGCAGGAACAAACAGAGAAAGGCTGTGGGACTCCTCGGGAGGAGGCACAGGGAGGCCACGCCCTGAACTCTAAATAAAAGGAGTGTTTGGGGAAGGGCTGGTTGCTGAAAGCAACCCTTCCGTTTGAGGATTCAAGTTCCAGTGTTTTTGTTTCTTGTTTGTGTAATAAATCTTGGCAGACGCTTTGCAGCCTCAGACGCTCTCCAGTCTCTACTGTTTGAACAGGGGTTTGCCTTATTGCAAGGCCGGTAGCAGGCTGGTTCAGAACAGTTGGTGCAAACACCAGCAGAACTTCTTTTGTTGTTGTTGTTAGCTGCGAAGTCGTGTCCGACCCCTTGCGACCCCATGGACAACGTTCTTTCAGGCCTTCCTGTCCTCTACCATCTTAAGCTCACGCCTACTGCTTCAGGGACTCCATCCAGCCACCTCCTTCTCTGTCGTCCCCTTCTTCTCTTGCCCTCAACCTTTCCCAGCATTAGGCTCTTCTCCAGTGAGTCCTTCCTTCTCATTAGGTGGCCAAAGTATTTGAGTTTCAGCTTCAGGAAGAACTTCTTAAAGCACTGCAAACTTTTTTTCATGGTCTGGGTTCCAGAAACAAAGAGGGTAGCTAATGAGGTTATTTGTCTGTGAGTGTAACATGCATAAACTTGATCTTGCTGGTCAAAACTTCATGGCTGCATTTTTCTGGCTGTAATAAAGGAAAATACTTGTAGCTCGGGGTTGACATGAGGGGTCCTTGGTGCTCACTGAGCTTGCTTGTTTTTTTGCAGATGTCTCATTACTCTAACTAGGTAACATCATCCGTGCTAGAAGGGAAGGGGTGTGCAGAGAGGAGGAGGAGGAGGAGGAGGAGGAGGAGGAGGAGGAGGAGGAGGAGGAAGATGACTGTGACATCCTTGGTGCTCTCTGAGCTTGCTTGCTTTCTTGCAGACATTTCATTACCCAAACTAGGGAACATCATCAGTGCTAGAAGGCAGTGCAGTTTGCTGCTGGTTTATATTCTGGGGATCTTGCCTGTCAGTGTTGGTGAGAGTGGTCTTAGAGATTCTTTGATTGGGCTGTTTGCTGTTTGCTTCTTTGGCATTTTCTTGACTGGGGTGTTGAAAGAAAAATCTTCATCAGGGTCCAGTCCAAGCCGGGAATAAGCAAAATGGAGACTGCTTTAGAAAGATGTTTCTTGTTTATTTAGTTGCCAGAGACTTCAGTGATAGCAGCATGTTTCTGGGGTGGCTGACCACATGGAGCTGGGAGTGATGGGTTTTTATATCTTCTTGGGCTTCTGTGTTTGGAGTTGTTCCTATTCCTGTGGCATGAACTTTGACCTGAGCTTTTGAGCATGTCCTTTTGGTATTCTGATGGTGGCGGGTTAATCCTATTATGTTCCTAAAGGTCCTGTCCTGCTTCTCTGGGGCTGGGGCTGATGGCTATGTCCTGTGTTGGATTTTTGGGTGAGGGGTTGCTGGTTCTAATTCTATCACTCTGCTATTGTTAGCTATCAGTATTGCTGCAAGGGATTTCAAAATATTTTGCATCGAATGGGCTTCTACCTGGTAGTATTTGCTCATGAATGGGGACACAGTCTTTCTGAATGGGATTATTAAATCTGCATTTCTACAGAGCTGGCCTGCTCCATTTCTGTTTGGGGCTATTAAGAAAACCTAGGCTTGCTTTTTTTACCTTTAAGATCCTTTGGGGAAATATAATATTCTGCCTTTTTAATATTTCTTCAAAATATTTCCTACTCTCTCTCTCTTTCTGTTTGTGCTTACTTCCAACACGGCAATTGTTTAAGATCACCCCACCAACACAACCACCTTGTGTTATGACACTTTATGTAAACCTCTAGCCTCTTCATCACACTTCTTCCAACTGCCTTTGGAACAACTATTCTTGTTTGCAATAGTGGTGAATATCTATAGCTCAGGTGTAGGATGAGGATGAAGGCTCATTCTCTGAGCTTGTGGGTTGGTTTCTGAACATTACTAAGCTAGGTAATGTTGTGATCCCATGCCAGCCTCTTCTCCCAACAGCTGTGTTCGGGGAATCTGAGGAGGAGGAGGTGTTTGGAGAGCCATCAGAGTCGGAGGAAGGCTCTGAGGAGCTCCAGGACTTACAATCTGATGAAGAGCCTGGCCCTTTCATTCATGCTGAGGCTGAGACCCAACTGTGCTGGCAAGCTGAGTCAGACTCTGAGGACTCACAGCTGGAAGACACCATAGATGCTCGCAAATGCTGACAGGGAACAAGAGCAGGACAGAGGGAGGCAATGGGGTGGCTCCAAGGGAGGAGGAGAAGGTATTGAGAAGACACACCTTGGGGCTGCTTAATAAAAAGGGAAGGTGTAGGTGGTGCTGGTTGCTGAAGGCAACCGTTTGTAAAGAACTTCAAGGGAACCATGGTCTGTCTGTTTTACCGGTGACATTCTTGTTTAACTCCTGCTCTGGTTTGCTTTTTGAACCAATTATTCGTTGGAAAAGTATTCTGTTGTTTTTGTTTTGAGGAACTAATTATCAGGACTGTATATGAAATAAAAAGGATTGGTTTTTCCAGCCTACTGATAAAAAAGGGGTTGTTCTTGTGATGCAACAAGGACGGGCGTAGGCTGGGACAGAACAGGTAACATCTTCAGCAGAGTTTAGGGGATCCCCTAACTCTGCTGAAGGTGTTACTAGCCTGATAATGTTTGGGAACCAACCCACAATTTCAGAGAATGCACCTTCACCCTCAACTATTCTTGTTCCAGCACTTCTGCTCCAGTTAATTACAAACTAACATTTTGCTCAGATCAGTCACATACTTTCCTAGTGTGTTCTGGGTCATTGTTGTTTTTGTTCTCAAATCCCTTTCCCTTTTTATGACCTTGTAATCTGATGAAATATACAGTCAGGTCTATTCTATATCTCTGAGTGATTATAAAGCTCAAAGTGATAAATGACTTAACATCATCATTAATAATAGATATGACCCATGGCACTGGTGGTTTAATTGCAGGATGATTATTTAGATGTTCATAAATGGTTGTCAACACATTATAATCTATTTTGGATACTGAATTCGAGCTCCAATTTAGCCTGCTAGCAATTTGCATATAGTAGACCAACTTTGAGATGGGCCACTAATTATTAATGTGTTTACAATTAACTTCTTTGTAAAGATGGGTAATTACTGTGTGGTTTCCACAGTTCAGGGATTTTGTAATCTTTAATGGAAACACAAAATATACTGAAGAACGACAATTGTGGGCCTGATAGACATTTTAGAATAGAATAGAATAACAGAGTTGGAAGGCATCTATGAGATCTACTAGTCGAATCCCCTGCTGAATCCCCTGTTGTCCAGTCTCTTCTTAAAAACGTCCATTGTTGGAGCATTCCCAGCTTCTGAAGGCAGGTTGTTCCACTGATTAATTCTTCTAACTGTCAGGAAATTTCTCCTTAGTTCCAGGTTGCTTCTCTCCTTGGTTAGTTTCCATCCGTGGCTTCTTGTCCTGCCTTCAGGTGCTTTGGAGAATAGCTTGACTTCCTCTTCTTTGGGGCAGCCCCTGAGATATTGGAACATAGCTACTCCCTCCCTCCTCCTACGAATTATATTCTCTTTCTTTCATATATCATAGAAGGCACCGTGCAGTAGATTCTGACACCATTTCTTAGATTCCAGTACATTACTTTAAGGTTTAATGTGACAGAATTGTCCTCATGCATTATGAAGGCTTCTCAGTTATTGTCCTGAGGCATTTGCGCTTTCATTATTGTTATATGGATGATCATAAGAAGGGAAAACTCTTTGTTTCTTAGATTGCAATTTACAAATAATGTCATTGATAAATTGGATGAACAAAGCTTTATTCAATGTTCTCTCTCTGACCCATCAATAGGCCACCTGTTAGACTTTAAGCATGACAGCTTTATGGTAGCTGTATGCAAACACATTAAATGTTGAACATTGAAACATCCACATACCTCACTCAATAAATAACACATTATCAAGTTATGTGGATCCACAAACCTAACTCATTTATCAGAAAACTCATAAGCTCTTGTAAATTCACTCTTTGAGTCTATAAAAAGTGCTGTTTATTCCACAAACATAAATGTTACAAATGAACTTATGCTGAAGAGGACATTACGTCACCAGCTTTGGTTAGATTTCCAGGACCGGAATTCTTTTTAATTGAAAAAAGAAAATGTAAGTTGTCTTCTGTACTTTTTCAGTAATATCTTGCAGCTGTATGGATATTTTTTAAAAAACATTTTAGGGCAATTTTTGACAGTTGCTTATTTCTCACCTACAGGATCAAAACCTACTGACATACGTTCCCTCAAATTGTTCAGGAGGCCTGACTCAAACCATGAATCTTATTGTTAAGATTCTAGCAAGGAATTAGCTTGTGTGTGCCATCATTGACACTCACTGTAATCTCCAGAGAAATCATCTTACATAGAAGTAAGAACAAAAATTTCTAGTTACAGTAGAATAATCTATTAAAAGGAAGAACAGAGTAATTGTGAGTTAGACAGACAGACGAAATCAACAAGAATAGAATATGGAATGGAATGGAATGGAATGGAATAGAATAGAATAGAATATGGAATGGAATGAAATAGACTAGACTAGACTAGACTAGACTAGACTAGACTAGACTAGACTAGAATATGGAATGGAATGGAATAGGGAATAGGAATAGAATAGAATAGAATAGAATAGAATAGAATAGAATAGAATAGAATAGAATAGAATAGAATAGAATATGGAATGGAATGGAATGGAATAGGAATAGGAATAGGAATAGGAATAGGAATAGGAATAGAATAGAATAGAATAGAATAGAATAGAATAGAATAGAATAGAATAGAATATGGAATGGAACGGAATGGAACGGAATGGAACAGAACAGAACAGAACGGAACAGAACAGAACAGAACAGAACAGAATAGAATATGGAATAGAATATGGAATGGAACGGAACAGAACAGAACAGAACAGAATAGAATAGAATATGGAACGGAACAGAACAGAACAGAACAGAACAGAACAGAATAGAATATGGAATAGAATATGGAATAGAATATGGAATGGAACGGAACAGAACAGAACAGAACAGAACAGAACAGAACAGAATAGAATAGAATAGAATAGAATAGAATAGAATGGAGCTGGAAGGGACCTTGGAGGCCTTCTAGTCCATCCTCCTGTTCAAGCAGGAGGACCTATACCATCTGAGACAACTGACTGTCTAGCCTCTCCTTAAAAACCTCCAGTGATGGTGTCATGGTTCCGACAGATGAAACCCCTTAAAAGAATTTCAAGGCAAAATTCTTCCTCAAAGAACATTTTATTCAGGAAACAAAGTATCGGTACTACACAGTTGAACCCAAAAACTAAATTCCCTTCCCCCAGATACAAAGTAACAAAGTGCAATTTCCACCCATAATAAACTGTCATAAATCACATTCTCCGATTAGCCTAAAATGCGGGCCTTCTCCCCAGCTTCTCAGCCAACCAAAACGTTATCAGCTCGTCCTTGAGTTCCCACAAAGCAGAGTTATTATTATGGCTAGCTGAGCTCAACCTTTCATCCCAACCCCCAGCACACACACACACACACACACACACACACACACACACACACACACACACACTTCTGCACCTGGTTTCCAAATACAAGAAAAAACATGTTAAAGGAAAAGAGAAAATGGCTGCATTTTCATCAGTTGCGGGAATATTCAATGTTTGCAGTGTTGACAGATGGAGCACCCATGATTTCTGGAGGCAAGCTGGTTAATTGCACTCACTGTTAGGAAGTTTCTCCTCAATTCCAAGTTGCTTCTCTCTTTGATTAGTTTCCAACCATTGTTGTACCATCGCTAAATGAGTGATGCAAACTATCCTCTAATGTGGACACTAGCAATCGTTTGTGAGTGAAGCTTACTCACAAAATAATATCACAAAATTTTGTTACCTTTAAAGAAATAAAGTGGAAAATAATCAGTGGAACAACCTGCCTCCAGGAGCTGTGAATGCTCCAGCACTGGAAGTCTTTAAGAACAGCAATTTGTCTGAAATGGCACAGGGTTTCCTGACTGAGCAGGGGACTGGACTAGATGACCTCCAAGGTCCCTTCCAATTATTATTATTATTATTATTATTATTATTATTATTATTATTATTATTATTATTATTATTATTATTATTATTAATCTTGATGATTTAACAAGGCAAATGAAAGCTACCGAGTGCCTTGGAAATTTAAATGAAGGACTGATAATAAACTGCTGGTGAATTATTATTATTATTATTATTATTATTATTATTATTATTATTATTATTATTATTATTAATTTTATTTGTATACCGCCCTTCTCCCGAAGGACTCAGGGCGGTGAACAGGGCAGTACATGTTAAAAGACAAAATACAAAAATTAAAAGAGATTAAACAAAATGCCCACAACTCTTTTGTTGTTGTTGTTAGCTGCGAAGTCGTGTCCGACCCATCGCGACCCTATGGACAACATTCCTCCAGGCCTTCCTGTCTTCTACCATCAACCCCATCCCATCAGGCCAGGCCAGCTTGTTCGAAGAGATAGGTCTTTAGATCGCGCCGGAAGGAGCGGAGGTCGGGCGCCATCCGGAGCTCAACCGGAAGATGGTTCCATAAATCCGGCGCGCCCACAGAGAACGCCCTCCTCCTGGGGGCCACCAGTCGGCATTCTTTGACCGGTGGCACCCTGAGGAGGCCCTCTCTGTGGGAGCGTACTGGGCGGAGGGAAGTTGATGCCGGCCGCAGGTGCTCCCCAAGGTATTCCGGACCCATGCCACGTAGGGCTTTGTAGGTCATTACCAGCATGTCCCAGTGGAACTGGCAGTACAGAAGAACATGGCCTGTGGTTGCTACGGTAGATACATCACAAATAATGACAATATAGGACTTCCTATTCTCCTTAGATTTCCTTTCCAGGATAGCTGTGGGAATCATGCATTAGGCATGGCACCACTCATTGCTCCGAGCAAAACAACATTTCTGCTACTGTGGTCATAATGGGACTCTTGTCTTTAGGCTAAAAGCTGCATTTCAGACAGGGTATTTACAACTATAAATAAACGGATTTTATAGTGTTTCTATCTCTTCAGGGGAACTATATTTCTTTCAAGTAGGCAACGCATCTCTCAGATACCATCCTCCTGCCTTTGCTCAAAGTAGCCTTTCTAAATTCCCTGAGAGAAATCGAGAGTAAAACTAGTATAAAATGGATATAAAGTTCCAGGCTATAAGAGTCCTTTAATGCTTATTTGTAAAGCTCTAAGGATTTCAATCTTTTACTCCATCCCTTGGATGTAAGCTGCCTGTGTCAATCTTAGGATAATTTATTAGTCTTGGTAGTCCTTGTATCTTAAAAGGTGTTGTTGTATTTTCCAAAGTGGCTTGAAGTGCTGCATTAGTCAAACAGGACCTTTGTCAAACAGGGCTTTGTGGTTTTGTTATGTGCATGTGAAAATTATGTGTGAGAAACTTTGTTTTTTTAAAAAAAAATGCTTTTGCATGATTTGATGAAGCATCCTTGTGTCTCCAGAATGACTCTTTGCAAGATTTATCTCTAGTCAATATCTTCTCCAAGAGACGTTTATTTGTGGCAATGCTGAATAGGAATATAGTTGTAAAACCAAACTGATTTAAAATCTTAAGGAGAAGTATGAGTCTGGAAGGAAGGAGAGATTAGCATGTAGACCCTACAACATGTCTTTAAATATTATTTTGGTTTAAATTCTAATTCTAACATGAGCTCATGATGATATCGGAGAAACATTGCTGTGGTTTTCTTGAGATATGCTGTATTTCCAAATAATCTGTAGGAGACGACCAGGCTGAGCCTGATTTGGGGGTGGGGGTGGGGTCAAGCACATAATCAGTTGGGAATCCCTTCATGCCCACAACAGATCTAAATCCATTCATCCTTGAATTCTGTTGACTTTTATCTACTGGCAATTTGCCTTAACTATTAGCAGTTCAGATTCTTGTTTAGAGGTACAAACTTGTAATCAGTTGAACTATAAAGGTTCCTGATTTCTTATGCTTGACCCAATCATCCATACAACTTCTAACTGGGCCTTACTCCTTAGCTTCTGAGTCCATAAAAGTTAGTCAGGGGTTACCGCCACTTCCTTCCCTTCCCTTTTCAATAGAAAAAGTGGTCCTCAATGGAACTGCATCTACATGGAGGGAAGTGTGTAGTGGGGTGCCCCAGGGCTCTGTTCTGGGCCCAGTGCTCTTCAACATCTTCATCAATGATTTGGATGAGGGGATAGATGGGGAACTCATCAAATTTGCAGACGACACTAAGCTGGCAGGAATAGCCAACACTCCAGAAGATAGGCTTAAAATACAGGAGGATCTGGACAGACTTAAACACTGGGTGCTATCTAACAAAATGAAATTCAATGGTGAAAAAAGTAAGGTTCTACATTTAGGCAGGAAAAATCAAATGCACAGGTATAGTATAGGTGGTACCTTGCTCAATAGTAGCAACTGTGAGAAGGATCTCGGAGTCCTAGTAGACAATCACTTCAATATGAGCCAGCAGTGTGCTGCAGCTGCCAAAAAAGCCAACACAGTGCTAGGCTGCATTAACAGAGGGATAGAATCACGTGAAGTACTAATACCACTTTACAATGCCTTGGTAAGGCCACACCTGGAATACTGCATCCAGTTTTGGTCACCACGATGTAAAAAAGATGTTGAGACTCTAGAAAGGGTACAGCGAAGGACTGGAGGCTAAAACATATAAGGAACGGTTGCTGGAATTGGGTATGTGTAGTTTAACAAAGAGAAGGGTGAAGGGTGACATGATAGCAGTGTTCCAATATCTCAGGGGCTGCCACAAAGAAGAGGGAGTCAAGCTATTCTCCAAAGCACCTGAAAGCAGGACAAGAAGCAACGGATGGAAACTAGTCAAGGAGAGAAGCAACCTAGAACTAAGGAGAAACATCCTGATAGTTAGAACAATTAACCAGTGGAACAACCTGCCTCCAGAAGTGGTGAATGCTCCAACACTGGAAGTTTTTAAGAGGAGACTGGACAGCCATTTGCCTGAAATGGTATAGGGTTTCCTGCCTGAGCAGGGGGTTGGACTAGATGACCTCCAAGGTCCCTTCCAACTTACTTATTATTATTATTATTTCTGAACTAAGTCTGAAGATGGCTCTATATTCAAATTAAAGACTTTGTTGTTAGTTGCGAAGTTGTGTTCGACCCATTGCGACCCCAAGGACAACATTCCTCCAGGCCTTCCTGTCCTCTACCATCTTCTGGAGTCCATTTAAGCTCACACCTACTGCTTCAGTGACTCCATCCAGCCACCTCATTCTCTGTCATCCCCTTCTTCTCTTGCCCTCAATCTTTCCCAGCATTAGGTTCTTCTCTAGTGAGTCCTTCCTTCTCATTAGGTGGCCAAAGTATTTGAGTTTCAGCTTCAGGATCTGGCCTTCTAAAAGAGCCAAAAGATAACTGGAATAACAGGCAAGTTTGGCCTTGGAGTCTGGCTCAAGGTCAGTGACCACCTCATTGTGATTATCAGGGACGTTAAGCTCATTCTTGTATAGTTCTTCTGTGTAATTTTGCCATCTCTTCTTAATCTCTTCTGCCTCTGTTTCTTAAGAATCGGTATCATTTGAAATAAAAATAGAAATTTAGGCAGGACGTTCATTTTCACTGCTGCGATCCGTCCCAACAAGGACAATTGCAATCTCTCCAATTTTCTTGAAAAGATCTCTGGTCCTCCCTATTCTATTGTTTTCTTCTATTTCTTTGCATCTACTTCTGCTTCATTGACTATGCTAAAGCCTTTGATTGTGTGGATCATAACAAACTGTGGCAAGTTCTTAAAGAGATGGGAGTACCAGACCATCTTATTTGTCTCTTGAGAAACCTATATGCGGGTCAAGAAGCAACAGTGAGAACTGGACACGGAACCACTGATTGGTTCAAAATTGGGAAAGGAGTCCGGCAAGGCTGTATACTGTCGCCCTGCCTATTTAACTTATATGCAGAGCACATCATGAGAAAGTCAGGGCTAGATGAATCAAAAGTTGGAATTAAGATTGCCGGAAGAAATATCAACAACCTAAGATACGCAGATGATACCACTCTAATGGCAGAAAGTGAAGAAGAACTAAAGAGCCTCTTGTTGCAGGTGAAGAAGGAGAGTGCAAAACTTGGGTTGAAACTTAACATTAAGAAAACCAAGATCATGGCATCTGGCCCTCTCAATTCCTGGCAAATAGATGGGGAAGAAATGGAGGTAGTGACAGATTTTATTTTCCTGGGCTCCAAGATCACTGCAGATGGGGACTGTAGCGAAGAAATTAAAAGACGCTTGCTCCTTGGGAGGAAAGCCATGGCAAATCTAGACAGCACACTAAAAAGCAGAGACATCACCCTGTCAACAAAAGTGCGTATAGTCAAGGCTATGGTCTTCCCAGTTGCAATGTATGGCAGTGAAAGTTGGACCATAAGAAAGGCTGAGCGCCAAAGAATTGAGGCCTTTGAACTATGGTGCTGGAGAAGACTCCTGCGAGTCCCTTGGACTGCAAGGCGATCAAACTGGTCAGTCCTAGAGGAGATCAATCCTGACTGCTCTTTAGAAGGCCAGATCCTGAAGCTAAAACTCAAATACTTTGGCCACCTAATGAGAAGGAAGGACTCACTGGAGAAGAGCCTAATGCTGGGAAAGATCGAGGGCAATAGAAGAAGGGGACGACAGAGAATGAGGTGGCTGGATGGAGTCACTGAAGCAGTAGGTGTGAGCTTAAATGGACTCCAGAAGATGGTAGAGGACAGGAAGGCCTGGAGGAATGTTGTCCATAGGGTCGCGATGGGTCGGACACGACTTCGCAGCTAACAACAACAATCTGAACAGGTAATCGCTTACCTTACATTAAGTCATATAACGGTTGCTAAGTAGACCATTTGCTTTTTGGCTTCAAGAAAACTCGCCAAAAGAGATGTTATAAATTAAATCGGACTCGCCCAAATTCCCTTCCTTGGGAAATTAATTTTGCTGTAAAATAAGAACAAACTGGAAGGACGGTGGCTCAACAGAAGATAAGTCGGAGCATTCGTCTAACTGCTGCTTTAGAGCCAGAATGAGTAAAGACACATTGACAGCAGTATAAATTATGGCTTAGTTGTTGTTCTGTAGCTACATATTTTCTTTTGACCGCCCTCTTCCTCTCTCTAATCTATCTCTCCCCACAATCTAATTATGGGGCAGCAGAGGGAAAAGAAAAGACATTTTTCCAGCAACTGGTTCCTTTACGCAGTCTGTCCATCATTCATTTTGTGCAGCAGGATTTTCAACCCATCTCTGAGCACCTAATCGAGGTGGAAAATTTTTTCCCCCCTGAAGGTGTCTGAATGTTTTGTTCACACACAAATGTCCTGATGCCTTTATCCCAAGAGAAGCCAAGCATTTCAGTTTTGTAAACCCAATGAGAAACAAAACAACACACACACACACACACACACACACACACACACACAAACAAACACAAACACACACACACAGCCTTTTTTCCTGATTAGGTTCTCTCCCCCCCCCCCCCAGCTTATTTTCAGTTACTTTCCTTCAAATTGCTAAGCTTAGCAGTAGGGAACCTGTTGCTCCCTATAGATGAGAATTAAAGATAAACAAAATGAGACCTTCTCGGAGAATCAGACTAAATGCTTACAATAAGTAGTTAATTAACTAAACTGGATCCCTGAGGATTTCATCCACTTATTAGCTCCAGGGAAATAACAGGCAGATTGAAAAGTCTGTGGAATGGATAACAGGGAAGAATTTAGGTTGAATGCTACAAAAAGTTGGTTGGTTCTTTGTGGCTCATGAACTTCAAAAACCTTGCAAGTCACCTGTTGAACAGCCCTAAAGGAGTGAGGCATCACGATAGTCAAGACGTTCATAAATCTGTTGGATTAAGGAGGGTAGCCACTATTTCTCAATCAATAGTGGCTTGTCATACACCCCATGTCTCCTATGTTGAGCTACAAGAACCTGGATGGTATCAATCAGAACTTGGAAGGCCATCCACCTTCAGTTTGCTCTCCTCATTGAAAAGTTCCTGATTTGTACTTCTTCATGTATAAACTTCCAAGGGTAATATAATTGTAGGAAAGAGAATTATTGGCCTTTGAATGTATAAAGAGCATACCTTTAAACTTAAGAAAATTTAGGATTAAAATGGGACCCATGGAAAACATAATATCAGTGATTTTGATGATGATGATGATGATAATTGATGATGATGATGATGATGATGATGATGATGATGATGATAATGATGATGATGATGATGAAGAAGAAGAAGTTGGAAGGGACCTTGGAGGTCGTCTAGTCCAACCCCCTGCTCAGGTAGGAAACCCGATACCATTTCAGACAAATGGCTGTCCAGTCTCTTCTTAAAAACTTCCAGTGTTCGAGCATTCACAGCTCCTGGAGGCAGGTTGTTCCACTGGTTAATTGTTCTGTCAGGAAGTTTCTCCTTAGTTCTAGGTTACTTCTCTCCTTGACTAGTTTCCATCCGTTGCTTCTTGTCCTGCCTTCAGGCGCCTTGGAGAACAGCTTGACTCCCTCTTCTCTGGGGCAGCCCCTGAGATATTGGAACACTGCTATCACGTCCCCCCCTCATCCTTCTCTTCATTAAACTAGACATACCCAATTCCAGCAACCGTTCCCTATATGTTTTAGTCTCCAGTCCCCTAATCATCTTTGTTGCTCTTCTCTGCACTCTTTCTGGAGTCTCAACATCTTTTCTTACATCGTGGTGACTGAGTCCACTTGTTCGTGAGAGGAGCAGCCATCAGGAGCCCATGTGTGTGAACACTTGCCCTCTTCTTATCTACAGGGGTTCCCAGGAACCAGTCTACTCACCAGTTCTTTGATCTTTGCTGTGATCAGTTGTTCTGCTTCACAGAGCCATCTTCATTTTGCCATAGCCTCCTTGGAAGTCCATCCAGTTTTGTTATCAAAGGACTACATCACACATAGGGGGGAAAAAAGAGCTTTGTTTTACTGAATAGCTAAAAGTACATCAGCCTTGTTTGCACATGTAACAAACAACTGCTATATCTAGAGTCGCAACATCTTTTTTTACACTGTGGGGACCAAAACTGGATGCAGTATTACCAAGGCATTGTAAAGTAGTATTAACACTTCACATGATCTTGATTCTGTCCCTCTGTTAATGCAGTTTAGCACTGTGTTGGCTTTTTTGGCAGCTGCAGCACATGGCTGGTTCCTATTTAAGTGATTGTCAAGTAGGACTCCAAGATCTCTCTCACAGTTGCTACTATTGAGCAAGGTACCACCTATACCACAGGTCTGCAAGCCGCGGCTCCAGAGCCGCATGCGGCTCTTTCAGCCGTCTCCTGTGGCTCCCAGTCCTCTGCCATGTGCAGTCCAAAAAAAAAAGGGACTAAAAAAGTTCAACCAATCAATTCAAATATGCAGGGTAGGTGCATATCTTGCCTTGTCTCCACTCTTCAGTCAAAGCCTGTTCTGCACATGCGTGCATGTACGTGCATGCGCACACATTTTTTGCGGCTCCCAGTTTTTCCTTTTCTGAGGGAACCGGTTCCGAGGGGCTCTTTCACTGTTTCAGGTTGCTGACCCCTGACCTATACTGTACCTGTCCATTTCGTTTTTCTTGCCTAAATGTAGAACCTTACTTTTTTCACCATCGAATTTCATTTTGTTAGATAGCGCCCAGTGTTCAAGTCTGTCAAGATCCTTCTGTGTCTTAAGCTTGTCTTCTGGAGGGTTGGCTATTCCTGCCTGCTTGGTGTCATCTCCAAATTTGTTGAGTTTCCCACGACAACCTGACAGCTTCCTTTGAAGTGACCAAGACTGCACATAGAAACCACTGGAAACTATCCAGGACAGCTTGCACAAGATCACGGAAGTGACAACCTCTTATTTATAGTGAACTCACAGATTACAGGAAGGGTCTTTAAATCTATGTAAGTACATAAAAAAAAAATCTAGGAAACTCCATAAAGAATGAGCAACTCTTATTTATAGTGAGCTCATGAAGGCCGAATCTCTTTGAATGATCTGAAAACCTCCTTCAGATTTCTCTTCACTTGGACTAAATAGCTGTTGATGACCTTAGCTGTCACCTCACTTAGAGTTCTCTTGGTGGTTTATCTTGGTGGTTTATCTTTTGGTGGTTTATCTTTTGTTCTCGTCCTTTCCTTTTTTTTTTAAAGCCATTCCACAATCTTTCATGTGGAGCAGAGAGTCGAGGTGCGTATTTATTCTCAGATTGTGTAGCAACAATAGAGAAGAGAATAACTAACTCTTTATAATTGAGGATCTGAGCTGTCATTTTTTTTTTGAGCCTCCTCTGAAATTTCCCCCTAGGGTCAAAACTGATTGCCATTTCGTCCCAAGCCGAATCATTGTCAAATAAAATCAAATAAAAGCCATAGTGTTTGGGTTTTTTTCCACAGTGTTCAGAACAGCTGTATTTGCACAGCACATTAAGCCTAAAAGTCCTGCTTTTGAGTACACGCCACATACTCCAATCACGTGTGGTTCTTTAATTACAATCTAAGCCTTGATGTGTTCTGAACTGAATTGCTTTCAGTTTGGATTTAGAGGCCCTGGATTTTGTTTTTTAACAAAGGACAGACAAATAATTTCAAAAGCAATATTTACAAGCCATTTTGTTTCGATATCTAATATATTAATCCTCTCTCTCTCTTTTTCTCTCTTTCTCTCTCTTTCTTAGGTAAAGCTAAAGGTTCCCCCGCACATGCGTGCTAGTCGTTTCCGACTCTAGGGGCCGGTGCTCATCTCCGTTTCAAAGCCGAAGAGCCAGCGCTTGTCTGAGGATGTCTCTGTGGCCAGGATGACTAGACGCCAAAGGCGCACGGAACGCTGTTACCTTTCCACCGTAGTGGTCCCTATTTTTCTACTTGCATTTTTACGTGCTTCCGAACTGCTAGGTTGGCAGAAGCTGGGACGCGTAACAGGCGCTCAACTCTGTTACACGGCACTCGGGATTCGACCCGCCAAACTGCCGACCTTCTGATCGACAAGCTCAGCATCCTAACCCACTGAGCCACTGCATCCCTCTCTGCATACATACTGTGTAAATAAAGATGGAGACAGAATATCAAATATCTTTGGATGGAGGAAAATGAAAGGTAGAATAACTCCTTCTTTCCACCTTCAATATCTAAATACCCTTCATATATTGGATTGTTCTTTAGGACTCATGAGTTCCCACTTCACAGTTCAGTGTTGGATCTATAAGGCTTAACATTTGATGACAGCAAATGTTGCTGAAAGCAGATATTCCAGCCTGATAGATACAGTAAATAGGGGAAGTTAGTTTCTAACTGACTGCATCATAATTCAGTTCTTTTGTTGTAATGGGCGGTGAGCTCTACTACATAAGATCTAGGAAAATGTAAATTAGTATAAAGCAGGCTGAACATTCTGGCATTTTCAAAAGGATTCTTAATAAATACTGTATCCTCAATCAAGTCAGTGCATTTAAACAATTAGCTTCTCTGGGGAAAACATAAAACATATGCCTTGGTGGAGCAGTGGGCTAATGCCTCCTTAAGTAACACCAGCTGCCTGCAATTAGTGCAGGTTCGCATCCCACCAGGCTCAAGGTTGACTCAGCCTTCCATCCTTCCGAGGTAGGTAAAATGAGGACCCAGATTGTTGGGGGCAATTAAGCTGACTTTGTAATAATGCCGCTGGGTGTGTGTGAAAGCCCTAATAAGCAGGCATATACATAGAATGAAGGCTACTGCTAAGCTTGTAAGCCGCCCTGAGTCTTCGGAGAAGGGCGGGATATAAATGGAATTAAAATAAATAAATAAATAAATAAATAAATAAATAAATAAATAAATAAATAAATAAATAAATGTTTAATAATAAAATGAATAAAATAATATTCAATGGTGAAAAAAGTAAGGTTCTACATTTAAGCAAGAAAAACAAAACGCACAGGAATAATATGGGTGGTACCTTGCTCAATAGTAGCAACTGTGAGAGGGATCTTGGAGTCCTAGTGGACAATCACTTAAATATGCACCAGCAGTGTGCTGCAGCTGCCAACAAAGCCAACACAGTGCTAGACTGCATTAACAAAGGGACAGAATCAAGATCATGTGAAGTGTTAATACCACTTTACAATGTCTTGGGAAGGCCACACTTGGAATACTGCATCCAGTTTTGGTCACCACAATGTAAAAAAGATGTTGAGACTCTTGACAGAGTGCAGAGAAGAGCAACAAAGATGATCAGGGGACTGGAGGCTAAAACATATAAAGAACATTTGCTAGAATTGGGTATGTCTAGTTTAATGAAGAGAAGGACGAGGGGTGACATGATAACTGTGTTCCAATATCTCAGGGGCTGCCACAAAGAAGAGGGAGTCAAGCTATTGTCCAAATGGATGGAAGCGAACCAAAGAGAGAAGCAGCCTAGAACTAAGGAGAAACTTCATGACAGTTAGAACAATTAACCAGTGGAACAACCTGCCTCCAGAAGTGGTGAATGCTCCAACACTGGAAGTTTTTAAAAGACACTGGACAGCCATTTGTCTGAAATGGTTTAGGGTTTTCTACCTGAGCAGGGGGTTGGACTAGATGACCTCCAAGGTCTCTTCCAGTTCAATTCTAATTCTAATTCTAATTCTAATTCTAATTCTAATTCTAATTCTAATTCTAATTCTAATTCTAATTCTAATTCTAATTCTAATTCTAATTCTAATTCTAATTCTAATTCTAATTCTAATTCTAATTCTAATTCGAATTCGAATTCGAATTCGAATTCGAATTCTAATTCGAATTCTAATTCTAATTCGAATTCTAATCTATACAAAAATGTCCTTGAATGTTTGTCAAACAGTGTGCAATCGAAAAGGATGCATTAGAGGTGGTGAATGAAGCGCAAGAAGAAAAGGCTAAAACTTCTACATGCTCATAATTTGCATACTCATTAGAGTTTAACAGTTCTTCCAACTTGTAGAAAAGTTAAAAACTTTTCACGTTAAAGATAAGTATGATGTAGTGGTGAATGTGCCAGCCTACAAACCAGGAGATGGTGAGTTCTAGTCCCACCTTAGCCTTGAAAGATGCCTGGGTGACTTTAGACCAAGCACCCGAATAATGTGAGTTCTAGTCCTGCCTTAGTCAGGAAAGTGGGCTGGGTGACTTCAGACCAATCACCAGGAGCCTGTGGATTATAGTCTCACCTTATGGGACTATAAAAGCCATCTGGGTAACTTTGGCTAGTAAGCTGGCTGAGTAACTTTGGCCAATAAATATGTTTTATTTGTCTCATTCTATTTTCTTTTTTTTAAAAAAAATTGAGGAACATCTATTTCGTGGGAAGTTTTTGATTGGAAAACTCAACAATGCCGGAGATAGATTAATAGAGTTTTCCAAAGAGAATTCACTGGGGGTTTTGGTTTGTTTGTTTGCATGTTTATTTCCAGCACTAGCTTTCAGCAATATAAAACAAAGATTCTGCAAGTGGATATTATTGAGTGGACAGCATCAGAGTTGCGTAGGCTTGACAACCAAAAGGACGCTCCAATGGCAGCGGTGCAACAGACCATGAATTATTAATGTCAAATGTATGGCTTAATATTCGAAAATTAAAGTAACTAGGTGTGCCAGCAAGATTTGACCCGGAGAACATAAAGAATATGCAGACATTCAGAATACATGATCAATGCAACGGGCGGATTTAGCATAGTTGAATTATTTAAAAGTGAACTTGAGGAGCTGGGGCAGAGATTAAAAAAAAAACCCAGAGAGAAAACTGAAGCGGGGAAAATTTCAAAGGAAAAAAGTTAGTGACCGTACACAACACAAACAGGTACAAAAGGACATTGTGGTGGTTTGCTGCTGTGGAAAAAATCCATGAGGCTTGAATGATCAAACAAAGATAAGGAAGAAGAACGGATGGACCAACAAACAGAAAAAGTACAGTAAAGTTTTATTTGGATGGAGCTGATGAAATTCTTAAATAGAAAGCATATCCTAGAAAGATGGCAAAGATTTATCTCTCTAGTCACCAAGAGGTGAACTGGATTCAGTGGCACCTAACCAAATAAACAGTTTTTTTTTTTTAAAAAAAACATCTTACTTGTTTTCTTATAAATAACATGATGCAGAGAAGGTCTAAAAGAAAGCATAATGGACAGTCCTTTTCAATTGCACACTATTTGACAAACATTCAAGGACATTTTTGTATAGATTAGAATTAGAATTGAACTGGAAGGGACCTTGGAGGTCTTCTAGTCCAACCCCCTGCTCAGGCAGGAAACCCTATACCAGGGGTCTTCAAACTTGGCCCTTTTACGACTTGTGGACTTCAACTCCCAGAATTCCTCAGCCAGGCACACTGGCTGAAGAATTCTGGGAGTTGAAGTCCACAAGTCGTAAAAGGGCCAAGTTTGAAGACCCCTGCCCTATACCATTTCAGACAAATGGCTGGCCAGTCTCTTCTTAAAAACTTCCAGTGTTGGAGCATTCACCACTTCTGGAGGCAGGTTGTTCCACTAATTGTTCTCACTGTCTGGAAATTTCTCCTTAGTTCTAGGTTGCTTCTCTCCTTGATTAATCTCCATCTGTTGCTTCTTGTCCTGCCTTCAGGTACTTTGGAGAATAGATTGACCCCATCTTCTTTGTGGCAGCCCCTAAAATTTTGGAAGACTGCTCTCATGTCACCCCTAATCTCTCTTTTCATTAATCTAGACCAGGGGTCAGCAACCTGAAACAGTGAAAGAGCCACTCGGAACCGGTTCCCTCACAAAAGGAAAAACTGGGAGCCACAAAAAATGTGTGCACATGCGCGTACATGCGCGCATGCGCAGAACAGGGTTTGACTGAAGAGTGGAGCCAAGGCGAGATATGCACCTACCCTGCATATTTGAATTGATTGGTTGAACTTTTTTAGTCCCACTTTTTTTTTTTTTGGACTGCACATGGCAGAGGACTGGGAGCCGCAGGAGACGGCTGAAAGAGCCACATGCGGCTCCTGAGCCGCGGGTTGCAGACCTGTGATCTAGACATACCCAATTCTTACAACTGTTCTTCATATGTTTTACTCTCCAGTCCCTTGATGGATCAAGCCAAGGATATAGCTCATCTAGCATTCTGTGTAACACATAGACCAATCAGTTGCTTTGGGGGCATTCTTCAACATGAATAGGAAGACAGTAGATCATCTAATAATAATAATAATGTTGGAAGGGACCTTGGAGGTCATCTAGTCCAACCCCCTGCTAAGGCAGGAAACCCTATACCATTTCAGACAAATGGCTGGCCAGTCTCTTCTTAAAAACTTCCAGTGTTGGAGCATTCACCACTTCTGGAGGCAGGTTGTTCCACTGCTTCATTGTTCTAACTGTCAGGAAGTTACTCCTTAGTTCTAGGTTGCTTCTATCCTTGATTAATTTCCATCCGTTGCTTCTGGTCCTGCCTTCAGGAGCTTTGGAGAATAGCTTGACTCCCTTTTTTTTGTGGCAACCCCTGAGATATTGGGATATGCTTAGTGAAAGAGGTGCAAATACTGTACAAATACAAATGGCTGTCCAGTCTCTTCTTAAAAACTTCCAGTGTTGGAGCATTCACCACTTCTGGAGGCAGGTTGTTCCACTGGTTAGTTGTTCTAACTGTCAGGAAGTTACTCCTTAGTTCTAGGTTGCTTCTATCCTTGATTAATTTCCATCCGTTGCTTCTGGTCCTGCCTTCAGGAGCTTTGGAGAATAGCTTGACTCCCTTTTTTTTGTGGCAACCCCTGAGATATTGGGATATGCTTAGTGAAAGAGGTGCAAATACTGTAGGATCCAGTTTCAGTTGTGGTACCTACATGACTTTTTTTTGTTGCTGTTGGTAGGGAAGCAAAATATAACAAATGGCTAACAGCAAGAGCATCTTTAAAAATTAAGTACTGCAGAAAGCTTGAAGCAAAGTCAGAGTGTCAGATCGATTCAGCAAAAAGCCTTGGTGAGGACAAAGGAGTATGTATAATTAACAGTAGGGGGTGATCTTAGAAGAAACTCATATTTAAGATCCTTTCATATCCTCCTTTAATTTTTTTTTTAAAGATTTGCCCATTCAGTTGGAAGCAGGAACTTTGACTTTGGTCAAACTCTAGCAGTGGTCCGAAGAGCATCCTGTACCTGTGTTCTTGGAGATTAGCTGCAAGCTACAATAGACTCTTGACATGGATTAATGGTTCTTCACCCTTTTGTGACCCAGGTTATTCTGAAGCTACTGATTAATAAACGGCCTGGCTCTCAAGATGAAATAATAGAAGCAATAAACAGATCTCTCCTTTTAAAGGGCAGCCATATTGACAGCAATTTACCCATATGCCCGCTGGAGACATGTGACTGTCAACAGAATCACCCATCTGTGAGGAAAATCTTGACTACTTCTAAACCTTTGAATGAGATAGAAGAAACGGAGAAGGGAACTCGGAGTCCAGACTTTGCACATCCTTGTGAGGCGACATTGCAGCATGGTTCAAATTAATTTATAGCCATGTTCTTTATGCTACACTAGTGCAGGCAGTCCTTAATTTATAACCATTAGTTTAGCAACCATTCAAAGTTAAAACGGCAGTAAAAAAAAGTGACTTATGGCCATTTTTCACCCTTATGACCATTGCAGCATCCCCAGGGCCTTGCAATCAAAATTTGGCATAAAAATGGAAGGACGTTTCAATTCCCACCATGGTTGTTAGGCATATGGTGTTAGCCTACAATGTTGGGTTGAAAATATATTAACCATAATGTTATGACTTTAAGAAGTTAATTGGCCAATGGGTGTATAAGTGTTCTCATGGCCATAAGAGGAAGCTAGTAACATAGCTTCTCTCTCTCTCTGAATTCACTGATCTCTACTATTACTGTTTTTGCTCTGCTGTTGGTTTACTACTGTTGTAAACCTGAACTGTGAATTGACCTCTGGACCGGTAAGAAGACTTTGTAGTTTGGATTACTCCTTGGACTGTTGCTATTGTGTATGACCTGGACTGTTTATTTTTGACTGTGCATTTTTGTTTTTTACACCACCTCAAAAGTAAACTACTTTTTGCTTTTACAACTCAGTGTATTCTTGTGTGACTCTTGCTGCTCTCAGTACCCTTCCTTGTCTGTGCAACTCTTTGGTAGCACAAGGAGACCTCTGCACAACAAATTCCTTAACAATGGTTGAATGGCTATGAAAGTTGATGGGATTAGCAGAATTGGCTAAAGGGACTGTTCTAGGATATAACTTCTTTTGTTTCTATCTGGAAACCGCTTCTGGACTTTGTGCTTGAAGTGGGAAAAAATGATACTTTGATTTTGCGTTTTACTGATTAGATGGATTTGTTGTTATAAAAATGGCTAGTTTATACTAGTATAGAAAATTAAAAAATAGAGAAAGAATTATTTGGTGATCCAAATGCACTGACTTGGAAAGTTAGTTGGCAAAGGAAGAAAGCCATAGTAAGACTGAAGGAAACAGAAGCTTTGACCTACTAGAGGGGATGTTATATTATTAACTAGATGTTTGAATATGGTTAAGAATAGATTGCTAGAAATAGAAGTATTATTATAACTAGATAGATAAGATTTGTTATCAGAATATCATATCTTGATATGAAAAGGGAAATAGGAATATGCTAAGAAGTTTGAATAAGGGAAGCTTTTGGTTACCAAAATATAACTTGTTTTGAAATTATAAATGATTGGGATATTTTGAACATGGATGGGAAATTAAAACTGAAAAAAGCAAAAATAGGATATAGACTGAATAAATGGATATTGAGTGCAAATGCAATTAAGATATGTTTTGGTTAGAAAAGATATTCTAAACTGATATTATTGATACTAGTAGAAAATTGTAACAAATGCTGATATTCAACTGTATATTTATTAACAATAATAGGATAACCTTTATTGTCATTTTTTTTACTGTGGGCACAACGGCATACAGAACTGTATTTGCTTAGTTTGGAAAAGTGTCTATTACCAGAAGAAGGCAGGATGTATTGGAGGGTGTAATATTGGATTTAGTTTGAAGAAGCTTACATGTACCATGGAATTACTAATAGACTCAATCACCATGTTGTCTATTAAGCACTTGATTGTAAAAATAGAAAATTAATCAAATATTTACATAAAAAAGAAAAGTAAAAAGTTGAGGTTCGATGCTAATGCCTTATTTTATTGCAACACAGAAAGTTGGAAGTCAACGCCTTTTTTTCTCTAACCCCCCCTTCCACACTTCTCTTTTTCTCTTCACCTTGCCCTTGTTTCCTACTACTTGCTTTTCTATTTTTTGTATTTTATACTATAAGCTAAATATGCAAGGAAAAAAATTGGATGCTTAGCAATTGGTGTGTATTTATCAAGAGGGAAGTCAAGAGGGACAACTCACCATGGCCAACTTGCCAAAGGCCAACTCACCATGGCCAACTCACCATGACCACCTCACCATTGCCAATTCACCATGGCCAACTTGCCATGGCCAGTTCACCATGGCCAACTCACCATGGCCAGCTCACCATGGCCAACTCACCATGACCACCTCACCATTGCCAATTCACCATGGCCAACTTGCCATGGCCAGTTCACCATGGGCAACTCACCATGGCCTTCTCATCATGGCCAACTCACTATGGCCAACTCACCATGGCCAGCTCACCATGGCCAACTCATCATGACCACCTCACCATTGCCAATTCACCATGGCCAACTTGCCATGGCCAATTCACCATGGGCAACTTACCACAGGGCAATGTGGTGCAGGACAATTCAACAATTCAATTTAAATATTTAAAATAGTTAAAAGATTATTTTAGTTTTTGTCATTCAGATTTCATTTTGTCTTTGGCTTCCTTTCTTCAATGATTCTATTCTACTATTTGTTCAATATCAGTGTATCTCTTGTCCCGTGGTGAGTTGTCCCGTGGCAAGTTGGCTGTAGCAAGTTGTTGTAGACATGACCTGTTTGCCCATTTTATAATTTATATAAAATATTCTTTTTTTCAGCTGAGCATAAGAAATTTAGAGGAATAGAATAGAATAGCGTAGAGTAGAGTAGAATAGAGTAGAGTAGAGTAGAATAGAACATAACAGAACAGAACAGAACAGAACAGAATAGAATAGAATAGAATAATAATTTTATTGTTACTTTGAATGTACACTAATCAGCATACATTAAAATGAAATTTCATTGCATACAGATCTCAAAGGGTCACCATCTCCCATATGCACTACATAAATATGACATAAATAAATAAATACAAATTTATGCATATACCCACATATATTATATGACAAAGTGAAACAACACAATCTAGTTTGGGTTATGTATACATGTGCATGGCGAGAAAAATGAATCTTGCAAGTTTACCAGATGGATAGCATAGGGAACAAAGCTATTACAGAATCTGGCAGTCCTGCTACAAGTACTTCAAAACATCCTCCCAGAGGGGAGGAACAGAAACAAACCATAAAGTGGGTGTGTGGGATCTCTAACAATGCTTTGAGCTGTAAGCATGTAGGGCTTGTAAGCAGCACCCTGAATACCAGGAAGTGAGGAGTAAACTATGTTTTAAGTAATATTCTTGTTTTACCAATAAAAGAGAATATTTGCAGCTCAGAGTTTAAATGAGGGGTCCTTGGTGCTGATTTCTTGCAGATGTTTGATTACCCAAACTAGGTAACATCAGTGCAACACTGATGATGTTATCTAATTTGGGTAATGAAACATCTGCAAGAAAACAATCAAGCTCAGAGAGCACCAAGGACCTCTTATTCCTGTTTTGCAATCTCCTACAAGTCTTTAGATGTAAGTCAATTCAAAGGTGTCTGATTATGGAATAATAATATAGAAAAATATTGAGTGAATTCCCCGGTCAAAGTGTAAAACATTCATTCAGATTAAACATTTATTCTTGCTGGGGGGGAGCTTCAGGGGAGGGGGAGGGCTTATTAAGAGATATTGCTGGATGCTGGTTTGTGGGATGGGGGCAGGGTCCTGTCCCCAGGCGGCTATGTAAAGCGCTGGGAGCAGTTCACTCCCAGCGCTGACTTTTTCTTTCTGCTGTATAAAGCCTTTGTCACTCATTCCTGCTTGTTGGTTCCTGATTTCATCCCATGAAGGACGTTCATGACACCTAGAAGAGAAGCCAAAGTCAACCATGCCATCACCTCAGGAAACGCTGATGATACCCAGCTTTTTATTTCCACCCCAGATCAACTCAGTGATGTCCTCTCCGTGATGTCCCGTTGCCTGGAGGCGGTGAGGGTCTGGATGGGGAAGAACAGGCTTCATCTAAATCCCTACAAGACCGAGTGGCTGTGCGTATCGGCATCTCGGGTTGTCCATTCTATTGCATCTTTATCTATAGGGGGTGAGGTGTTACCCCCCGTAGATAGGGCTCGCAACCTGGGTGTCCTCCTTGATTCACAGCTCAATTTTGAAGATCATATAGGAGCTGTGACTAGGGGGGCTTTTGCCCAGGTTCGCCTGGTGTGCCAGTTGTGGCCCTATTTGGACCGGGACGCCCTACGCACAGTCACTCATGCGCTCGTGACCTCTCGGATAGACTACTGCAACGCTCTCTACATGGGGCTGCCCTTGAATACCACTCGGAGGCTCCAGCTGGTGCAGAATGCAGCCGCGCAAGTTGTGATGGGGGTCTCCCGATACTCCCATGTAACACCTCTGCTCCGCGAGCTGCGTTGGCTTCCAGTTGTCTTCCGAGTGAGATTCAAAGTGCTGGTGATGACCTATAAACCCCTAAATGGCATGGGTCCGGGTTATTTACGGGAGCACCTCTTGCCGGCGTTAACTTCCCATTGCCCTGTGCGCTCCCACAGAGAGGGCCTCCTCAGGGTGCCGTCGGTCAGGGAATGTCGACTGGCGGCTCCCAGTTGAGCTCCAGATGGCTCCTGACCTTCGCTCGTTTCACCGCGACCTGAAGACTTGGTTGTTTGAACAGGCTGGCCTGGACTGAGGGATTGGATTTTAGAGTTTAAATTTTAAAAATTTTAAATTTTAGAACGTATTTATTACTTAGGGCTATTGATTTAATCTTATTTTAATTTTTATACCTTGTGTGTTGTTAGCATTTTAATTGCCCTGTACAACGCCCCGAGTCCTTGGAGAGGGGCGGTATATAAATCTAATAAAATAAATAAATAAAATAAATAAAGAACTTAACAATCATTTTCAAAGAGCTGTTAGGATAATTGAGAAGCAGTATTACGGTTTTACAGAATTGTGAAGTCGACCAATAATAACACACACACACACACACACACACACACACACACGGATCTCTGAAGTCAGAAGGCGATTCCAACCTGAGATTCCTGTGGCATTCTATGGAAGTGAAAACTGGATTTGAAGAAGCTGGTAGAAAAGACAATTGATGCCTTTCTTTAATTATTTATTCAATTTGGTTTGCTACCCAACTGGCTTTTGAACTTTGGTGTTGGAGAAGACTCCTGGGAACACCACGGGCAGTGAAGAAAAAGAAACAAATGGATCATTAAACAAATCAACAAACCAACACAACAAATCTTGTAAGCAAGATTTTGTTGTTGTTGTTGTTACCATTGTTATTTTAAATTCTCCCTACCTCATTTGATGTTCGATTTACCTGTTAACACTATTTTAAGAGACTAACAGAGTTGGAAGGGATCTTCTGGTCCAACCCTATGCTCAAGTTAGGAGACCCTATACTATTTTGGACAAATGGCTGTCCAATCTCTTCTTAAAATCTCCAGTGATGGAGCACCCACAACTTCTGGAGGCAAACCGTTCCACTGACTAATTGTTTTAATGGTCAGGACATTTCTCCTTATTTCCAATTAGTTTCCTTCCATTGCTTCTTGTTCTCCCTTCAAGTCCTTTGGAGTTATTTTAGTTAAAGTTCATTAGGACATTGTAAATTCATGTGCCTTCCTCTGATATGATAATGATTTACAAGAATATTATTGACTCCCAAATGGGCCCCATAATCAAATCAACCTTTATTGCCAGATTACAACATGTGTACAATGAGATTAGCTGAGACTCCCTTTGTGCACCCCCACAACACAATGAATCCTACTAACAAACACACAATCTTATTGCACCATGTGAACTTATTGCACAATGTGCCGGCCCTGCAAGTCTATCGTACTATGTTGATATGGAGTTATTTTCCATTCAGGAGTCTGACAGCCGATGGGTAGAAACTCTTCTTCAGCCTGATGGTGCGGCTGGCTATGCTTCTATATCTCCTACCTGATGGTAGGAGAATGAAGAGGTGCTGACCAGAGTGTGAGTCATCCCTGAGGATTTTCCTCACTCTTCTAAGGCAACAGGCCCTAGCAATGTCTTCTAGTGGTATCAGGGAACAGCCCACAATGTTTTGTGCTGTGCTCACCACCCTCTGTAGTGTCTTTCTATCCGTGGCTGTCAAGCCAGCATACCACACCATAATGCAGTGTGAGAGGATTGTGGATAATTGTGGATAATTCCTCCTTGGCCTTTTTTGTAAGTGTATTCCCCTGCATAGAGTATAGTAATATACTCTAATAAGATGGCTCTTTGCAGACAAGATCATTGAATCCCACCATCCTTCTGTCAAATAAGTTTAAATGGCTAGCTGAGCATGCTGTGGTAATTGCTTTGCAAATAAACAAGTCCCTCTTCCATAGTGGCTATTTTATGAGTGTCACTTTGCTTCCTAAGTGTCCCCACTCGTAATACACTTTGCAAGTCTTGTAGGCCACTGGGAAACCAGAGTTAAGATGCGAGGGTGGGACCAGGAATGCAAAGTTGGTTCTAACCTTCAGAATTAGGAAAGTAACTGGATCATGGGTTTAAACTTCCTAGACATTTGCTTCCAAGGTGGCCCTACTCTTAATACACCTTGTAAGTGTTGTAGGCCATTGGGAAACAAGAGTTAAGATATTTGAGGGTGAAATCAGGAATGCAAAGCTGGTTCTGATCTTCAGAGTTAGGAAAGTAGCATGGTCATAAGTCTAAACTTGCTGGATGAGAATCATATACAGTATGTGACAAAACCCAGTTCCTAAACTTCCAAGTAAGTTCTCTTCAACAATATCAGAAGCTGAAGAACTGGATGAAGAGCAATTAGTAACCAGTAATTCTTGTTTTTTGTTTTTTTGTTTTGGTGGCTGGGCCACCAAAAGACATATGTACAGGAAACATATTCTTTGCTCATTGGTAAGATGCTAAAGGTTGTGATTTAGCAAAAGCACTTTCACTGTTTCATGTGACCTTGTATGACTTTCTGGAATCCCTCAATTAATTGAAGTGGGCATTACATGCACTTTGATTATTTGGACCTTAGTGGGGAAAAGAAATCTACCACAAATAGCAATGCAATTCTTGTCGCATTCATGTTTGTTGTTTCCATTGCTTCACTCCCAAGTTTTGTTGTTGTTGTTGTTGTTATTATCACTGTGTAGTCATTTTTTTTGAAAAAAAGAAATCATATTTTTTCTTTACTGTCTGTCTGAAGTCTTTAGCAGTTTTTAAAATCACATTTTTCCCTCTGAGCAGATGTCATTGGTAGATACTGTATACAAGAGAATAAATGAATCTGAAGAAATAAAGCTAAAAGGGATTATTAGAAAATCAGTTAACTATTGAAGGAACAGGCAGATGGTGTAGTAAAGACGTTAAATTTTACAGTGGGGGGTTCACTCAAGACTCACTCAAGGAGGTCACTGTATGTAGGGTGCAGGGTTATCTTTTATGATCCAAAGTAATTTAAAATAGTCTAAACAAATAAATCGCCAAGAAGGAAGCAATGTCTATTAGCTTTCAGTGATTCCACAAGACTTCCTTTAAATTACTGAAGTGCATTCGATTGTCGCAAGGTAATAGATAAGATATATATCATCTAGCCATCTGTAGAGTATTTGTACTCCTCTTTGGGGATCATAGCTATGAACCATTAAGATAAAAAAAAACCTGGCTCTAACAGCAAGATTGTCATCTAATGTATATTTGAACAGCTTTCAATTTGAATGGGTATATGCTGAAGATTTAGGCTATTCCCTTGACACAGGTGCCTAAATTGGAAAAAAAGGTTTTGAGCCACCACAAGTGCTTCGAGGATCAGGCAGCAAGAAAAAAAATGCTAAAAAAAGAATTGTCAAATGCAAGAATACTGCATGTATTTTGAAAGACAGCGAGAAAAAATGCCTCAGTCAAGCTTTCTGTTCTTGTGCAACATCCATCTTCTTTTTCTCCCCTTGCAACTCCTGGGGTTTCTCACTGTGAAATACAGATCATAAATACTATCAGTTGCAATGTATCGGTAAAAGGGCAATTAATCTTCCAAATAAAAACAGAAGTGCTTTCTGGAAAGCCCTCTAGATAGATTCCACGTGGTCATGAACAGTTTTCTTTAAATATACTGACACTTAGTAAATGTTTTAAAAGCAGATTAAGCATTCTGGTGCTTTGGCCCACAGAAAGTGATAATTTCTTGATTGTTTAGTTCCACGACTCTTAAATTTAGCAACTTTAAGATGAGTAGACTTCAACTCCCAGAATTGAATTCCCAGCCAGCAAGATGACTGGAGAATTCTGTAGGTTGAATCCATACAGCTTAAAATGGCTATGATTGAGAAATACCTATTTCACTGAAATACCAAGTGTTTGTGTCTGATTTGTAGCTTGCTTTTATTCTCTTTGGGCTATTTCTCTGCAGTTCATAATCTATTAATACAGCTAATCCAATAAGACTCTTCTCAAACTATGAAGAATATGGGAGAGATCTTCTAGATCTGGCACAGACAGACAGATATATTATTTGGGTGATTCATGTATGGTTGTTTTCTTTCCTGGTCTCTCGATCCATACTAGTGAGAGTACATTGATTGATTGATTGATTGATTGATTGATTGATTGTATGGCATCTACAGAGACTACACAATCACTGGTGTACAAATTGAATTTAAATAAAACATCAGTAAATATATGGACGATACAATAGAGAAGACAATATATTAAATTAAGATAAAACCATAATCAAACAATATGCAGCCCTAACATTGCAATACAACCACATGGAACGAGCACAACCACACAAGCCAACTAAAGCCCTTCAAAACATTCTAAGCAAACCCAAAGACCCAGCAACCCCAGAAGAAAAAACAAACCAGGAGTCATCTACAACATATCATGTAAGTACTGCAACAACCCTTATCCAGGAGCAACAGGCAGAAGACCAGCAGAAGGCATCCATGAGCACCAACTGGCAGTCAAAAGGCATGACGAAAGTTCTTTCATTTCATAACATATAGAGAGATTTAACCATCGTTTCAATTGGGAACATGTGACCATCCTAGGTAAAGGTAAAGGTTCCCCCGTGTTAAGGAATTTATTGTGCAGAGGTCTCCTTGTGCTACCAAAGAGTTGCACAGACAAGGAAGGGCACTGAGAGCAGTAAAAGTCACACACAGAAATACACTGAGTTCTAAAAGCAAAAAGTATTTTACTTTAAGGTGGTGTAAGAACAAAAATGCACAGTCAAAAATAAACAGTCCAGGTCATAAACAATAGCAACAGTCCAAGTAGCAATCCAAACTACAAAGTCTTCTTACCGGTCCAGAGGTCAATACACAGTTCAAGTTTACAACAGTAGTAAACCAACAGCAGAGCAAAAACAGTAATAGTAGAGAGCAGTGAATTCAGAGAGAGAGAGAAGCTACGTTCCTAGCTTCCTCTTATGGCCATGAGAACACTTACACACCCATTGGCCAATTAACAACTTAAAGCCATAGCATTATGGTTAATATATTTTCAACCCAACATTGTAGGCTAACACCATATGCCTAACATTCTCCCCTTTGGGTAGAATAATATATAACTCTTACAATCTTATGCACATTCTTTCACAATTAGCATTGTGTTTCACAGCACTTTGTACCTTCGTAAAATGGTCAGCAATATTTACATCAGATGAACAATACTCTAGCTGTATTAATTTATCTTTGACACATTGTCTGACATTTAAATAACGAAGATCAGTATGTTTAGATCTTGTTCTTACTGCAGCATTATTAGCCATCTTTATTGCAGCTTGATTGTCCTCATACACAATAAATGGATCATTTACATTTAAACCCATATCTAACAATAATTGTTTGTACACTAGCAGTTCTGTACATAACACTGATAGACATGAAAATTCAGCCTCCATTGTAGACAAGCTTATGTGTTTCTGTCTAAGACTTCAACTCCCTGTTCATTGCAGCTTTCCATGATGCCTGTTCCTTTTCAGGATACATCCTGATCTCATCATAGTTAGAAGGTACTACACTAACTTGACATACTATACTTGCTTCATAGCGATCAGGTGGATGTCTGATGCGCGTTGAACGCCAAGGAATTACAGGGCTTTGAATTTCTGTCTCCTTTCCTTCCTCTGATTCATTTATTATCTCCCCTATCTCCTCTTCATCTTTTATATTTACAGGAGATGAATTATCATTACTAGTTACGTTATCAGAGGAGTCCTCAAACACTAGAGGATCAGTATTAACAGCTTCTTGCTCTAACCTATCCCAACCAACGTGCTCAAGGAATTTTGCACTAGCACTGTTATATACATTAGTTGTGCCTCGTTCCCAGAAACGATAGGATCTGTGATTAGCTTCGTAACCTACGAAGTATAATTGCCTAGCCCTATGTTGGCCTTTACTCCTGAGTTGTGCAGGAATGTGGACCCAAGCTGGGGTGCCAAACGTGTGCAGGTAATCAAGGTTTGGCCTTCTACCATGCCATATTGTATATGGTATTTTACCAGTAGAAGTATTAACAACTAAATTCAGAACATGGTTTGCACATTTTGCTGCCTCCCCCCACAGTCTATCTGTTAAGCCAGAATCTCTTAACATAGTTCTAATCATGGCTTGTAACGTTTGCCCACGTCTCTCAACAAAAGCATTATGTTGTGGCCTATAAGGGGCTGAACGTTTATGCTCAATGCCAGCTGATTGTAGCATATCAACAAAATACTTATTTGTAAATTCAGTACCATTATCAGTAATTATGCACTGAACCTTTCTCTTTGTTTTTCTCTCCACGAACTTCAGCCAGTTTGCAAATTGTTGGAAAGTATCTGCCTTTGACTTAAGCAGATAACAAAAACCATATCTAGAGTAGTGGTCCAATATACTTAAAATATAACATGACCCTCCTAAACTTTGTTTCATGGGTCCAATTAAATCAGCAAACACAACTTCCAAAGGTACAGTTGTTTTGAAGCTGTTTATCCTGTTTGCCGGAGTTGCCTTACTCTTTTCCTGATTACAGGCATTGCAATTCAAATACTTACTACATGGCTTCAGTTTAACTCCCTCTACTAATTCCACTGTTTTACGTAGTGAGTTAAAGTTCACATGCCCTAACTGCCTATGCAATAAATGTATACATTCATCATGTGGCTTCTTGTTCTCACATATTGAGTTAGCTTTAACTGTACTAACCTGGTTACTTGTGAGAACGAATAAACCATTTTTCAAATTAGCAGTTACACAGGTTCCATTCCTCTCAATAGTGCATTGCTCCCCTCTGAATGTTACCACAAACCCAACTTTAACCAATTCCCTTACAGATAACAGGTTGAATCTTAGCTTAGGTATATATAACATAGGTAACTGTTCATTAATGCATGGACAATAGGAATTACCTTCACCAGAGGCCTTCATCCTCCAACCATTGGCCAGTGAAACATATTGGTTGCTGTTTTTCATATTAACAAACCTCTTTTTCACTTTAGTAATGCATTGTGAAGCCCCACTATCAACAACCCACAATTCATTGTTTCTGGATGTTGGTTCACCAGAAATAGCCAAACCAATGCCCTTCTTAGCCTTCCCACTGCTATTCACATTCTGTTTTTTACCCTTTCTACAGAATTTGGCTATATGCCCTGTAGCCCCACAAGAATAACATTTCTTGACATTGTAAGCAGTGGTAAATGGCTGCTCCTCTCGTGGCTGTGTCTCTCTCAGCTGGTCTCTGTCACGCCTTCTTCTGGACTCTTCCAGCAGTCTCCCAGTAATGTTAGTCAATGTCAGTTCCTCTCTGGTCAGGACTTCCAAAGAAGAAACATATCCATCATAACTCTCATCCAAAGATGACAGAATAATGTAGATCTGATGCAACTCTGAAAAAATCAGCTCCTTTTCATGAAGCTCTTGAAAAGTTGCCTTCATGTAATTTAAATGGGTCAGCATATCTCCATTCTTCTGCAGACGAGCCCTAAACAGCTTACGTGTAAGGTGTATATGTGCACCCACACTGTCACGAACATAAAGCCTTCGCAAAACATCCCAACACCTAGCAGCAGACTCCTCACCACGAATATGGACAAGCTGCTGGTCATTCAGTGTTAGTCCAATAATGCAAAGAGCTTTCTCGTTGCTTCGTTTAAAGTCGTCTAACTTCTTTGCATCCTCTTCATCATCTGGATCCCAAGCAGTAGTATCTGGTGGGTTATTTACAACAGCCCATAGTCCTTCCTTGCGCAAAAGCAAGCAGCATTTTGTGGACCAGGAAACATAGTTTGTCCCATCCAACCGGGTTATCCAGGAGATGCCTGACAACTGTTCTTGTGCCATTTTACACCAAATACAAACTCAGCTAGGAATACTGTGTGTACTTACTCTCAGTACAGGCCTGGGCCCATAACCAGTGTTAAGGAATTTATTGTGCAGAGGTCTCCTTGTGCTACCAAAGAGTTGCACAGACAAGGAAGGGCACTGAGAGCAGTAAAAGTCACACACAGAAATACACTGAGTTCTAAAAGCAAAAAGTATTTTACTTTAAGGTGGTGTAAGAACAAAAATGCACAGTCAAAAATAAACGGTCCAGGTCATAAACAATAGCAACAGTCCAAGTAGCAATCCAAACTACAAAGTCTTCTTACCGGTCCAGAGGTCAATACACAGTTCAAGTTTACAACAGTAGTAAACCAACAGCAGAGCAAAAACAGTAATAGTAGAGAGCAGTGAATTCAGAGAGAGAGAGAAGCTACGTTCCTAGCTTCCTCTTATGGCCATGAGAACACTTACACACCCATTGGCCAATTAACAACTTAAAGCCATAGCATTATGGTTAATATATTTTCAACCCAACATTGTAGGCTAACACCATATGCCTAACACCCCGCACATGCATGCTAGTCGTTTCCAACTCTAGGGGCCGGTGCTCATCTCCGTTTCAAAGCTGAAGAGCCAGTGCTTGTCCGAGGACGTCTCCGTGGTCATGTGGCTGGCATGACTAGATGCCAAAGGCGCACGGAACGCTGTTACCTTCCCACCTAAGTGGTCCCTATTTTTCTACTTGCATTTTTACGTGCTTTCGAACTGCTAGGTTGGCAGAAGCTGGGACGAGTAACAGGCGCTCACTCTGCTACGCGGCACTCGGGATTTGATCTGCCAAACTGCCAACCTTCTGATCGACAAGCTCAGCGTCTTAACCCACTGAGCCACTGCGTCCCTTTTGTGACCATCCTAGATCAGGCCAAATCCAAAATGCCAGGGAATTTCTGGAAGCCTGGCACTCTGACAAATCAGCCACCAATAGACATGTAGACATTAACAACATTTATAGACTATGCAAAAGAGACATTCAACCAGCCCCAAAGAGAAAAAAAGACTCCAGCATTTCTCCACCGGTAATTGGCACCCAGATCAGCATAGATTAGCTTCAAGGTCAACATCAGACTAATAATCAAGTAAGCAATACCCCAATTGAGAAACTTCCAAAGAGCCATTAGTAAACAGCCCAACCAAAGAATCCCTAAGACCACCCCCCCCAGCCACAGACAGGCAAGACACCAGGATATAAAGCGACAGCAAACCACACTCCTAACTAGCACTGATGATGTTATCTAGTTGGGTCATGAAACGTCTGCAAGAAAACAAGCAAATTCAGACAGCACCAAAGATCCCTCATGTCAACTCTGAGCTACAAATATTCTCCTTCATTGGGACAGATGTTAGAATTCAATACCCAGGGAAGCTAACCATCTAACTGCTTCTGGTATGGTTGTGGTGAGATCATCCCAGATGCCTTGAAATTTCCTCAGAAATGGATGAAATTTCGACTACAATAAATTTTGATTCTAAATTTGTGGGAAGTTATATCTCAAGCCTGTCGAGCCAATATTAATGAGACTGATTGGATGTGGTTTTCCAAAAATTTCTCCAGTGTTGGATTAGATTAAGTGATGCAAATGTAGGAAAAACCAGCCTAGAACTAAGGAGAAATTTTCTGACAATTAGAACAATTAACCAGTGGAACAATCTGCCTCCAGAAGCTGTGGGTGCTCCATCACTGGAGATTTTTAAGAAGAGACTGGACAGCCATTTGTCTGAAATGGTATAGGGCTTCCTGCCTGAGCAGGGGGTTGGACTAGATGTCCTCCAAGGTCCCTTCCAGCTCTATAATGATGATGATGGTGATGATGATGATGATGAAAAATTCTTGAAACAAGGGTTGGAGAGTGAACCACAGATAGTAAAACTGTTGATGGTATATGTTTAGCTTTCAAGAATTCTATAGAAATGTTTGAGGATGATAAACTACATTCTAAGTTTGAGTTACTGTATATACATATAAGAGCTTGTCAATCAGAAAGTCGGCAGTTTGGTGGGTCGAATCCTGAGGCCGCATAGCAGAGTGAGTGCCTGTTACTCGTCCCAGCTTCTGCCAACCTAGCAGTTCGAAAGCACGTAAAAATGCAAGTAGAAAAATAGGGACCACTCCGGTGGGAAGGTAACAGCGTTCCGTGCGCCTTTGGCATCTAGTCATGCTGGCCACATGACCACGGAGACGTCCTTGGACAAGCGCTGGCTCTTCGGCTTTGAAACGGAGATGAGCACTGGCCCCTAGAGTTGGAAACGACTAGCACGCATGTGCGGGGGAACCTTTACCTTTTTATATACATATAAAGAGAAGGAAAGAGAGAGAATGTGAACAAGTTCAAATATTCAGTATAAACAGCAATTTCAAAACCCTTAATTGAAACTGATGTATGATTATTTTTTTAAAAAACAGCCTGTTTAAAATAACTCCAGTTGCGTCTCATTATCACAAACAAATAAACAAATTCTGAGATGTTGGATACATATCATGTATTCCTTCAGGGCAATAGTTTCTATGATATGCTGCCATGCTCCAATAGGAAATAATCTAAGACAGTGAGTAAGCCTTAGCATTAGTAAGTACTCATAAGAGACTTCATGCACATGGGCGGGCATTTGATCACCAGCCTTTGGTCATTGTTAAAAAGAATTAGACATGCTTCCATGCTTGTAGAGGATATTCTTTCCATTGGCAAACAAATCAATTACATTATCAATCTGAAAATAGATTAGTGATGGACGCGTCATTATCACACTCATTTGCATGTGGCACAATGAATTTCAGTGAAGACTGACATCAAGTTCCTATCAATGTTTCAGTGAAATTAATTCTTATCTCCAGCTGGGGGAATCAACGAAGCAGATGAAAGTTTGCTGCCTCGGTTCGCTTAATGAAAAAGAAAACGGATTTGCAGAATATGCCAAGCTGAGTCTATTTGTCGTATAAGGGGTATTTATGAAAATAGTAGTAATTGAGACGTGTTGATACAAGGGATTCTACAGGACATTCAGGGGGAGCATCATCTAGGCATGGAAACATGTAGATGACGAGTGTGGCTTGTTATCTATTAAGCAAATATTCATCAAAATTGCAGACTTTTTGAAAGGGGCTGTACTGCACACAGAAAGGACAAAATATCAGACCAAGCATTCACTGACTTTAAATAAACCCTTGCTGGATCCTTGCTCTATAGGAGGAACAGATTGGTTTGAGTGTGAAGGACCTCAGTGTTGAATTGTTTTGTGTTGTTATTATAAAGGTTTAAACGATGTAAGTTTAATCCAGGATATACAGCAGGGGTGTCAAACTCAATTTCATTGAGGGCCGCATCAGCATTGCGGTTGCCCTCAAGGGGCCGGGTGGGTATGGCCAGGGTGGGCGTGGCCTGCTGGGTGGGCGTGGCTAGAGTGCGTATGGCCTACTGGGTGAGCATGGCCAGCTCTACATCGTTCGCATGAAGGGTGCCTATGGGGGCCTGGGCAGGAGTGGGACAGATCTGAGGGTCTCTGGCAGAAGGAGGGTCTCTGGGCCAGGGCCAAGGCAGTGGGGGCCGTTCCCTCACTGTTTCCAGGATGGCTTCATGGGCCACATGAAACCACTTCGCGGGCTGGATCCGGCCCCCGGGCCTTGTGTTTGACATGTATGATATACAGTATCCTTTAGAAAAGAGGTTATTATTTTTTTTGAAAGACATGCTATCTCACAAAGTGTTAGGAGGACAGTTAGTGCACCATGATATAAAAATTCAACGGTTTTGCTTCCTTTTTTTTTTTGGAAGGTAAACACGTCATGTTTTAACACAGATATCTCCAGCGAAATCAACCGGGAAACAATCGTGTAAAAATAATCAAACACTCGTTGCATAAAGCCAAACTACAGATGCTTGTTTAGGACTATTAAATTATTGATCTGCACTTGTAGAAGGTGGTGGGTTTTTTTTTTTGAGGAGGCCTGCAGAATGGCTTTTTAATTGAAATTTCTATAATCGCTTCTTGATAGCTAGCAGCGTGGAGCTTTACAGCTAAATGAACAAAGGAAAAGAGAAGAGGGTTTGTAAAAAAAAAAGGAAAAGAAATACATTATGATTAAGGAACAAGAATTCTATCAGCTTCCATACAAATGATAGACTAAGAATATATAATGGAAATTGCTGAGGGTAATGAAGCACTAGTAATGAAGCTAATCACTTCACATGCTTTTATGTACAGAGAAAATACAGTTTCCGTTGTGTTACTGTGGGATCTTTAGTGAACAAAGACTATGGATCAGAAGCCATGTCATCTGGGAAGAAGGAACTAAAACACATTTTGGGAAAAATAAGACTCAGTACTACATATAGGATATTAAAAAGCTTTCCCATGAATTGATATTATATTTCTTACCATGCTTAATGACATCAAGAAAAAAAAAGAGGATTTAGTTTTTGAACTAAATTTTGAATGTTACTTTATTATATTTTGGTAGTGTTGAAGGAAATGTCTTCATCCTGGTTCAGCCCAAGCCGGGAATAAACAACATGGTGACTGCAGTTTATTGAAGAGGAGAGCCAGACAGGAAGATGGTTCTGGAAGAAAAAAAAAGAGAGAGCACATGTAGGGAGTGGGTTTTTATACCCTCTGGAGCCTTTTGTTTGGAGTTGTTTCCTGTTCCTGTTTGAGGCATGCTGGCTGAGGAATTCTGGGAGTTGAAGTCCACAAGTCATAACAGGGCCAAGTTTGAAGACCCCTGTCTTAAATCTCACAAACAAAATGGAGGCTGGCTGAGGAATTCTGGGAGTTGAAGTCCACAAATCATAACAGGGCCAAGTTTGAAGACCCCTGCTCAAGACCATCCAAGCATTCATTCCAATGATAGACAATAGGCTTGTAGTGCTTTGGGCAGTCTCTTAAATTTGAATAATGAATAAATACTGTCCCATGCTCTCACTGCAGAATCAGTGTCAGTGAATGTGTGTGTCAAGCATTAGATGCAATTATACAATTACAACATTTGCAGGATGACATCTGATGGGCATGTGTTGCATTTCGACCTTTAAGCAGGTGGACCCCTGTGTCACTGGATAAGATAAGTTCACTTTGGACCTACTGCAACCTTATACATTCTTAATCCTTTCTGCCATAAGCCGTTATCAATTGGATAGATGTAAAACTGCTTGTCTCTTAATCTTGATTAAAGCAGGAACATTTTATCTCCACATGGGGAAAAAAAATCCTTCTTGTTACTTGTCAGTTCTGGCAAGACGTGTTACAGGTTGCAAAGCTGAATATTTGAGCTGGTATCTGGAATATTTGTTCCTGAAGCCTTTGTGTGGTGGCAACTTTTTAACCCCCTGCATTTCCCATCCAAATAGTTTATCAGAGTCGATTACAACCAATATAACACAAAGAAAGACAAACTTTTTTTGGTCACTTTATTGCAAAGAAAGCTGCTATTTTGGTTTCTTAAGGAACAACATGTTAGCTTACTTGTACCAGTATCCATTTGTGATAAACCTTCTACACATTCAGCTGCCTAAAACTTAAAATGGAAGTTCCTGCTCTAATTCTGAAGTTATTTTTCCCCCACTTTAAATGTATAAAGGTAAAGGTTCCCCCACACATGCATGCTAGTCGTTTCCGACTTTAGGGGCCAGTGCTCATCTCCGTTTCAAAGTTGAAGAGCCAGCGCTTGTCCGAGGATGTCTCCGTGGTCATGTGGCCGGCATGACTAGATTCCAAAGGTGCACAGAACGTTGTTACCTTCCCACTGTAGTGGTCCCTATTTTCCTACTTGCATTTTTACGTGCTTTCGAACTGCTAGGTTGGCAGAAGCTGGGACGAGTAACAGGCGTTCACTCTGCTACACAGCACTCGGGATTCAACCTGCCAAACTGCTGACCTTCTGATCGACAAGCTCAGCATCCTAAACCACTGAGCCACCGCGTCCCTAAATGTATACTACAGCACAAAGGCTGTGACTTCCTTGTGCCGCTTGTTGCTTTCACTGAACCCAAATAATTGTCCCCAAAACATCTTGTCAATTTTATAATAGTGGGTGGTTCCTAATGATGCCTTTATCCAGCTGATGTTTTTAATTTTCTTATTCCACAGGAATAAGGCAGTTGCAATCATTTTATGAATAGGCCAATTTTCCTAGGTCAATTCCACTTGCAAATTCAATAGGCAAAACAGCCTGGTGAAATAACATTTTGAACACCTGTGGGTTTTTTTGTTTTTTTTTAATATGTGTGCCAGTTTGCTGACACTTTCATTTTCTGGCAAATCACTGGAACTAGGCACAAGCTTTAGGTTATGCACACTTTACTGAAAAGTAAAAAAAAAAAAGTTGTGCATTTGCACCATAGTAATGTAAGTAGCAGTGACGCAGTGGCTCAGTGGATTAGGATGCTGAGCTTGTCGATCAGAAGGTCGGCAGTTTGGCGGGTCAAATCCTGAGTGCCACGTAACGGAGTGAGCGCCTGTTACTCGTCCCAGCTTCTGCCAACCTAGCAGTTCGAAAGCACGTAAAAATGCAAGTAGAAAAATAGGGACCACTACGGTGGGAAGGTAACAGCGTTCCGTGCGCCTTTGGCATCTAGTCATGCCGGCCACATGACCACGGATACGTCCTCGGACAAGCGCTGGCTCTTCGGCTTTGAAATGGAGATGAGCACCGGCCCCTAGAGTTGGAAACGACTAGCACGCATGTGCGGGGGAACCTTTACCTTTACCTTTAATGTAAGTAGCAGAACAGTGCTGGAACACATATATTTTTGTTTTGTTTTGTTTAGATTACAGTCATTTGTTTTATTAACCCAGATTCAGAAGTTGTCTGACTCTTTATTGACTCTGGCTGGCTTATAAACAAAAAGAAAACATTATATAGAGATGAAAGTAAAGAGAGAGCCTGGGAAAATGAGACAACAATGCACCCAGCCATTCAGAAAACATAACCATGCAACATTTTAGAAGGCAACTCTCTGACAGTTACATACAATAATTATAAGCAGATAGTCATTCATTTAATTTATATCCTGTATATCTTCCAGGGGCAAAAACTATCATGCATTAAATCGCTGTAATGGTAACCTTGTAAGGTAGGAGAGCTGAAATAATAGGAGAATTAAAGGCATGGAATGAGCTTCTGTGCTTGAGCTTCAGTTTGCCTAAATCAAATAGGGGGGACATGATAGCAGTATTCCAGTATCTGAGGGGCTGCCGCCAAGAAGAGGAGCTCAAATTATTTTCCAAAGCACCAGAGGGCAGGACAAGAAGCAATGGTTGGAAACTAACCAAAGAGAGAAGCAACCTGGAATTAAGGAGAAACTTCCTAACAGTGAGGACAATTAACCAGTGGAACAGCTTTGCCTCCAGAAATCGTGGGTGCTCCATCACTGGAGGTTTTTTTAAATTTATTTTTTAATCCCATTTATGTCCCGCCCTTCTCCAAAGACTCAGGGCGGCTTACAATCTAAGCACAAATCAAATGTGCTTAGCAATAGCCTTCATTCTATGTATATGCTTGCTTATTAGGGCTTTCGCCCCCCCGCCAAGCGGCATTATTACAAAGTCAGCTTATTGCCCCCAACAATCTGGGTCCTCATTTTACCTACCTCGGAAGGATGGAAGGCTGAGTCAACCTTGAGCCTGGTGGGATGCGAACCTGCAATAATTGCAGGCAGCTGGTGTTACTTAAGGAGGCATCAGCCCACTGCTCCACCAAGGCTCTTTTAAGAAGGTTGTTAAGAAGAGACTGGACAGCCACTTGTCTGAAATGGTACAGGGTCTCCTGCCTGAGCAGGGGGCTGGACTAGAAGATCTCCATGGTCCCTTCCTATTCTATTCTATTCTATTCTATTCTATTCTATTCTATTCTATTCTATTCTATTCTATTCTATTCTATTCTATTCTATTCTATTCTATTCTATTCTATTCTATTCTATTCTATTCTATTCTATTCTATTCTATTCTATTCTATTCCAAATCAGGTACCTGAACCACTTTGTCTCAGATGCCATGATTTACTTACATTTATTCAGGATCTGAGAATCCTCTTAATAGCCTTAAAAGCCCTTTCGCCCAAAGAGACTGGACAGCCATTTGTCTGAAATGGTATCGGGTTTCCTGCCTGACCAGTGGGGTTGGACTAGATGACCTCCAAGGTACCTATCATCATCATCATCATCATCATCATCATCATCATCATCATCATCATCATCATCATCATTATTATTATTATTATTGTCATCATCATCATCATCATCATCATCATCATCATCATCATCATCATCATCATCATCCTATCTCCCCCTATTCTCCTTATCTGAAACTTAAATATTCCCATTTCCTCCCATCCCTTTTCCATGGAACTTAGTCTTTGTTCCTCTAATCATGCTTTTTGGAATTCTTTGAATGTGACTTGGTTTCTTGAAATCCTTTTTTTTTTTAAGTGAAGTGGCTTGAGATGGAAAAAAATGAAATTTTGACTACCAATTAGATAGATTTGATGTTACTGAAATGGCTAGTTTATATTATTTTGTAAAAGTAAAAAGTTGAGGTTTGAAGTTGATACTCTGTATTGCACCAAAGGAAGTCGGAATCAATGCCTCCCCCCTTTTTTCTCTCTCCGTTATATCCCTTATATCTCTCCCTTATATCCACTTTCCCTTCTCCATCTTTTCCACTAGTTGGTTATTGTATTTCCATTGCATTGTACATTATAAACTAGTAAAATTTTCTAATAAAAAAAATGTAGTAGCTAGACTTGGAATGATGCAAAATAAAATGGATCTACCATTTCCTGTGATTTGGAAAAACAACAACAACTGCTGATCCAATCTAAAATTTAATTTGCTTTTTTTTTTAGCCACCATGATATATAGTGAACTCAGATTAAACTCCCTGTGTGATCAGTTACAATTCCCAAATCTTTTCCGCTTACATAATATTACCAAGTCAACTAATTCCCATCCTATTCCTTTTATTCTTTTTTCTCCAGGTAAAAAAAAAAAACCCAGTGCATGTTAAATTTCATTCTCTGTTAAATTTCATTCTGTTAGTTTCTATGCCTTTCTGAAACCCTTCAAGATTAATTGTGTTTCTATTTTCTAAAATACAGGATTAGATTTCCCTAACAATTTTGTATAATTTGCAGATCTCTCCATTTCTTTGTCCAAATCGTTGATGAAGATATTAAAAGTACCGCATTTAAGACAGTTTTAAATCCTGGATGCCTCACTACCTTATTTCAGATTGATGAATAAATGATGGAACAGTCTCCATATGGGTTTAAAGCCAAATAAAGTTGCCATCCAAATTAACTAGCTTGTTAATCAGAATGTCACCAGGTAATCTGTCAAATGTTTGACTGAAATGATTATGTCCATGGCATTCCTACAACTTAAAAGATAAAATGAGCTTATTCTAGTAAGTTCAGGCTTTGCAAACCTAATTTTTACTCTCTTGTTTTCAATGTATTATTTTACTATCTGTCCTAGAACTTCTATTTGTTTGTTTTTTATTTGTCCAGTGGTACCTTGGTGCTCAAATCACTTTGAAACTCCTGAAATTTGCTACTCAATGCATTTTGATGCAAAGTTTTTCTCCTGGTACTCATAGTTTGTTTGGTACTTAACACACAAGCTAGAACTTGTCAGTGTCGGCTGCCTTGTGACTCTCATATTCCTTTTTTTTTGGGTATTCATCATTTTTGCTACTCATTGCACCTCCTGGAACCAATTAATGATGAGTAGTTGATGTACCATTGTATTGGAGAATATTTCCTTGAAGAACTGTAGGAACTAGTGTGTTGAATAAGGAAATCATATAGAGAAACAAAAAAATATATGTATTTCTAATTATGTATCTGAGTTTGGAGATACAAATATCACATGGCCTGTTCTAGTTAAAGCTGAGCCAGCTACTCATTAGTCTGAATTTCTTTAGTTCTTTTCTGATACTATTCCAATTGCCTGTAGGAAATCTTGCAGATAACAAATTTACACCATAGTTTTATCCCTGAACCTGGGAGTGTAGCTCAATCATGCATACTGTGGTTTATCAATTTATTTCTTCTCCCGTATTTTATCTTTTACAAACAAGCTTTTTCTTTACATAACTAAGTTATCTGCATTCTGACCCGAATGACATTAGAAAAAGTAGCTCTAAATGTCTTCTCTCAAAAAATCTATACCTGATTTATTTTTAAGTTATATCTGATGATGTACACGTGCCATTTCCCAGCAATCAATACCTACATCCATTTTTATTTTGGATATTTTCTTTCTGTGTATCTGTGGAGCTATGTGTGCAGAGATTATTTTGTGTGTGTGTGGGGGGGGAATTGACCTTTTGAAAAACTAGTTTAGTCTGAATTTTATTTTGAAACACTTGAGAAAAATGTGTCCCCATTTTTCTGGCATCAATAATTCCTCATTCAATTCTTCAATTTTCTTCTTTCTTTTCTTTTCTTTTTAGTATTTTGTAAAAAATCTTGAAGGGTGTCTGTGTGAATTAACTATTTGTTGTGAGAAAGAGATGTGCTTGAAGGAGTTGACCAGATATTATTACATCAATGACAACTCCACTATGGAAATTAAAAGGTCTCCATACAATAAAAATAAAAAAACAGCTCATAATATTGTTTTTTAAGTCTCTTTTTGACTTCATTACACTTTGAACAAAAAACTTGCATATTAATTATTGGTGCAGGATCAGTCATACCAGCCACATATTATTTATTGCTATGTAAATTAATTTCTTTGATTACAATCACGTGGCAGGTTTCTCTTATTTCGCGGCACTAAATTTCCCATCACATTAACCAGTGGAACAACCTGCCTCCAAAAGTGGTGAATGCTCCAACACTGGAAGTTTTTAAGAAGAGACTGGACAGCCATTTGTGTGAAATGGTATAGGGTTTCCTGCCTGAGCAGGGGGTTGGACTAGATGACCTCCAAGGTCCCTTCCAACTTCTTCTTCTTCTTCTTCTTCTTCTTCTTCTTCTTCTTCTTCTTCTTCTTCTTCTTCTTCTTCTTCTTCTTCTTCTTCTTCTTCTTCTTCTTCTTCTTCTTCTTCTTCTTCTTCTTATTATTATTATTATTATTATTATTATTATTATTATTCCATTTTTATGATGGAATTTGCATAAATACTTTCAATCTGAGGTTGATGTGTTTTACAAACCACCATTAGTGGGTAAGTCTTGCTTTGTGATATATTACATAGGAATATAAGTGTTATATTGTGTGTGTGTTCGTATGAAATGAAATAAGAGTTATTAAATAGCATAAAGAAATATACTGTATAGGTAATTCTTAAATGATTGCTGTTGGAATCAAGCTCAAGAACCATAATATAATAATAATAATAATAATAATAATAATAATAATAATAATAATAATAATAATAATAATAATAATAATAATAATAATAATAATAATAATAATAATAATATAACAATTTATTCTAGAAAATTGTACCTTTATTTAGTATCCTATTATGATCTAGGTTGTTCGTTTATTTAGTGTCCTATGACTATCCCTGAGTTTGTATCTTATGATTTATGATGATTGTATTTTATGATTACAATCATGATTTATCACTTGTTGCTTGTACGTACACTGAGAGCGTCTGCACCAGAGACAAATTCCTTGTGTGTCCAATCACACTTGGTCAATAAAGAATTCTATATTCTATAATTTACAATTTTGCCTCTCCGCTTCTACTTCTATTTAAAAATACTTTCTGCATGCAGGAATAAGACCAGTCCCAAATGCTTCCCCCCCCCGAAACTAAGAGGCAAACATTATGATTTTATTCAATGAAGGGAATCATAGTTTATGTTGCATCTGCAGCAATGATACCTTATTCTCAAGTCTATTCGTAAGCCTAGTTACCAACAAGAGCCATATGAAGGAATGAAATCAAATTTGCTAGGTTTAGGATACGGAACTGAATGGCCAAGGTCATGAATGTGAAGCTTGTTGTGCAGAATTTTACAACATAACTATGCTGGTTGGTCAACTAGTCAACCAGATGTTTAGATTGGATTTCATATTTTTGTCCACATATTGAGTCCTTCCCAAGGACCTCAGACAGACATGTGTTGTTGTTTGATGTGTTAAAGGCATTGTCACAAGTTGCAAACTATTCAAGATAAAGCTGCCATTTGCAATTGACTGATAGTGATTTTTGTCAACACCGATGGTGATGTTTTGTGATGCTCCAGATGTTTTGGGAATGTACCTAAAGTGCCAAATTACCTATTCTATTCTATTCTATTCTATTCTATTCTATTCTATTCTATTCTATTCTATTCTATTCTATTCTATTCTATTCTATTCTATTCTATTCTATTCTATTCTATTCTATTCTATTCTATTCCATTCCATTCCATTCCACTCCACTCCACTCCACTCCACTCCACTCCACTCCACTCCACTCCACTCCACTCCACTCCATTCCATTCCATTCTATTCTATTCTATTCTATTCTATTCTATTCTATTCTATTCTATTCTATTCTATTCTATTCTATTCTATTCTATTCTATTCTATTCTATTCTATTCTATTCTATTCTATTCTATTCTTTCATTTATTTTTGCCACAGTCCTTATATTTGCAGGTCTTTCTACTTTTCTTATTTTCTTCAGTTTTTTTCTCTTCTATACTGCTGTCTCAGTATAGAATTGCAATTATTGTTATTGCTGTTCCTGTGAAATGGATCACATTTAAGCCTATGCAGGTAAAGCCTTTGTCGTTAATGGTGGCGGTGGTCTTGACTTCATCGTAGTATCTGTCCTAGCCTTGGGCAACAATGGGAAGAAATTGTAATATATTAAAAGAGAAAGTTGGGGACTACACTGCACTTCCTAACCTGGCTTGCCACGTTAACCCAGTTGATGCCACAATGACAATAGGGTATTGTGACCTCATAATGATGCAAGCTCTATCTTTTCATACGCCGGTCAGGACAATGCCTGCTTTACGCAAGAGGAGGAAGATGTATCAAAGTACTGCAATGCTTTTCATCACTTTCCCTGTTTTCTTATTAAACGTGTACTGGAGAACATTGTGGCATCACCAGTTTTGAAGAAGGAGAGATCATGTTATTTTCTGGACCTCCACCTACCGAATGGAGAAAAATACAGTGAGGTTTCTAAACTCATCGTTCTTACTGAAGAAAACCTAATGTTGAACGCTGGGAGCTACTGAGCAAAAAGCTTTATTTAGCAGTTCCATGGGCATTCTCCTTTGGCTTCAGGAAAATCATTTTGGTGCAATTATCTTGCCTGTCTCTGTAGGGTCTTCCTTGCCTCTTGTTCCTGTTAAGATATTGGTGAATTGATTGTTCTTAATGCCAAAGGTTAGAAAACTATACTTCCGTTAGCACATTGCAATGAATTTTGCAGCTGGACCCAACCTAGAAAATGTTGCACAGATAGAATTTGGCACAGGGAATTTCGACTGGAGCTTTTTACCAAGAGAACACAATACATTTATTGTCTCTTATGCAGTAAAAGATACTCCCACGCAGGCATACCATATTTATATAATTAAATATTTAAAAACAGATTCACTGTTTGCTGACTAGGCAGTGTAAACCAGAAGCCTAACTTTTTCCTGCTTGAGAAGGTTTTCTAAATTCTGGCCCCTCTGAATGGAAACTGGTCTGTATATTGGGAGATTTCCATCACTCCAGGTAATATGGTCCCTTTGGGATGTTTTGCTGTTGTTAGTTGCGAAGTCGTGTCCGACCCATCGCGACCCTATGGACAATGTTCCTCCAGGCCTTCCTGTTGTCTACCATCTTCTGGAGTCCCCTTAGGCTCACGCCTACTGCTTCAGTGACTCCATCCAGCCACCTCATTCTCTGTCGTCCCCTTCTTCTCTTGCCCTCCACCTTTCCCAGCATTAGGCTCTTCTCCAGTGAGTCCTTCCTTCTCATTAGGTGGCCAAAGGATTTGAGTTTCAGCTTCAGGATCTGGCCTTCTAAAGAGCAGTCAGGGTTGATCTCCTCTAGGACTGACTGGTTCGATCGCCTTGCAGTCCAAGGGACTCGCAGGAGTCTTCTCCAGCACCACAGTTCAAAGGCCTCAATTCTTTGGCGCTCAGCCTTTCTTACGGTCCAACTTTCACTGCCATACATTGCAACTGGGAAGACCATAGCCTTGACTATACGCACTTTTGTTGACAGGGTGATGTCTCTGCTTTTTAGTGTGCTGTCTAGATTTGCCATGGCTTTCCTCCCAAGGAGCAAGCGTCTTTTAATTTCTTGGCTACAGTCCCCATCTGCAGTGATCTTGGAGCCCAGGAAAATAAAATCTGTCACTACCTCCATTTCTTCCCCATCTATTTGTCAGGAATTGAGAGGGCTGGAAGCCATGATCTTGGTTTTCTTAATGTTTAGTTTCAACCCAACTTTTGCACTCTCCTTCTTCACCCACAGCAAGAGGCTCTTTAGATCTTCTTGGGATGTTTATTACATTTTAAACTTCAGCTTTGAAAACAATAATCAGGGAGGAGCTTAAATCCTTTCTTAGAAGTGCTGGGACTGACAGAAGCCACTGAGGGTGTGTTGAAGAAAAAAAAATCTTCATCAGGGTCCAGTCCAAGTTGGGAATAATCAAAATGGAGACTGCTTTAGAAAGAAGGTTGTCGTTTATTAAAGAGGAGAGCCAGACAGAAAGATGGCTCTGGGAAAAACTGACCACATGTAGTAGGGAGTGGTGGGTTTTTATACCTTCTGGGGCTCTTGAGGTTGTTTCCTGATCCTGTTTGAGGCTTTGTATTTCCTGTGTTATGTACTTTGACCTGAGTCTGAGTGTGCCCTTTTGGTATTGATGGGTTAATCCTATTATGTCTCCTGTCCTTAGAATTTAGGTGGGGGTATATAGATTTTAGGGGTCTTTGTCTTTCTAATACCTTCCTGGCTCCAAACTTCCTGAATAGATTATTGAATTTGCATTTCTAAAAGCTGGCCTCTGCTGGCTGATTTCTGGGGACTGGTTTCTGTCTTTTTAAAAGATCTTCTCCATTATCCCTTTGGGGAAATATATTCTCCCTTTTAAATATTCCCCCAAATATTTCTTTCTCTGGATTCTTCCCACAGGTGTGATGTTAACAATTTGGCAAATGCTGTGGGGTAAACACGCCGGAGAATTTCTGATCAAATCTATCAGCAGTTTTTATTCCTATAACCACCAATGCAGGCCAATAGACATCTTTTTGTCAGATTTTCAGAGCTGTTGAGCAATGCAGTGTCTCACCATCCATCCCATAAAGTCCCAATAAGAATTGTCTGAATGATTGGGGTAGTCTTAGCCCCCAAACCAGGCTTAAAATAAGTTGCTTGTGAGGGTATAGCCATATTTCTTTTTTTCTTTTCTCCCTGTGACCTCAATGATCTGGGGTCTTGCCATTTAGATTTTAATCTCCCAAGGACAGGACAGCAAGCTATTGCATTACAGTATATTCTTTTTTCTTTTCTTTTTTTTAAAAAAATATATTTTCCCCATTTCTCTTATAAAAGGTAGTTATGCAATTTTTCCAACCATAGTTAATATACAATTGTGGGTTTGATCTCTTTATCCGATATGCCCTTTTATCTGAACACTAATGAGCCATTTGAGGTAATTCATGCTATAATCATAACCTGACTCAGTTATTATATTTTTTCCACAAAGTTTCATAAGATTGTCTTTGAAGGCTTCTCCAAAATTATAATACGTAGGAAATTTTCTAACTGAGGCAGGCCAGATAGAAAGTGTGACGTCCTTTATAAAATGTTGATACTTTAAACCCTCAACGGTTTAAAGTCACCCAAATCACATCCTCTTCCTTTGCTGTTTCTTTTGCTAGATTTTATTTTTAAGCTTTGATTTTGGCAGTGCAGTAGCCTTGTATACTCTTAGGTATGAAACAAAGGGACAGATCAGATTTCTGTTCTCTCATTTAATTGCTTTGCCTACTGTTCTGTTCCCTGGTTTGGCAGAAATTCTGTTGTTTTTCCACAGATCTCCTACTCTGCAATTCCAGTGAATTTAAACAACTCTCCAAATGCAGGACTGACCAAAGCCTCTTATACCAGAATGTTAAATATGGAGGGGAGAAAAAAAGGCTGTAATAATTAGCTTTCAATTGAAGTATATTCTAATGGAGCAATCTTTGAGGTAGCAATTAGGTTTTCTGGGAGTGTGGCTTTGTTCAGTGAATAGTAAATGGTAGTCTTCATCAAAATCCATGTTCAGTTTCTTTACGGTGAAGTTACTATTCTCCTTGCTGCAAATGTGATTGAACAATTAGGTGTAACTTTGCTCAGAAGCTAATAGTTTCCCAACCCATAATCTAGTTTGATTCTGGTGAGGATACAAATGGAGCCTTCAACTAATTGTTACAGGGCGGAGGGCTTTAGTTCAGAGCTTCCAGCTCTCCAATTCAAACTCCTTTCAAACTAGGGGAGACATGAAAGCAGTGTTCTAATATTTGAGGAGTTACCACAAGGAGGAAGAGGTCAACTTATTGTCCAAAGCATCAGAATAATGGGTGAAAAATAATCAAGGAGAGAACCAACCTAGAACAAAAGAGAAATTTCCTGATAGTGAGCAACCTAAAACTAAGCAACCTAATCAGTGAATTAATTAATCAGTGAATACCGAATAACAGGGTTGGAAGGGACCTTGGAGGTCATCTAGTCCAACCCCCTGCTCAGGCAGGAAGCTCTAGACAAATGGTTGTCCAATCTCTTCTTAAAAACTTCCAGTGTTGGAGCATTCACGTCTAGAGCAGGGGTCTTCAAACCTGGCCCTTTGATGACTTGTGGACTTCAACTCCCAGAATCCTTCAGCCAGTGTGCCTAGCTGAGGAATTCTGGGAGTTGAAGTCCACAAGTCATCAAAGGGCCAAGTTTGAAAAACCCTGCTCTAGAGGCAGGATTAATTGTTCTGTCAGGAAATTTCTCCTTAGTTTCTAGGTTGCTTCTCTCTTTGGTTAGTTTCCATCCGTTGCTTCTTGTCCTGCCTTCTGGTGCTTTGGAGAACAGCTTGACTCCTTCTTCTTTGGGGCAGCCCCTGAGATATTGGAACACAGCTATCAGGTCACCCCTCACCCTTCTCTTCGTTAAAATACACATACCCAATTCCAGCAACTGTTCCTTATATGTTTTAGCCTCCAGTCCCCTGATCATCTTTGTTGCTCTTTTCTGCACTCTTTCTAGAGTCCCGACATCTTTTTTGTATCGTGTTGACCAAAACTGGATGCAGTATTCCAGGTGTGGCCTTACTAAGGCATTGTAAAGTGGTATTTGTACTTCACGTGATCTTGATTCTATCCCTCTGTTAATGCAGCCTAGCACTGTGTTGGCTTTTTTGGCAGCTGCAGCACACGGCTGGCTCATATTGAAGTGATTGTCCACTAGGACTCCGAGATCCCTCTCACAGTTGCTACTATTGAGCAAGGTACCACCTATGTTCTACTTTGCTAATGAGAGTTGGAAGTTGGTGCCTTTTTCTTTCCTATCCCCTCTTTGCACCATAGTTTTTCCCCTTTTCCCTTCCCCACCCATCCTACTTTTCTATTCCTTTTTTGAATTTCTCTTTGTGTTTTATATTTTAATAAACTAATAAAAATATGAAACTAAAAAAAAAAGATATCGAAGAGTACTGTGTCTAAGACAAATCCTTGGGGTTCCCCACTGCATACCTCTCTCCATGTACTGTAGATGCAGTTTCATTGAGGACTACACTTTTTCTATTTTATCAAGTAGTAGGTTGTGGTCTACTTTATCAAATGCCTTACTGAAGTCCAAGTAAATTATGTCCACAGCATTCCTCTGGTCCACTAATTTTCTCACCTTGTCAAAGAAGGCCACGAGAGTTGTCTGGCATGATCTGTTTTTGACAAACCCATGTTGGCTTTTGGTTATGACTTTGTTTGCCTCGATGTGTTTGCAGATTTTGTTGTGTAGTGGGTTTCTTGGAAGCAGGAGGCGAGATGAGAGGGTTCAAACAGGAACATTGCTTTATTGTAGCAACAGGAACAGAACTGAGAACAGAGGCTTCTATGCAGCTACTTATACGGTTGGCCACTAGGCGGCGGCCAATATGTTTGAAGAAGCCTATTCCCACCCCAGAGCCAACCAATGATGCTCCTGGAGACTGCGTGTCTGGGCAGCCAGCAACCGTTACACAGACACCCTAATTAAGCAATCTCAAGCAGCATTCAAAGACAGGTGAAAACAGTTCAAGTAAAAGGCCCAATACATTTCAGATTTGTTGCTTGATTATTTTTAAATAGTGGGTTCTTTGGTGCAGGAATGAAGACGCGAGGCTGAGTACTGGATAACTCATACTTTTATTTCTTGCTGGAACTGTACTGAAGCAAGGGCTGCAACCAGCCGCAATATATAGTCTAGCCCCTAGGCGGCAGCCAATAGGTTTGAACCAACCATTGCTGCCTAGGGCTAGCCAATTGCCGGACAGGAGACAGTTAGTCTGGGTTGCTGGAGAGCCGTTAGCTGCTCCAGCAACCCACGTGGTATATCACAAGAGCCCAGTACATAACAATTATCTTTCCCAGAATCTTCCCAGGTATTGAGGTCAGGCTGATAGGTCTGTAGTTTCCCACATCCAGTAGAACAGCTTGCTTTCAGAAGTTGTGGGTGCTCCATTTCTGGAGATTTTGAAGAAAAGATTGGGCAACCTTTATATACAGGGTCTTCTGCTTGAGCAGAAGTTCCAGCTCTATTCTGTCTTTGCCAGAGTTTCCCAATCTTTCTGGCTTGGCAGCTCAGAAGGAAAGGGAGCAGCAGAGCAATGTCTGTGCGTGGGGCATGCACACACACACGCAAGTGGGCTGTGCTCACCCACCGCACGTGCACTGCCACCTCCATACATGCACAAACAGCTGTGCGCACCCCATGGCACGCACATGCAAACAGGCTGCTGGCGCCAGCATCCCCATACACTGTTAGTGCCCACGTGGTGGTGCTAACTGTAAGTGTTTCAGGGCTCACCAGCTATTCCTGGGGGTCCAGTGGCCAAGTCTATGCCACTGAGTCCTTAAAGAGCTCTCCTTCAAGCAATTCTTAGGTGGCAAACAAATTAATTAAATAAATCATATTTATCTTCCCTCTGTTCGTTTTCTTCTTCCTCTTCCATTTCCGGGTACGGAGTGGATGCAATGTCATTCAATTCTATCAGCACCAAAAACTCGGATTTCTCCTTCTCCTTCTATTCTGCAATATTTTGGGGGGATTTTTCTTCTTCTTTTAAGTACGTGACCTTATGAACAATTAGAGCAGAGGTTCCTCAACCTTTTGGGCACCGGGGACCAGTTCTGTGTAGAAATGGTTTTTCTGCAGACCGGAGGGGGTGTGGTTTTGTGTGTTTACTGCATCGCGTTGATGGGGTTTTCCTTGTTTGCGCGGCCCAGTTGCTGGCATGCCGTGGCCCAGTATTGGTCCATGGACCGGAGGTTGGGGACCCCTGAATTAAAGAGTTCTCTCTGTTCATTTTCAGCTGTACCAACAGGCTGAAAAATAGCTTTTATCTGTGGGCTGTTAGGCTTTTAAATGGGACATAATCTTATGCAGAATTGACTTGGGAGGCCGGTGTGTGGTGTAGTTGGTTCACATGGTGTGGTAGGATGGAGGGTTTGTTGTCACTGTGTGTTGGGGGGGGAGAGCACAGGGGGAGGCTCAGCTAATCTCAGTGTACACATGTTGTACTTTGACAATAAAGGTTTATTATTCTAACAATGCACTTCACTCTTTTTAGCCATTTTCTTCATTCCTCTTCTCCCCCTTTTATTTGTTGTCTTAAATATTGTGGTGTTAGAGGGCTTTTTTTGGGGGGGGTTGCGGGGAAATCACAAGTTTAACTTTTTCATTTCCCAAACTTTGTTTTTCTTTTGTAAAACTGAAATGTGAGGATTATCCTAGCTTTGATGCTTTTTTCTTGCCTGGGTAGTACATTTTTGGTTCCAAAGCACATGAGCACAGTTTTCCCCACTGATTTATAACAATTGCTTCAGGAGGTTGTTACGACAGGGTTTGTTTCATTTATATCAGTGCAATTCAGTCACAGCATGCTAATGTATTCATTACTGCTGGCAAACTGCGAGAATTCTTAATAGATATATTATCAACCAAGTTGATCATTGAGTATAAAGCCTACGAGTTGATTTAGTGTGATTTACTGTTAGTCGAACTTTAAACAGATAAATGTTACATCAACCTTTGGTTCAAGAGAGAGCATGGAGAAGTTGTAATCAAATGCCACACTAGGTCTATAGCTAAATGTCTGTGGAGATTCTCAGTCCTCCAGGTCATGGTTGTCCCAAAGGTGCTTTTTCAGGAGGCAACTGGACTTTCTTGTTTCTCTTTGAAGACATTTCGCTTCTCATCCAAGAAGCTTCTTCAGCTCTGACTTCTTCCATTCCCCACCATCCCGTCAGAGCTGAAGAAGCTTCTTGGATGAGAAGCGAAACGTCTTCAAAGAAAAACAAAGAAGTCCAGTTGCCTCCTGAAAAAAAACATCTTTGGGGGCCACACTAGGTCAAAAATAGTCCGTTCATACTTTGCTCATGTTCAACGAGAGAGACTTTCATCAGAAAAAAATGTTGGGTTACTTGAAACTAAGCAGGGAAGGAGCAAAATCTACCTTCCATGGGGAAAAAAAGAGAAACTCATTGGGATGGTCTCTGAAAATGTCTGGTCTTGTATCCCAGAATTGTAATGATTTTATTTAAGAGCCTCTGAGCATGACCTCTATGCTTGACCCTAGTAGTTCATAGGTTTATAGACGGACCTTTATGTGATATTTTTGGAGGCCTTAAAGTAAACACTAATACTTCAGTTGCGCATAGAAATGCAATGCAATCTGTATAATCCCTTGTAGGATTTTTTAACTTCTTAAAGCCTATTTTATGAACCCTTTTTAAAGGTAGCCCTATGCTGAGATAATAATAATAATAATAATAATAATAATAATAATAATAATAATAATAATAATGATGATGATGATGATGATGATGATGATGATGATGATGATGATGATGATGATGTTGGAAGGGACCTTGGAGGTCATCTGGTCCAACCCCCTGCTCAGGCAGGAAACCCTATACCATTTCAGGCAAATGGCTGTCCAGTCTCTTCTTAAAGACTTCCAGTGTTGGAGCATTCACCACCTCTGGAGGCAGGTTGTTCCACTGGTTAATTGTTCTAACTGTCAGGAAGTTTCTCCTTAGTTCTAGGTAGCTTCTCTCCTTGACTAGTTTCCATCCGTTGCTTCTTGTCCTGCCTTCAGGTGCTTTGGAGAAGAGCTTGACTCCCTCTTCTTTGGGGCAGCCCCTGAGATACTGGAACACTGCTATCATGTCACCCCTCACCCTTCTCTTTGTTAAACTACACCTACCCAATTCCAGCAACCGTTTCTTTTCTTTTTTTTATTTAAAAAGTTTTACAATACATTTTGACTTTAATCCCCCCCTTCCCCCACCCCTATCCCTTCCCCCCACTCCCTCCTCCCCCCCCGACTTCCCAGAGCTAAATACAGGGCATAAAATCAAAAAAACAAACATAAACACCCCTATGTTATCAACAATAAACTATAAATTCTATCTCTCTCTAGCTCATATAAAATGAGTACAAACAATATTAATATTACAAATAAAGTAGAAAAGAAAAAGAGGAAAACAGAAAAAGATCTTTACTCAAAATAAATTTTCTTAATCCCAGTCCTTATTCATATTAATTTAAAAAAAAAAGGGAAAAGAAAAAAAAAACCTTTCACCTGCTATTTGCATTCTCCCACCTTTCTCTAATTTCCAAACAAATTCTCAGTTACGCGCCAAAAGCGCTTATCTCTGTTAATCTTAATAATCTCCGACCAAACTAAACTATAATCAAAAATAGTTCTTGCATGTATCACGCCAAATGTCTCACAGTTCCAAATCATCCTTAAGTTCAAATAAAAGTTCAAATAAAAAGAGTATATAAAAAAAAAATTTAGGCAATCTCTAAGACTACTTGTTGTTAATTAGGAGCTTACATACCCATTCTTAGTTCAACACATACTTTAAGTCCATAACCCTAATATACTTTTCTAGCAAGCAAATAACATCAATCTTAAATTGTGTAAAATATTAAAAAAGAAAAAAAAACTTTCTTTCTCCTCTATAATAATTTTACTCCATTGACATTCTAATCTAAAAATTTAATCAGCAATCTTAACGCCCCAAAACTTTTGGAGCACCTCTGTCATGACCCCCAAAACTTCTTTAGACCGCTCTCCTCTCACATCTTCACTGTAAGCACACTTTGAAGATTCCATAACTTTCTGCTGGTCTTGCTCTTGCTCTCGTCTCGCTCTTCTTAGGGCGGCACGCGTCATCTTCTGGCCTCCTGCAGCAACCGATGAGACTGTGGCTTGATCCCCTCCAACACCATTGTCCTCTGTCTGTCTATCTGCAACATCTTGAAGCTTTCCCACACCGTATCCTTTTGCAGCTTCCAAAAATGATAGGGGGGTTGCTTTTAACACATTACTATAAAAATCACGTGCCTGAGCCACAGTAACCAAACGATGTCTTTTACCTTCGTGCGTCGCCACCAACCCAACTGGAATCTCCCATCTAAACTTAATATCACGTTTCTTAAGTTCCTGTACTAGAAATGCAAAATCTTTCCTTCTCCTTAGGATCTTCGGAGGGATCTCTTTTAAAACCAAAACTTCTTGCTCAGCCACTACCAAATTAGTATCATAAGCAGCTTGAATGACTTCATCTCTAATTACTCTCTTTGTAAAATAGACCACCACATCTCTGGGTAACTTCCTCTGTCTTGCAATCCATGAATTTACACGAAAAACTTTGTCCATATTTCCCTCAATTTCAGATGCTGACTGGCCCAGTACCCCTTCCAGAGCCTCAGAAATCAGCTGCTTTAAATCTTCTTTACCATTCTCCTTTAAACCCCTAATTCTAATAGCATACTGCATCTGATTATACTGAACAAGGCTCAATTCTTCGTCCATTTTATCCCTTATATTTTCATTTTCTAATACCTTTGCTTCTAATATAGAGTTCTTTTGACTGAGATCCTCCACTTTTATATCCAGCTGTAGCACACATTCAGCTACGGATTCAACCTTAGACAAGATGTCCACCCTCATTGCTCTCAGCTTCTCTTCCATCTTCTTCTCCAATTTCTCCATTTTCTCCTCCAATTTCTCCTCCAGCTTTTTCAACTTTTCATCCATCATATCAGACATCAATTGTGCATGCTTTCCAAGAGCGTCTTGTAAATCCTTAAGCGTCAATACCGGGGGAGATGCAGGAGGAAGCAAAGCTTGCAGTGAGGTCTCTTGCACCAGGGAAGACCCCGCATTCCGAAGAGCTTTAGAAGTTTTAGCCGCCATCTTCCCCCACTTTCACTTATTACGCACTTTCACTTTAAAGCTATAAAATCCATTGAGCTAGAGAGTAAAAATAAAGAGTCCACTTCACCTTGACCTCCTGTACCGCTCTGCCTGCATCTTGATAATCAAAAGTATTTCCTTTTGGCAGGGGTGGTTGCTAACGCCTGGCTCTGCTCCAAAAATCGCAGAGCAGAGGCGCTGCGCAGCTCGGAGCAACCCAGGCTTCGGGGGGGCTCATCCTTCAGCCGCCCAAGCTCTCAGCTCAGGCGGCCCCGGAGAGCTCAACCCCTACCTGGGGCCTCACCCCCTCCTCTTCTCCCGATGAGGGGGCTTCAAATCCATCTAAACAGCTGATCGGCGCTGTTTACGATGGAAAAACACAGCTGCGGAGCGGGCAGCCCGAAAACGGCTGTCTTTCGACGTCGCGTCGCCACCGGAAGTCCCAGCAACCGTTTCTTATATGTTTTAGCCTCCTGTCCCCTAATCATCTTTTTTGATCTTCTCTGTACTCTTTCTAGACTCTCAATATCTTTTTTACATCGTGGTGACCAAAACTGGATGCAGTATTCCACGTGTGGCCTTACCAAGGCATTGTAAAGTGTTATTAACACTTCATGAGATCTTGATTCTATCCCTCTGTTCATGCAGCCTAGCACTGTGTTGGCTTTTTTGGCAGCTGCAGCACACGGCTGGCTCCTATTTAAGTGATTTGTTTACACAAGGAAGAAATTTTACTTCCAACACCCAGTTTAGGAGGAATATCTTTACCAAATCTGTGTCCAGATGGACACATGGAGATTGACCACAAAGAAAAACAATCTCTCTCTCATAGAACATAACCAAGTGATCCCACAAGGCCAGGTGAATTAATTGCTCCTCACAAGCGCAGCCAAGACCAAAAAATATGCAGACTTTGGTCTAGTTGGAAATGACTGGTGACGGCAGTGAGTTGTGACTTTACTGCATGAAAACTATAACAATCTGAGAATTGTAGCTGCCTTTGTTCTCCACTGGATTTGGCTTGGGTTTTCAGCAGATGCAACATGGGAAAGCTTGTCCTAACAAGCTGGGGTAGATGAAATTTGATCTATTTCCTTCAGAGTTATGGTTGCAGCCGTTAAATGTATCTCTGCCCGTTAGTTCAGAAATCTGACAGGAAAGGAACCAAATATTTTTTTTATACAAGCCCACCTGAAACTGATAGACCAACATCTTTTCAGTATCTTTTCAAAGATGCATTGACAGTAGAATAGAATAGAATAGAATAGAATAGAATAGAATAGAATAGAATAGAATAGAATAGAATAGAATAGAATAGAATAGAATAGAATAGAATAGAATAGAAGAACTGGAAGTATCCTTAGAGGTCTTCTAGTCCAACCCCCTGCTCAGGTAAGAAACACTATACCATTTCAGGCAAATGTTGTCCAATCTTAAAAACTTCCAGTTTTGGAGCATTCACAGCATCTGGAGGCGGGATAATAATAATAATAATAATAATAATAATAATAATAATAATAATAATAATAATAATAATAATAATAATAATAACAACAACAACAACAACAACAACAACAACAACAGCAACAACAACAACAACAACAACAACAACAATAAAGTTGGAAGGGACCTTGGAGGTCATCTAGATCAACCCCCTGCTCAGGCAGGAAACCCTATACCAATTCAGACAAATGGCCATCCAATCTCTTCTTAAAAACTTCAGTGTTGGAGCATTCACCGCTTCCGGAGGCAGGTTGTTCCACTGGTTGATTGATCTCACTGTCAGGAAATTTCTCCTTAACTCCAGGTTGCTTCTTTCCTTGATTAGTTTCCATCCGTTGCTTCTTGTCCTGCCTTCGGGCACTTCGGAGAATAGCTTGGCTTCCTCTTCTTTGGGGCAGTCCCTGAGATATTGGAACAGTGCTGTCATGTCACCCCTCATTCTTCTTTGATTCAGGTATGAAGTATTACCTATTAAATGACGGCCATCAATGAGTAGCTGGAATTACACTTGGTTGAAAACCAGGTAAAGGTAAAGGTTCCCCCGCACATGTGTGCTAGTCGTTTCCGACTCTGGGGGCCGGTGCTTATCTCTGTTTCAAAGCCGAAGAACCAGCGCTTGTCCGAGGACATCTCCGTGGTCATGTGGCCGGCATGACTAGACGCCAAAGGCGCACGGAATGCTGTTTATTTATTTTTATTTATTTATTAATTTAATTTATATACCGCCCTTCTCCCGGAGGACTCAGGGCGGTGAACAGGGCAATACATAAAAACTAGATACAAAAATTAAAATTATTAAAACGTGATTAAACAATGCCCATAAAATTAATACAAATTAAAATTTAAGTTCATTTATAAAAATCCCACCCCGTCCCATCAGGCCAGGCCAGCTTGTTTAAAGAGATGGGTTTTAAGATCGCGCCGGAAGGAGCGGAGATCGGGCGCCATCCGGAGCTCGACCGGAAGATGGTTCCATAAATCCGGTGCACCCACAGAGAACGCCCTCCCCCTGGGGGCCACCAGTCGGCGTTCTTTGACCGGTGGCACCCTGAGGAGGCCCTCTCTGTGGGAGCGTACTGGGCGGAGGGAAGTTGACGCCGGCTGCAGGTGCTCCCCAAGGTATTCTGGACCCATGCTATGAAGGGCTTTGTAGGTCATTACCAACACCTTGAACCTCACCCGGAAGACAACTGGTAGCCAATGCAGCTCGCGGAGCAAAGGTGTGACATGGGAGTATCGGGAAACTCCCAATACAACTCTCGCGGCTGCATTCTGTACCAGTTGGAGCCTCCGAGTGGTCTTCAAGGGTAGCCCCATGTAGAGAGCGTTGCAGTAATCAAGACGAGAGGTCACGAGCGCATGAGTGACCGTACGTAAGGCATCCCGGTCTAGATAGGGCCGCAACTGGCGCACCAGGCGAACCTGGGCGAAGGCCCCCCTAGTCACAGCTACAATATGGTCTTCTAAGGAGAGCTGTGAATCTAGGAGGACTCCCAAGTTGCGAGCCCTATCTACAGGAGGTAATGACTCACCCCCCATAGTGAGGGGTGGGATATCCTGAATATCACGAGATGCCGGTACGCACAGCCATTCAGTCTTGTCAGGGTTGAGTCGAAGCCTGTTCCTCCCCATCCAGACCCGGACCGCCTCCAGGCACCGGGACATCACGTCGAGGGCATCACTGGGGTGGTTTGGGGTCGAAATGAAAAGTTGGGTATCATCAGCATACTGATGATACCCAACTCCAAAACCACGAATGATCTCACCCAGCGGTTTCATGTAGATGTTGAACAGGAGAGGCGAGAGGACCGACCCCTGAGGGACTCCACAAACGAGAGGCCTCGCGGTCGACCTCTGCCCCCCTGCGAGCGTCCCAGGAGATAGGAGGAGAACCACTGAAGAACCGTGCCTCCCACTCCCAATCCCCTGAGACGCCGCAGCAGGATACCATGGTCGATGGTATCGAAAGCCGCTGAGAGGTCTAATAGGACTAGGACAGAGGAATATCCCTTGTCCCGAGCCCTCCAGAGATCATTCACCAGCGCGACCAATGCTGTCTCCGTGCTGTACCCGGGCCTGAAGCCCGATTGGTACGGGTCTAGATAATCCGCTTCATCCAGGACCAGAGGGAGCTGATGCGCCACCACACTCTCAACAACCTTCGCAAGAAAGCGAAGGTTGGAGACCGGACGAAAGTTATTCAACACAGCCGGGTCCAAGGCAGGCTTCTTGAGGAGAGGTCTTACCACCGCCTCTTTCAAGGCGGCGGGAAAACTGCCCTCACTCAAAGAGGCAGATATAACCGCCTGGAACCAGCCTCGTGTCCCCTCCCGGGCTGCATAAACCAGACAGGAAGGGCACGGGTCCAATAAACATGTGGTGGAGCTCAGCCTCCCCATGATCCTGTCCACTTCCTCCGGAGTTACAGGATCGAACTCCTCCCAGGTAACATTGACAAGACCGCTCGTGTCCTGATCTTCCGATACTGCCCAGTCGGAGTCCAAACCGGTCCGAATCCGAGCGATTTTGTCCGACAGATGTTGACTAAATTCCTCGGCACGCCCCTGCAAGGGTTCCTCACTCACCTCCTGATTAAGGAGGGAGCGGGTCACCCTAAACAGGGCGGCCGGGCGATTATCTGCGGACGCGATGAGGGCAGCGAAGTAGTTAGACCTTGCCACCCTCATCGCTGCGAGATAAGACCTAATATGGGTTCTTAGTCGCAATCGGTCGGATTCAGATTGGCTGGACCTCCAAACGCTCTCTAGGCCCCGTCTCCGACGCTTCATCTCCCGTAGCTCCGCGGAGAACCATGGAGCCCATTGGGATCTGCGCCGGGTCAGGGGCCGCAAGGGTACAACTCGGTCAAGTGCCTCCGTGGCCGTCCTTTCCCAGGCTTCCACTAAGGCATCTGCCGAGCTGTGAACTGAGGAGGCAGGTGGGGACCCCAGTGCTGCCTGGAACCTCTCAGGGTCCATTAAGCGCCTGGGGCAGAACCATCTGGTTGGCTCAACAACCCCACAGTGGGGAGTGGCAAAACGGAAGACCAGCCGCAGGAGATGATGATCGGTCCATGACAGGGGCATAACAATTGGGGAGCCCCCACCAAGATCATCTAACCTTGTTACCTTCCCACCATAGTGGTCTCTATTTTTCTACTTGCATTTTTACATGCTTTCAAACTGCTAGGTTGGCAGAAGCTAGGATGAGTAACAGGTGCTCACTCTGCTATGCGGCACTCGGGATTCAACCCGCCAAACTGTCGATCTCCTGATCGACAAGCTCAGCGTCCTAACCCACTGAGCCACCCCGTCAGTTTGCGGAAGAGGCCTTCTTGTACTACCAAGGGATTACACATTTTCTTTAAAGTTGTTGGTTCTCATCTTTTCAAAAATATCCCATGCCAAAAGTGGCTGCAATATTGTTTACTGACACAATGCTTCCCTTTTACAGGGCGCTCCTTATGTTCCTCACTTGTGTTTCAGAATTACGTTATGAAAGATTGTGCTTCACGGATTTTAGCTCCACTGCCAAATTAATGTATTTTATTTCTTTTGTTCCAATTTCACAGCCCATATATTTTAGGTGATTATTGCTAACTTTTCAGTATTGAGGTGCTTTGAAAATTAACCGCCAGTCGAATGTCTAACAGATTATGACTCAGTGGGTATCCTCCATAAGAGATTATTGGGAAAAGGGCGTTGGTTTTTCCCTCCCTCAGTTAACACTTTTGAAGCTGAAGAAAACCATGTCTTGTATTGAAAAGAAATTCTAGCTCTGCTATGTTTATTTCAGGATAGATCTCATGACAGCAATTCCTAATTAAACAGATTGATGTAGGAGATGACCAGCCTATGCCTGAGGGAGGGGTATAATAATAATAATAATAATAATAATAATAATAATAATAATAATAATAATAATAATAATAATAATAATAATAATAATAATAATAATAAAAATAACAATAACAATAACAATAACAATAACAATAACAATAACAATAACAATAACAATAACAATAACAATAACAATAATAATAATATTAATAATAATAATAATAAGAAGAAGAAGTTGGAAGGGACACTGGAGGTCATATAGTCCACAGGTCTGCAACCCGTGGCTCCGGAGCCGCATGCGGCTGTTTCAGCCATCTCCTGCGGCTCCCAGTCTTCTGCCATGTGTAGTCCAAAAAAAAAAAAGGGGGACTAAAAAAGTTCAAGCAATCAATTCAAATATGCAGGGTAGGTGCATATCTCGCCTTGGCTCCACTCTTCAGTCAAACCCTGTTCTGCACATGCGCACATGTACGCGCATGCACACACATTTTTTTGCAGCTCCCAGTTTTTCCTTTTGTGAGGGAACCAGTTCTGAGTGGCTCTTTCACTTTTTCAGGTTGCTGACCCCTGATCTAGTCCAACCCCCTCCTCAGGCAGGAAACCTTATACCATTTCAGACAAATGGCTGTCCAGTCTCTTCTTCAAAACTTCTAGTGTTGGAGCATTCACCACTTCTGGAGGCAGGTTGTTCCATGGTTAATTGTTCTAACTGTCAGGAAGTTTCTCCTTAGTTCTAGGTTGCTTCTCTCCTTGACTAGTTTCCATCCGTTGCTTCTTGTCCTGCTTTCAGGTGCTTTGGAGAATAGCTTGGCTCCCTCTTCTTTGTGGCAGCCCCTGAGATATTGGAACACTGCTATCATGTCACCCCTCACTCTTCTCTTTGTTAAACTACACATGCCCAATTCCAGCAACCGTTCCTTATATGTTTTAGCCTCCAGTCCCCTGATCATCTTTCTTGCTCTTCTCTGCATTCTTTTTAGAATCTCGACATCTTTTTTACATCGTGGTGACCAAAACTGGATGCAGTATTCCAGGTGTGGCCTTACCAAAACATTGTAAAGTGGTATTAGTACTTCACTTGATCTTAGTACTTCACTTGATCACGAGTACTCAGTACTTCACTTGAGCACAAGTCCTTGCGTGCCTGCAGGAGATCTATGTCTAGTCCACCTTGAAGGCCACTCTTATCTCCCACTCATTTCCCCTGACTGTGCCAAAGGTGCTTTTTCAAGAGGCAACTGAACTTTCTTGTTTTTCTTTGAAGACGTTTTGCTTCCTGTCCAAGAAGCTTCTTCAGTTCTTCCGTCCCAGCTGAAGAAGCTTCTTGGATAAAGAAGAGAAACATCTTCAAAGAAATACAAGAAAGTCTAGTTGCCTCTTGAAAAAAAAGCACCTTTGGGACAAGCACAACCTGGATGACTGAGAATCTTCATAGACATTTCCCCTGACCATTAGTTGGACAGATTCTTGTAGAGAGCTCAAGCTTGCAATAAAAACTTTATACTCATTTAAACTGCCTGAATCTCCTGTTTTCCCCGGCGCTTGACATTTCATACTATAACTTTTGCTTTAGGAAAACTATCATGAAAGCTAATTTATGCAATGGATGCTGTGATTCATAACATTAATTACATGGAGAACAGCTTGAAGCAGATATTGAAGAGTGCTGATTTATGCTTAGGCTCATCTTTAGCGGACTGACAGTTATATGAAAATACGACAACCTGTTGACTAGTACAGATTGGGCCCATTAATGACTTGAATGACTTTTCTAAAGCTATTAGAAAATCAGACAACCACAAACCTCAACACTGAATGAACAAGATGGAATTTTGCCCCTGCCCCCATTCAGATAAACTGGCACGGAGGCAGAAAAATGCAAATTCAGCCCTTGAAACACGTGTGTTGTGATTCCTTGCCAGCCAGCGGATCCAGCAGCTGAGTCTGAGGAATGAGATGATGATGAGGAGGAGGGGCCTGGAGTGACATTAGAGTCAGAGGGAGGGTCTGAGGAGCTCCAAGACTTACAGTTGGACGAGGAGCCTGGCCACTATTAATAATAAATAATAATAATAATAATAATAATAATAATAATAATAATAATAATAATAATAATAATAATAATAATAATAATAATAATAATAATAATAATAATTCTAAAGGGACCTTGGAGGTCATCTAGTCCAACCCCCTCCTCAGGCAGGAAACCCTATACCACTTCAGGCAAATGGCTGTCCAGTCTCTTCTTAAAAACCTCCAGTGTTGGAGCATTCACCACTTCTGGAGGCAAGTTGTTCCACTGGTTAATTGTTCTAACTGTCAGGAAGTTTCTCCTTAGTTCTAGGTTGCTTCTTTCCTTGACTAGTTTCCATCCGTTGCTTCTTGTCCTGCTTTCAGGTGCTTTGGAGAATAGCTTGACTCCCTCTTCTTTGTGGCAGCCCCTGAGATATTGGAACACTGCTATTGTCACCCCTCACCCTTCTCTTCGTTAAACTACACATAGCCAATTCCAGCAACCGTTCCCTATATGTTTTAGCCTCCAGTCTCCCAATCATCTTTGTTGCTCTTCTCTGTACCCTTTCTAGAGTCTCGACATCTTTTTTACATTGTGGTGGCCAAAACTGGATGCAGTATTCCAGGTGTGGCCTTACTAAGGCATTGTAAAGTGGTATTAGTACTTCACGTGATCTTGATTCTATCCCTCTGTTAATGCAGCCTAGCACTGTGTTGGCTTTTTTGGCAGCTGCAGCACACTGCTGGCTCATATTGAAGTGATTGTCCACTAGGACTCCAAGATCCCTCTCACAGTTACTACTATTGAGCAAGGTACCACCTATACTATAGCTGTGCATTTGATTTTTCCTGCCTAAATGTAGAACCTTACTTTTTTCACCATTGAATTTTATTTTGTTAGATAGCGCCCAGTGTTCGAGTCTGTCCAGATCCTCCTGTATTTTAAGCCTATCTTCTGGAGTATTGGCTATTCCTGCCAGCTTGGTGTCGTCTGCAAATTTGATGAGTTTCCCATCTATCCCCTCATCCAAATCGTTGATAAAGATGTTGAAGAGCACTGGGCCCAGAGACACAGCTGTGCTGGGAGCCTGAGTTGGACAGTGATGAAACACAGTTGGGACAAATCCAGGATGCACGAAAGCGCAGGCAAGAGAAGCGAGTAGGAGAGAGGAATGCAAAGGGGCGGCTCCAAAGGCAAAGGAGAAGGCATTAGGAAGCCACGCCTTGGCTGAATTATAAAAGGGAAAGTGTGGGAGGTGCTGGTTGCCAAAGGCAACCGTTTGTGTTGAGGATCGAGTTTCTGTGGACTGTGTTTTTTTGCCTTGGACATTGACTGTGAGAATAAAAGGGGTTGGTTTTTTCTTGTGGTTCCTGCCTGTTTCTTGGAAGAGGGGTTTCTCCTTGTGAGCATAACAAGGAATCACGTAGGCTGGGACAGAACAATGTCAACCAATGTAGTTGTTTTGCATGATTTAGCAGAATTTCTAAGGACATCGAGCACTTGGCAATGCAGCTAAGCCCCTTGTATTTAATTAACACCACCTATAGACCAGAGCCCAACTTTTCCAATAAAAAAGACTGCTGAATACAAGTGCATTGTAATAAAGCAAACATATCTAAACTCAATGAATTTGCATCATTCTTATGCAGAGAAGACTATCGCCCTTGAAGAAAATGTCCTTTGTAAGATTCCAAGTTCAAGTTAATTTTGAAAAGTTCAGGATGCCACTACGGGAGGTTTTGGTTCAGAATAGGTAGTTCAAAGCCAGGCTATGAAGGCATGTTAAGCAGATTCTGCAAGCAAATGAATGATAGTGTGCAATAAGGTAAAGGTAAAGGTTCCCCTGCACATGCGTGCTAGTCGTTTCCGACTCTAGGGGCCGGTGCTCATCTCCATTTCAAAGCCGAAGAGCCAGCGCTTGTCCGAGGATGTCTCCGTGGTCATGTGACCGGCATAACTAGACGCCAAAGGCGCACGGAACGCTGTTACCTTCCCACCGTGGTGGTCCCTATTTTTCTACTTGCATTTTTACGTGCTTTTGAACTGCTAGGTTGGCAGAAGCTGGGACGAGTAACAGGCGCTCACTCTGTTACGCGGCACTCGGGATTCGACCCGCCAAACTGCCGACTTTCTGATCGACAAGCTCAGCGTCCTAACCCACTGAGCCACCGCGTCCCTTAGTGTACAATAGTCACAAAGAAATAAAAAGCTAGGGATGGTAGGTGATGGGCCTAGTTACATAATTCTGCTACTGTAATCTGCAAATGCTTCAGTGAAATGTTATCACAGACTTTGTACATTCTCTCTAGCCTACTCTAGATGGTAGTTGACCTTGAAAAGCTGAATAGCTTTCGATTTAATTTTTGGGATGGAAACTATTTTAGGGTGTAGAAGAGACCAAAAATCCTGGAGTTGCAAAAACCAAACAAAAAAAAAACACCCTGCAAAGATCTAGTCATGAGGTTGAAGTTGAGGTCTTGGAAAATAGTTTGATACTGAGACTCAGGGCTTTTTTCCTCATAGAACGCTCAGAATGGAGTTCCGGCACCGTTTTTGGATGGAACCTTGTAGGGTAGGCAAGGCGGGTTGTATGACATGTGTGAGTTCCGGCACCTTTTTCTTTTACAAAAAAGCACCGGTTGCTAGCCACCTAGAGTTTGTTCATTAGATGGGAAGTCACATATAAATATTACCCAATAAATAAATAAATAAGATACCCCTGAAAGCCAACTGAATAACCATGGTTGTTTAATTTGGTAAGCAATTTGTATATTCGTATATTTTTAAACAACTCTCCTATTGTTTCAGTTGTTCATATATGTGATGGGTTGTGGTGGAAAGGAGACTATGAAACAGAATAATGGTGGTACACTATTGTATAGAATTAATATGTAAGTATGCATCAGGAGCGGAACTTGCCTTTTAAAGGTACTACAGAAGTTGGAAAGTATTATCTTTGAGGTATCGGGTTTGATGCTGTGCTCTTGGTTTGTAGAATGGTGATATGTTATAATATTACTGCACTGTCTTTAATGAAAATATCTTTTTCCAGTTTTAAAACAATACTTTCTAAGGTTTTTTTCTTCTTCCTCAATCCAAAGGCTCTGAATGAGGGTTTTTGCGTGCAAGAGAAACCAACAATTAGTTTAATCATGATTCCTGAATAAGAAATCATGTCACAAGGATTGCTGTCTTTAATCCTCACCTTGGCCACAGAACTGGAGTGATCCACTTTGAAAAGGTGCTTCTTAGAAACCAACTAGTCAGTGAAAAAAAATCATTCTAGAAAAAGGAAGAACTTTCCAAAGTACTCCTTTTCTTAACGTTTTGACATCAAGTCCTTGTTTCTTCTGATGTTAGAACTATTCCTTCCTTCTCTCATCCTTCCTCCCTCCTTCTCTCCTTTCCTTCACTTTTCCTTCCTTCCTTCCCTTCCTTCCTTCTTTTTTCCTCCCTCCCTCCCTCCTCTTTTCCTTCCTTCCTTCTCCCTTCCTTTCTTTCTTTCTTTCTTCCTTCCTCCCTTCCTTCTCTTTTCCTTCCTTCCTTCCTTCCTTCCTTCCTTCCTTCTCTTTTCCTCCCTCCCTCCCTCCCTCCCTCCCTCCCTTCCTTCTCTTCTTCCTTCCTTCCTTCCTTCCTTCTCTTTTCCTCCCTCCCTTCCTTCTCTTTTCCTTCCTTCCTTCCTTCCTTCCTTCCTTCCTTCCTTCCTTCCTTCCTTCCTTCCTTCCTTCCTTCCTTCCTTCCTTCCTTCCTTCCAATCACCACTTTTTATTCTTTTCTACAAGGAAATGTCAGTGATATTTGCAAGAAGAACAGACTCAAAGAGAAAATGAAATGCTTAGCATATCAATCAACTCTATCCTGGTTGAAAGATCGACTGTTCACCCTGGCCAATAACATAACTTTCCCTCCAGAGAGCTACTCTTTCAACATCAAACTCTTCTCTGTCTCTCTCTTTCTGTGGATTTTCAGAGGAGAAGGTTCTCTGGCAGCTCTTTGTAGATCTTCTCTCAACTAGCTTTTAGTCCAGACAAAACATAAGCACAGTCTCAATCAATTAATTAACGGCATTAACTATTTGGATTCCAGTGTTTAAAAATGGCCAAAGAAGAGACCTATCTTACACTCCTTGAGAGAGGAGTCCAAACAGGATCCTAAAAAAGGACCCTTCTCTTGTTCGGAATGATTTTGAGGTCAAGCTTAAGATGGTAGAAATCAGCCAAAGTCTCAAGCAAATATAGACAATCGTCCCAACAACTTATTTGCCAAGCAGGTAGCAATAGCATTTAGACTTATAGACCAACCCACAATGCTTCACAGCACTCGCTGGGTGGTTGACAATTTCAGCATATTGCTCCCAACAATCTGGGTTTTCATTTTACTGACCACAAAAACATGGACGGCTGAGTCACCTTTGAGCCCTCAGCAGGCTAGAGCTCCAGGCTGTGGCCAGAGTTTGCTTGCAATGCCGTATTCTAAATCACTGTGCCACCGCAACTCATAAGGCAAGCAATGAAACTGGAATATAGTTTAATATAGTTTAAGCTGTATGTTATTAATTGTTTTAACACCAACATCAGCCTAGTAGCTGCATCCTGAGCTTGTTGATCAGAAGGTCGGCAGTTTGGCGGGTCGAATCCCGAGTGCCGCGTAACAGAGTGAGCGCCTGTTACTCGTCCCAGCTTCTGCCAACCTAGCAGTTTGAAAGCACGTAAAAATGCAAGTAGAAAAATAGGGACCACTACGGTGGGAAGGTAACAGCGTTCCGTGCACCTTTGGCGTCTAGTCATGCCGGCCACATGACCATGGAGATGTCCTCGGACAAGCGCTGGCTCTTCGGCTTTGAAACGGAGATGAGCACCGGCCCCTAGAGTCGGAAACGACTAGCACGCATGTGCGGGGGAGCCTTTACCTTTACCTATAGGTATTAAAGTGAGCACTTATTAAAGCCCCAATAATAGGCAAGAAGGAAGGAAAGAAGGAGATAGGAATGAGAATGTTGTGACTCAGGGCCAGCCTGTGGGTCCGACAGCCGGGTCCGATGTATCGGAGGACTCAGATGTGGGGGAGGAGGGAAACGAACCGGCTGATGATGATTTGGAGGCTTTGCAGAGTCCTCAGCCGGGGACCTCTTCTCAGCTGTGTGAGCCCGAGAGTGCGGAGGATGATGACCCACAGCTGGCCCTGTTCAAGGACGCCCGACGTAGGAGGCAGACGAGCAGGGACAAACAAAGAAAGACTATGGGACTCCTCGGGATGAGGCACAGGGAGACCACGCCCTGAGCTCTCTATAAAAGAAGTGTTTGGGGAGGGGCTGGTTGCTGAAAGCAACTTTTCCGCTTGAGAAGACAAGCTCTTGCGTTTTTGTTAACTGCGTAATTAAATCTTGGCAGAAGCCTTTTAGCCTTGGACGCTTTCCAGACTCTTCTCTTAATTAGGGGTTGCGAGAAGAGGGCTGGTTCAGAACAGTTTGCTTTCAGCCACCCACCCCTTAATACTACGATGGAGCAGCTTCTTGCCGAGAATGCCCAGCTCAACCAGCAACTCACCCTGCTGGCCACTCAGGTGGCACAACTGCAGGCTCAGGTACATGCTGCCCCCCCACCCAGGAGGAAATGTCAGTTAGCTATGCCGGATAAATTTGCTGGTAAACCAGAACTGTTTCCTGCCTTCCTGGGACAATGCCAGCTTTATATCAGCGTGAGAGCAGCTGATTTCCCCACTGACCGAGATAAGGTGGGATTCGTGTTGAGCCTTCTGTCGGGAGATGCAGCTCGTTGGGGCACGCCTCTGTTGGCACAGCCTAGCCCTTTGTTGGATAACTTTGGGGGGTTTTGTGACCATATGCGCCTCATGTACGAGGACCCGATTAAGGCGCAGACCGCCACCCGACGTCTGAAAGCTTTGAGGCAGGGTCAGCGCCCCCTACAGGCCTATATCAGCGATTTCCGGCTGCTTAGCCAGGATTCCGCCTGGAATGAGGCTGCGCTCGTGGATGCCTTTCAGGATGGCTTGTCAGAGGAGATGTTGGATGAGCTGGCCCGCGTGGACATTCCCTCAGATCTGAATGGGCTGATCCATCTTTGTCTGCGGATCGATGCCCGGCTGCAGCAGCGTAAGAGTCGCCGTGCCACCCCACAGACCCCTGCCGCCCCTGTTGTGCGTGAGCCCCCAGTCCAGAGGGAGGAGCCAATGGAGCTGGGTGCCGCCAGGTCCCGTCTATCGGTGTCGGAAATGGACAGACGACGATCGGAGGGGTTGTGTTTTTACTGTGGGGACCCTGGACATTTGGCTGCTTCTTGCCCAAAGAAGCGTCAGCGGGCGTCAGTGACCAAGCCAGCTCCGAGAAAGTCCCCTGCTTTGCTATCGGGAAACGGTCCGAGCCCGATCTAGACGGTGTGAAAGATCGGGCGACCCACAACGATCACGCCGAGCGACGCCGTTCCGACGGTGCCTGTGAACCTCCACGGCATTTGATTTTGGAGGCACGACTGATCCTTCCTGGCAAGCCAGAGGGGATTCCGGTCCATGCCTTAATTGACTCTGGGGCTACCACTAACTTTATGGATTCGGCCTTTGTGGCCAAATGGGCTGTTCCCCAGTGTCCGGTGGATCCGCCCATGCTTGTGGAGACCATCGATGGTCGAGTGCTCCTGTCCGGGCCTATCACGGCCGCCACGCAACCCGTGTGTATGGCCATCAGTACCCATGTGGAGGCCATTCAGTTTTACGTCACTTCGGATCTGCACTTCCCCGTGGTCTTGGGACTGGCGTGGCTCCGGGCGCATGATCCACAGATCTATTGGTCTCAGAACTTGGTCACCTTCCCAAGTTTGCAGTGCGTGGACCACACCCGCCATATCTGTGCCGGCCAGGTGGAGGGTTCCTCAGGGGTTTCCTTGCCTCCCGTACTGTCCGACTTTGCTGACATGTTCAGCGAGTCAGAGGCGGACCAATTACCCCCGCACAGGCCCTACGACTGCTCCATTGACCTAGTCCCTGATGCGCCTCTCCCAGTGGGGCGTTTGTACTCCATGTCGGAGCCCGAGTTGGCCGCATTGCGGGACTTCCTGACAAAGAACTTGGCTCGTGGATTCATCCGGCCCTCGTCCTCGCCAGTGTCTGCGCCCGTGCTCTTCGTCAAAAAGAAGTCGGGCGAGTTACGGCTTTGCTGTGACTACCGGAAACTCAACGCTATCACGGTGCGTAACCGCTACCCGCTGCCCCTCATCCCCGAGCTCTTGGACCGACTCCGGGAGGCTAAGATCTTCACGAAACTGGACCTGCGTGGAGCTTACAACCTCGTCAGGGTTCGGCCGGGTGATGAGTGGAAGACAGCGTTTGGTACTCGCTATGGACATTTCGAGTACACGGTGATGCCGTTTGGCCTGACCAACGCCCCCGCTGTGTTTCAGCATTTTATGAATGACATCTTTCGGGATCTGTTGGACCAGTTTGTTGTGATTTACCTGGACGACATCCTGATTTACTCCCCGTCGCGTGAAGCGCATCATCGGCATCTCCGTCAGGTCCTGCAGCGCCTCCGGAAACATCGGCTGTTTGCCAAGTTGGAGAAGTGCCAGTTCTACCAGGTGACCATTGATTTCTTGGGCCACCGCATTTCTCCTGAGGGCATCGCCATGGATCCAAGTAAAGTTGAGTCATTGCAGAGTTGGCAACCCCCGCGTCGCGTGAAGGATGTTCAGCGACTTCTTGGATTTGCCAACTACTATCGGACATTCATCCCTGGCTTTGCTGCCTTGACAGCCCCCCTCACCCGGCTCCTGCAGAAGAAGATTCGGTTCCAGTGGAACGCCCCCGAACAACAGGCGTTCCAAGCTTTGAAGGACGCCTTCATGAAGGAGCCCATCTTGAAGCATCCTGACCCGCAACGGCCGTTTGTCGTGGAGGCGGACGCCTCCGACATTGCCATTGGGGCCGTGTTACTCCAGGCAGCGACGCCCAACGGTACCCTTTTCCCTTGCGCGTATCACTCTCGGAAATTGAATCCCTCGGAGCGCAACTATACCATCTGGGAGAAGGAGCTGCTGGCCATCAAGGCGGCGTTCGAGGCTTGGAGGCATCATCTGGAGGGGGCGCGGCATCAAATCGAGGTCCGGACGGACCACAAGAATCTGGAAAGCCTGCAGACCGCTCGGAATTTGAACCAACGCCAGATCCGGTGGTCCCTCTTCTTTGCGAGGTTTGACTTCCGGGTGCGGTACATACCAAGCGGGCACAACCAGAGAGCGGATGCTCTGTCCAGGAAGCCCGAGTACACCCGAGTGGAAGACAAGCTTCCGCCCAGGACAGTGATCCCCGTCGAGTCTTTTGCTGCGGTGCGGGAGCCGGTGGATATACGGGCTCGGATCCGGGAGGCGCAGCAGCAGGAGGCGTGGGTGGCTCAGCGGAAGGAAGAGGTGGGGCCAGATTCGCCTTGGTCGGTCACGGATGGACTCCTGTATTATCGTGACCGGCTCTATGTTCCAGGAGGGCCACTCAGGGGACTCGTCCTCAGCCAATGTCATGATAACCCGGCTGCGGGGCATTTTGGCCTGTTCAAGACTCTGAACCTGGTCTCCCGTACCTTCTGGTGGCCCCGAGTCCGACACGATGTCCAGTCTTATGTCACCTCCTGCGTCCCATGCAGGCAGGCCAAGTCAGCGACAGGGGCCCCGCCTGGTTTACTGCAGCCTTTGCCAACGCCCAAGAGACCCTGGGGGGCTGTGTCCATGGACTTTCTGACGGATCTACCCCCATCCTCCGGCTTCACGACAGTGTTTGTGGTGGTGGACATGTTGACCAAGATGGCGCACTTCATCCCCTGTCGCGGCTTACCGTCAGCTCGCGCCACTAGTCGCATGTTCATCCAACAGGTGTTCCGGCTGCACGGCCTTCCCGATAGAGTCGTCTCCGATAGGGGGGCCCAGTTTACAGCCCGCTTCTGGCAGGAGTTGATGCGGGCGTTGGACATTAAGGTTTGCCTCTCGTCCGCGCATCATCCTCAGACCGACGGGGGTACCGAGAAGGTCATCGGCATCTTAGAGCAGTATCTGCGCTGCTATGTTAACCTGCAGCAGGACAACTGGGTGGACTATTTGGCCATAGCCGAGTTTGCCTTTAACAACTCGCAACACACCTCCACGCAGATGACACCGTTCTTGGCCAACGTGGGTTATCACCCCAGGTTCTTCCCTCTTTCTCCCGTGGACTCACCGGAGCCGGCAGCGAACGAATTCATGGCGGAGTTACAGGCGATCCATCGGTTGGTGCGACGGCAGCTGGAGAAGGCCAAGGCCGACTACAAGAGGTTCGCCGATCGGTCGAGAAGGGATACGCCTCCACTATCGGTGGGGGATCGGGTCTGGCTGTCCACCAGGAACCTACCATCCACTCGGCCGGCGAGGAAGCTGGACCACCGTTACCTTGGACCGTTCCCAGTCGAGGCCGTCATCAACCCGGTCGCCTATCGTTTAACTCTGCCACGTTCCCTGCGCGTGCACCCCGTCTTCCATCGGTCCTTGTTGGTCCCCGAACAACCGGCCTGTCCACTTCGCCAAGCGGAACCTCCCCCATCAGGAACTCGTGATGGAGGCAGCACCCCCGAGTACGAGGTCGCCAGCATCAGGGATTCCCGCTGGCTGAAAGGTCGCTTCCAGTACCTGATCGAGTGGAAAGGGTACGGGCCGGAGGACTTCACATGGGAAGACGCGACCGCCGTTCATGCCCCTGCGTTGGTGACTGCTTTTCACGAACAGTTCCCATCCCGACCGCATCCGGATCGGCAGACCCGAGGGAAGGGCCCTGCGGTGCGGGATAGTGTTGTGACTCAGGGCCAGCCTGTGGGTCCGACAGCCGGGTCCGATGTATCGGAGGACTCAGATGTGGGGGAGGAGGGAAACGAACCGGCTGATGATGATTTGGAGGCTTTGCAGAGTCCTCAGCCGGGGACCTCTTCTCAGCTGTGTGAGCCCGAGAGTGCGGAGGATGATGACCCACAGCTGGCCCTGTTCAAGGACGCCCGATGTAGGAGGCAGACGAGCAGGGACAAACAAAGAAAGACTATGGGACTCCTCGGGAGGAGGCACAGGGAGACCACGCCCTGAGCTCTCTATAAAAGAAGTGTTTGGGGAGGGGCTGGTTGCTGAAAGCAACTTTTCCGCTTGAGAAGACAAGCTCTTGCGTTTTTGTTAACTGCGTAATTAAATCTTGGCAGAAGCCTTTTAGCCTTGGACGCTTTCCAGACTCTTCTCTTAATTAGGGGTTGCGAGAAGAGGGCTGGTTCAGAACAGAGAAGAAGAAAGGAAAGAAGGAGGGAAGCAAGGAAGGAAGGAAGGAAAGAGAAAAGGAAGGAAGGAAGGAAGGAAGGAAGGAAGGAAGGAAGGAAGGAAGGAAGGATGTTCTTATTTTTGGCCAGTGGACAATAGAATGTTAGGAGTTTCTAAAAAGTTCTTTGTAGGAGAAGTCAGTTTTTTACTGCCATGCTTCCACCTTTAATAGTTTATGGTTCACAGTATCTGGGCTGGTTCTCAAAATTAGCATTGATTCCCACTTTATTCTTGGCTTATTTGAAATCCTCAGTTCTTCTCTCAAGGAAATAAAGCTTGTTTACCAGCACCAGGCAGGGGATCACAGGCAACGTTTGTTTAGCTGCTGTGTATTAGCTCTAAATGGTGCCATTTGTTGGTTATACTTGTGTTCTTCCACTCCTACTTTGCTCTCCTTTGCTTATCTATTTTTGGCCAGCTTGAATAGAAAGATAGATTAGTCATACCATGCTATTGTATGAGAACATTATAATGTAGATTATATAGAGAATGCAAGTATTCATTTCATACTACAGCTTTTAAAGCTTTTGAACTATCTTTAAAGGTGGCCACCCCTAAGTATAGAATAGAATAGAGCTGGAAGGGACCTTGGAGGTCTTCTAGTCCAGCCCCCTGCTCAAGCAGGAGAACCTATGCCATTTCAGACAAGTGACCGTCCAGTCTCTTCTTAAAAAACTCCAGTGACGGAGCACTCATAATTTCTGGAGGCCAGCTCTTCCACTGTTTAATTGTCCTCACTATCAGGAAGTTTCTCCTCAATTCCAGGTTGCTTCTTTCTTTGATCAGTTTCCAACCATTGTTTCTCGCCCTGCCTTCAGGTGCTTTGGAGAATAAGGTGACCCACCTCTTCTTCTTTGTGGCAGCCTCTCAAATACTGGAATACTGCTATCATGTCTCCCCAATTTCTTCTTTTCTTTAGACCGGCCAAAGCCAAGTCTCGCAGCTGTTCTTTGTATGTTTTAGTCTCCGGGCCTTGGATCATCTTAGTTGCTCTTCTCTGATTTTTTTCCAAACTCTCAACATCTTTTTTGTGATATGGTGACCAAAATCAGTCATGCAAGAACAGAAAGGCATCCAAAAAGAGAAGCCACCTTCTGGTTGGTGATTCAATTATAAGGGATGTAAATTTAGGAAAGGACACAGAGGTTTTGAAAGAGGTCAGGTGTCTTCCAGGTGCTACTGCCAGTAGGGACAAGAAGCGTATTTCCAAAATAATCAAGAATGCCAGCAAGGACTGTGATGTGGAGGCTATTGTACATCTTGGCACTAATGATCTGTCCCAAAAAGATGTACTCTCTGTGCAGAATGATTTCCAGAGCTTGGGGCAGGAACTTAGCAGAATAGGCTGTAGGCTTACTTTTTAAGAGGTTTTACCAGTGTATAAGGAGCAAAATGGAAAAGGCCATTTTTAAAGCAGAATTTAATATGTGGCTAAAGGAGTGGTGTAAAGGAGAAGGCTTTGATTATATTAGTCATGATGTCTGTAGCTGGTCCAATGAAAAAATGTATAAAAGAGATGGTCTGCATCCATCCAAGAAAGGGACTGAGTTACTTGGCAATAAAATCACAGCTTTTTTGGAGGAAAATTTAAACTAAATAATGGGGATAGTGAATTGATACAGTACATCACTGTCCCCGGCAATCTAAGAAAATAGGGGAAGCCAGGCACCACATAAGTTATGCAGCAAGTAAACACAGCGTCAGTCATAAAGGACTCAAATGTCTATACACTAATGCACAGAGTATGAACAGTAAGCAGGGTGAACTAGAAATTCAGGTAAACGAGGGCAGATATGATATTGTTGCCATTACGGAAACATGGTGGGACGAAACCTACCAATGGAACACACAGCTAGAGGGATTTAAACTATTTAAAAGAAACAGACTAAACAAAAGAGGAGGAGGAGTTGCTCTCTATATAAGAAATAACTTTATCTCTACAGAAATAGAGCACAACAATGACGGAAACTGTAAACCTGAAAGCATTTGGGTCAATATAAAAGGGGAAAAAAATGACATTGCCATAGGTGTATACTATAGGCCGCCCAACCAAGCAGAGGAAATAGATGAACTTTTTGCTAGTCAGCTAACTAAGGTATGTAAGAAGCACATCACAATAGTAATGGGGGACTTTAATTACCCTGATATCAACTGGGAGACAAACTCTGCACCAAGTGGAAGATCAAACAGATTCCTGTCAAACCTAGCAGACAACTTTCTCTCCCAAATAGTAGAGAAGGGAACTAGGGGATTAGCCATATTGGATTTAATTCTCACTAACAGAGATGAAATGATAGAAGGTGTCGAAGCCACAGGAACCTTGGGGGGAAGTGATCATGCAATATTGGAATTCAACATTCTGGAGGCACAAGCAATAGAACACAGCCAAACTAGAGTCTTGGACTTTAAAAGAGCTAATTTCAATAAACTTAGAGAGACCATGGGAAGAGTTCCATGGATGAGAATCCTAAAGGGGAAAACAACTCAAGAAGCTTGGGAAATTTTGAAAAGTGAGATAATAAAGGCCCAGTCTAGTACAATACCAACAAAGAAGAAAAATAACAGCTCTCAAAAGAAACCAGCATGGCTGCATAAAGAACTCTCTAATAAATTGAAAGATAAAAAGGACAAGTATAAGAATTGGAAAGAGGGGCACATAACTAAGTCAGAATATCAGCAAATAGCCCGTGCCTGCAAAGATGAAGTGAGGAAAGCTAAGGCTCAAAATGAACTAAGGCTTGCGACCAAAGTCAAAAATAACAAAAAAAGCTTCTTTCAACATATAAAAAACAAGGAAAAAGTTAAGGAAATGATTGGTCCATTAGTGGGGGAAAGTGGTAAGAAGGTGACAAGCAATAGGGAGAAAGCAGAACTATTTAATTCATTTTTTGCATCTGTCTTTACACAAAGGGAAAAATCAGCCCAACCTACCCAAACCAGTGCCATAAAAAACAGAATAGAAATGCAAGTTAAGATAGGCAAGAAAATGGTAAGTGAGCACCTGTCCAGCCTAGACGAGTTCAAATCACCAGGACCAGATGGATTACACCCCAAGGTTCTCAAGGAACTGGCAGACGTGATCTCAGAACCACTGAACTATATTTTTCAAAGATCCTGGAGCACTGGGGAACTACCAGAGGACTGGAAGAGAGCTGATGTAGTTCCCATCTTCAAACAAGGAGAAAAAAATAGATCCAGGAAACTACAGACCTATCAGCCTGACCTCAATATGTGGGAAGATTCTGGAAAAGATAATCAAACAACAAATCAGCGAACACCTTGATGCAAACAAAGTCATCACTAAAAGTCAACATGGGTTTGTCAAAAACAGATCATGCCAGACAAATCTTATTACATTCTTTGACCAAGTGACAAAATTAGTGGACCAGAGGAACACTGTAGATATAATTTACTTGGACTTCAGTAAGGCATTTGATAAAGTAGATCACAACCTACTACTTGATAAGATAGAAAAATGTAGGTTAGATAGCATTACCACCAGATGGATTCGTAGCTGGCTGACAGGCCGTACTCAGTGTGTGGTCCTCAATGGAACCGCATCTACATGGAAGGAAGTGTGTAGTGGGGTGCCCCAGGGCTCTGTTCTGGGCCCAGTGCTCTTCAATATCTTCATTAATGATTTGGATGAGGGGATAGATGGGGAACTCATCAAATTTGCAGACGACACCAAGCTGGCAGGAATAGCCAATACTCCAGAAGATAGGCTTAAGATACAGAAGGATCTGGACAGACTCGAACACTGGGCACTATCTAACAAAATGAAATTCAATGGTGAAAAAAGTAAGGTTCTACATTTAGGCAGGAAAAATCAAATGCATAGGTATAGTATAGGTGGTACCTTGCTCAATAGTAGTAACTGTGAGAGGGATCTTGGAGTCTTAGTAGACAATCACTTCAATATGAGCCAGCAGTGTGCTGCAGCTGCCAAAAAAGCCAACACAGTGCTAGGCTGCATTAACAGAGGGATAGAATCAAGATCAAGTGAAGTAGTAATACCACTTTACAATGCTTTGGTAAGGCCACACCTGGAATACTGCATCCAGTTTTGGTCACCACGATGTAAAAAAGATGTTGAGACTCTAGAAAGGGTACAGAGAAGAGCAACCAAGATGATTAGGGGGCTGGAGGCTAAAACATATAGGGAACGGTTGCTGGAATTGGGTATGTGTAGTTTAATGAAGAGAAGGGTGAGGGGTGACATGATAGCAGTGTTCCAATATATCAGGGGCTACCACAAAGAAGAGGGAGTCAAGCTATTCTCCAAAGCACCGGAAAGCAGGACAAGAAGCAACGGATGGAAACTAGTCAAGGAGAGAAGCAACCTAGAACTAAGGAGAAACTTCCTGACAGTTAGAACAATTAACCAGTGGAACAACTTGCCTCCAGAAGTGGTGAATGCTCCAACACTGGAGGTTTTTAAGAAGAGACTGGACAGCCATTTGCCTGAAATGGTATAGAGTTTCCTCCCTGAGCAGGGGGTTGGACTAGATGACCTCCAAGGTCCCTTCCAACTTTATATATTATTATTATTATAAAATTGGCTGCAGTATTCTAGGTGTGGTCTCACTAGGGTTTTATAAAGGGGTACTAGTACTTTGTGTGATCTTGATTCTATGCCTCTGTTTATGCAACCCAGGATTGTGTTCGCTTTTTTGGCTGCTGCTGCTGCACACAGCTGGCTCATGGTCAATTCATCGTCCACTAGGACTGCAAGGTCCCTCTTGCAGTTGCTATTTTTGAACCAGGTCTCACCCAGTCTGTATTTGTTGCTCTCAATCCAGTCACAGAAGTTACACCTACAACTTCCAAGTCCAAAACTGACCTCTTTTACTCATTTTTAATAACAGTTGCTGTTTTTGAGCCAGGTCTCACCTAATCTGTACTTAAACCTTTGATTTTCCTGCCTAAATGTAAATCTTTGCTTTTCTCCACATTGAAACTCATTTTGTTGGATTAGGGCCCATTGTTCAAGTTTGTCAAGATCTTTTTGGATCCCGAGTTTGTCTTTTGGGGTTATATTGAGATGTAATCAAGAGTCTAAACATGGGAACCTGTCTTTACAAACTCATGTCAGCTGGATTGCTTATCTATACTATTAGTCAAATGTAATAACAGGAACTATTTCCTATTTCACTGTATCCAGTATCTTTCTTAACTCTGTGTGGGGAAGCAGGCTAGTCCTTCTGGGTAGAAATGAAATGAATAAAATCCAGACAACAGTGCAATTCAGAATCCAGTGGGGGGAAATTATCAGTCTGTCCACTGCTCAGCAACTGCCTGCCGAATAGCTGTTTTTTTTTAAAAAAGACCATTTCAAAAGAAAATTTCAGCATGGAAGCCCTGAACAGACACTTGTTAAAAAGATGTGAATGATCACCTGTGGCTTGAACACAGCCTGTGAGTTTCTTACGTCTTAATTAACTTGCAATCCTGGCTGGGAAGCAGACTAGTGCACAAATAAGGTACACTGCTGATGTGTGCAGTTACTTTTTTTTCCCCCTTCAAAATTATTCTAGTAGTCTTATTTATTCTGCTTTCCCCGTGTTGCTTTCCCAGCAGCAGACCTGGAAAAATCTTACCCTGGCCCTCTTTGAACAAGTAAAATGTGTGTTATGTGCATGCCTGCGTAGATACAAACATATATACACACATCATTTATTTTTTTTACTTCTGGTGCATAAGAAAAGCAAAAGCCTGGAAAGGATTGACAATGAAGCAAATAGAAGGGATGAGAAAATAAAATGTAAAGTTTATATTAACACCATTCAGTATCCCTCTATAGGTAAAGGTAAAGGTTCCCCCGCACATGTGTGCTAGTCGTTTCCGACTCTAGGGGCCGGTGCTCATCTCCGTTTCAAAGCCGAAGAGCCAGCGCTTGTCCGAGGACGTCTCCATGGTCATGTGGCCGGCATGACTAGACGCGAAAGGCACACGGAACGCTGTTACCTTCCCACCGTAGTGGTCCCTATTTTTCTACTTGCATTTTTTACGTGCTTATGAACTGCTAGGTTGGCAGAAGCTGGGACGAGTAACAGGTGCTCACTCTGTTACGCAGCACTCGGGATTCGACCCGCCAAACTGCCGACCTTCTGATTGACAAGCTCAGCCTCCTAACCCCCTGAGCCACTGCATCCCTCTATAGACCTTTGTAATCTCACAAAGGTAATTTTCCCTACGTTTTTTGTAAACGTAGTTTGATCAGATTCACAGGGGTTTGTTTGTCCTTATATGTACTGAAATATTCTGATTCTACACCAACCAGCTGCCTAGGGGGTCACTACCAAACACAACACAAGCAAATGGTTGCCTCCCATAAATATTTGCCAGCAATTATCATAACCGTAAAGTTGTGTTACCCTTACAGTTTTGTCAAATCCACTTTGAAATCCTTCTATTCTATTCTATTCTATTCTATTCTATTCTATTCTATTCTATTCTATTCTATTCTATTCTATTCTATTCTATTCTATTCTATTCTATTCTATTCTATTCTATTCTATTCTATTCTATTCTATTCCCTGAAGATGGGCTCCAGCATGAATCCTAAAGCTTGGAAGACAAAACCTCTTGTTCTGGAGGGATCAAAAGCTTGCTTGACCCAGATGTCTAATACACGAATGAAGGCAAATACAAGGCTAATACAGACAATGCCTGAGGATATTAGAATGGAATTAAATTGAATACTTTAATTTTCATCATCATCATCATCATCATCATCATCATCATCATCATCATCATCATCATCAATCCTTTTAGCCATGTCTGTCCACTGCAGGATGAAGGCCTCTTCCACATGTTTCCAACCAATACAGTCCTGAGTTTTGTTTTGTTTTTTGCCAATTGGGCCCGCCATACTTGCTGATGTCATTTATCCATCTTGTTTGAGGTCTCTTTTGTGGATGTTTTTTTATCAAGTGGGATCCATTCTATGACTGGATTGGTTTGCCTGCCATCAGTGCTATGCCAGTGGCCCCCAACCTTTTGGGCACCAGGGACCGGTTCCGTGAAGAGAGGTTTTTTTGCAGACTGGAGGGGTGTGTGGTTTTGTGTGCTACTTGCATCCCATGGATGGGACTTCACCTGTTTCTGTGGCCCGGTTTTGGCATGCCATGGCCTGGTACCACTCCATGAAGAGGGGTTGCGTACCCCTGTGCTGTTGACCAGTCCATTTCCATTTCAATTCTTTCACTCTCTTGATGATATCATATACTTTTGTTTGTTCTCTAATCCATGTGTGGCTCTTTCTATCTTGTCTTGTAATGCCGAGCATGTATCTTTTCCACTGCTCTTTACGCTACTCTTAGCTTTTGTATCGATTCTGAGGTTAGTGTCCATGTTTCACAGGCATACGTAATGCCAATACGTATAGCAATAGCAATGGCGCTAAGACTTATATACCGCTTTGCAGTGCTTTACAGCCCTCTCTAAGCAGTTTACAGAGTCTGCATATTGCCCCCAATGATCCAGGTCTTCATTTGACCGACCTTGGAAGAATGGAAGGCTGAGTCAACCTTGAGCTGGTCAGGATCGAACTGCCAAATTGCAAGCAACCAGCAGGCAGCAGAAGTAGCCTGCAGGACTGCATTCTAACCACTGCGCCACCACGGCTCAGGCATTCTATGGAAGATAGGAAACAAAAGATGAATTTCATTTATTCACTTAGTATATGTTGCCCATAACTAATGATTAAAAAAAAACAATGTTTTTTTGCACACAGATATCTAGGGTTAAAAACTAATGCTTTGTTGTACACACACACCCACACCCACACACACACCCACCCCTAACTAGCTAATTAATGCTGGCTTCTGATTCAGTAGATCTCTTCACAATTCATACCCTAAAACTGACCTCAGTCTTCATAATTTCTAGCGTAATCTTTGAACATTCTGCAATTCGGTGACTTTTTTCACCTCTTGCTATCCCATCACCATTTTAGCTCTAATGAACAGCCAGGGATTTTCTTAATTTTGCTTTTAAAAATGTAAATAATTTCAATTTGGATCTGGTTCATGTTTTAAAGTGTTCGCTTTGATTTAGCTTCATGTACGTAGGCAGTGAGCAAAGCAGATAGACTGCCAACCAGCCAGGCTGTAAATCAGCATTTAGTAATAAACTCTAGACAGTTTTGAATATAGCAATTTGCATTTATTGTATGATAACATTTGAAAAAAGGCCCATTAACATTAACACTTTTTCCAGTCAGACTGTTACACTGCAGGCTCTTAAGGAAAAGAGACTTAATCAGTGAAATTATTTTTCCCCTTGTGTCTTTAGCCTCTGGAGATGCATTTATTTCAGTCTAGATAGTACCAGTTGAGAAATGTTGAAGAGAAGTTAATAGTAATAGTTGGTAATTGTTCCTTGTCCAAAAACATTTTCTGTTTCCTAAGATTCATAAGCCTCACTCACAAATGACAACACTTCTTGGACTTTTTCTTTGTTCTTTTGTATCACTATGGAAAATAAAAACGTCCCGCGTCTTAAAAATGAACATGAAAAAAGAGAAATAGCGCTAAGAGAATGACCATAAACCTTTCCATTTTCCTGCTCACCTCTTGGATGGTGCCACAACTACTTCTTGTAAATTCTATTTTTCCACTCATGGAATCAACAGAAGCATGAGCAGTGTTCTCTCAGATTGTCCTTATTTCCTAAGACCCGATCCTTGAACCATTTAAAAGCTTGCTTAAAAACAGAGCCACAAGGTTGCAAGAGTTGAGTATAAGCATTTGTGGAGCTACGCGTGCTTCTACGCTTCTAAGTCTTGCTTTGTCCCAGTCTAGAAGTATCTCTGCAGATGTGCAGGGAGCAAAGAAGCACTCAGGAATAGCGGAACTTGAGCCTTGGTGGAGCAGTGGGCTGATGCCTCCTTAAGTAACACCAGCTGCCTGCAATTAGTGCAGGTTCAAGTCCCACCAGGCTCAAGGTTGACTCAGCCTTCCATCCTTCCGAGGTAGGTAAAATGAGGACCCAGATTGTTGGGGGCAATTAAGCTGACTTTGTAATAATGCCACTTGGGGCCCCCCGAAAGCCCTAATAAACAGGCATACACATAGAATGAAGGCTATTGCTAAGCACATTGATTTGTGCTTTAAATTGTAAGCCGCCCTGAGTCTTCAGAGAAGGGCGGGATATAAATGGGATTTTTTTAAAAAAATGAAATGCGTGCCTGGGTTCACAGGATAACAATTAGTCACAATCTCACTTGATTGCTCCGTATCCTACAGAAAACCAAGGCAGTGCAATATCTTAAGGGCTTAAAGGGTGAACTATCAAAATATGCTGACCGAAATGTAATAAATACAATAAAAGAAATAAAATTTTGTTCAGGCTTATTTCAGATGCAAAGCATCTGAATTTTGGCCACGTGACCCTGGAGATGCTGCAATGGTCGTAAGTGTGAAAGTGGTCATTTTTTCAGATCCACCGTAACTTCAAACAGTCATTAAATGAATGCTTGTAAGTTAGGACTACCTGTAGGCGGTATAGTGTGCAATTGCTTGATGTGTTTTTAATCGGTTAACTAACCTAGAAAAATATATATGCAGATTTTAGTGCATAACAATTCTGACTGGAAAAGGGGCTTGGAATTGGATTTATTGGATTTATTTGCATTAAAAGAATGGATCCATCACCTTGGTGGAGCAGTGGGCTAATGCCTCCTTAAGTAACACCAGCTGCCTGCAATTAGTGCAGGTTCGCATCCCACCAGGCTCAAGGTTGACTCGGCCTTCCATCCTTCCGAGGTAGGTAAAATGAGGACCCAGATTGTTGGGGGCAATAAGCTGACGTTGTAATGATGCCACTTGGGGGGGGGCGAAAGCCCTAATAAGCAGGCATATACATAGAATGAAGGCTATTGCTTAAGCACATTGGTTTGTGCTTAAATTGTAAGCCGCCCTGAGTCTTTGGAGAAGGGCGGGATATAAATGGGATTAAAAAAATAATCTCACAAATGCTGCCAGCAAAAGATTGTATAACAAGGAGAGGTTTGTGTGTGCTTTTACCCTTTTGCCGCAACGTATACAAATATGGGTGTTCCCCCCCCATAGTTCAGAAAGTTTTACTTATTTGTTTCCCTGTTTATTTGAACAACCACAATTAAAAATATTCTTTACTGTACATCGGTAAAACATCCATGGTAAAATAACGTTAACAACAATGACTGTGTAATCAATGCAGTATTCGTAAGTAGGTACTGAAACCCGCGATTGAAGAGGCCAACTGCTTGATCAACTATCCATTTAATTAAGAGGATAATAAATATTTTAAATTATAGCAACCTGAAATGGAATGTTAGGAATTCTGTGCAATCTTCGCTACCGTGTGTATGCCAGCTCTTAGACGGTGCACAAATATTGAAGGAATACTGTATTTGTCTGACGCTGTAGCTTAATAAAGATTAATTAGGATAATTTTAGCAAGTAATGGTATGAATCGTGACTCCCCCCCCCTTTTTTTTTCCCCTGGGAAGGTAACAAAACCAGAGGAAGGGAAAATATGGTCGCAGATTGCCTCCATTTCAAGTAACCACTCTGTTCTCAAATGAGTCTTCCAGAAGCTATTAGCTGTGCTATTTCCATTAGAATTTGAGAAGGTAATGGGAACGCGGGAGGAAGAACTTTTCTGTTATAAAAAAAAAAATCAGAATTCATCATTATGTTGCTGAGGCTATCTAGTATGCCCATCACAGGAAGGATGTTGGGAGCCTTGACCTCTGGGATCTCAGGACATTAAAATTCCATGTTCAAAGATGTTCTTGGTGATTGCTTTCCGAAGTGGATCTTCAGCATAAATAAAGCAGTAGAGAAATTATAATACTCCCCACTGACATTTCAGAAAAGAGGATCTCTGCCTATATTTAGAATAGCTTCCCTACGTTGATTGCTTTCCCTCTTGAATAGCGTGCCAAACCAAAACACATCGGCTTCTAAGAGAAGCTTAGCAGCAGCTTGGTGTCATGGTTAAGGTGCTAACCTAGAAACCAGGAGACTGTGAGTTCTAGTCCCCACTTAACAATAAAAGCCAGCTGGGTGACTTTGGGCCAGTCACTCTCTCTCTCAGCCCACCCCACCCCACTGAGTTATTACTGTGGGGAAAAGAGGAGGAGGAGGAGGCAGTATGTGATGTCGCCCTTGAACGATTCTCCAGATATCTCCCCAGATGTCAGCTTGGGGAAGATGAGCCAATTCATTGCATGATGGGAACTGAGATGATTGCTGGCTCTGAATGGTTTTGGCTCAGGCTCCAGCTGGGGAAAGCTTGCAGTTGCAGACAGCCAGCGAAGAGGAGGAGGAACTGCCTTTTGCTTCTGATTGGAGAATGTGTAGGGCAGAGAAAAGGCAGGAGCAGAAAAGGTCAGCCAGACTACCCAAGAGGAGAGGGCCCAGCCCTTCTTGATGGGCTGCATTGGAAGCTGGCTATTTATCACAGCAGACAGAGGGAGGCATTGCTGGGAACAACGTGTTTGTTTCCTAGCTGTGTGTTTGGTCATCGTGATTCCTGCTTCACTCTGAATTGACACCGTGTTTAGAATTGCGCCTCGGAGACTCTGAACTTTTCTTGCCCCGTGAGCTCTCTTGTGTGTGGACTTAAGTTTTGCCTAGTGGATATAAGTTTTTCTGGTAGAGTTAGTCTGTTTGAGCAACTTTCAAGTGCCTTGTGGACTATGGGGCCATTGATCTGTAGACTAACCTTGGTCTGACTGTGGCTGGACTTGATAGGGACAGTTCTGAGTTATTGGTGAAAGGAATAGCTGGGGAATTTTAATAAATTCATTAGACCACAGTTTTGTGTGTGTGTGTGTGTGTGTGTGTGAGAGAGAGAGAGAGAGAGAGAGAGAGAGAGAGACAGACAGACAGACAGAGAGAGAGACAGAGACACAGAGAGAGAGAGACTAAGCGGGGCAGCACACAGCATTAGGTATGTTCCCTGCTGTGAGTTATCTATAAAAATTGTAATGATAGAATAAAAAAAAATATCTACAAAAAAGTACTGTTTCACTATCAGAAAGTTGAGAATGTGTTTCTTACTGGTTACTTTGGGGGCTTTTCTAGACTCAACAGGAGACATAGCTGTGGTTCAATGTAGGGCAGAATTCAAAGAGAGAGAGAAGTAGTTAATAGCAAGATTTTTTAAAAAATAATAATAAATGGTTTTGCTTCTGTATGACTCTGTGTGTACCATATTTCTCATATGAGTCTATTCTAAGCCAGCAATGTTTCCGAGATTATAATTTCCAAAACAAACATTGATTTTATCTTTAAAGTGGCTTGTTTCGGATAGATCACTGGCGGAACCGATGGCTTTTCCAAGGTAGATTAGGAAATTTCTTGCCTGAAGCCTTCAAAAGCATCTGACAGATGCTAGATGATCAATGACGTGATTCACAGCTCCCGTTTTCCTATATTTGTACCCTGCAAAGGAGGGAAAACAGATGTTTAAAAGTTGGAAAGTTCCACAGAATATCAGATATCATATTCTTTTACCCCAACTCTCAATTGTTCTTCTATGTCTATTGTTAATTGTATGTACTACTGTAGCTTCATATGAAGCCATAGTAACACATATTGTATTTTCCAGTGTATAAGACGACTGGGCGTATAAGACGACCCCCTACATTTCCTGTTAAACTATAGGGTTTGGGCTATACTCACCGTATAAGACTACCCCTCTTCCAACGCACACCAAATAAAAATTAAAAAACATCAGATTTGATTTTAATATGGTAATTTTAATTCAAATGCTTATGACATGCAGGTGCTTAGTAGGAAAACTGTCACTTATAAACATAAGGCTGTTTGTCATCAAACATGTAAACATAAAACAGTGCAAGTGGATTAAACTATAATAATAATAATAATAATAATAATAATAATAATAATAATAATAATAATAATAATAATAATAATAATAATAATAAGAAGAAGAAGAAGAAGAAGAAGTTGGAAGGGACCTTGGAGGTCATCTAGTCCAACCCCCTGCTCAGGCAGGAAACCCTATACCATTTCAGACAAATGGCTGTCCAGTCTCTTCTTAAAAACTTCCAGTGTTGGAGCATTCACCACTTCTGGAGGCATGTTTTTCCACTGGTTAATTGTTCTAACTGTCAGGAAGTTTCTCCTTAGTTCTAGGTTGCTCCTCTCCTTGACTAGTTTCCATCCATTGCTTCTTGTCCTGCTTTCAGGTGCTTTGGAGAATAGCTTGGCTCCCTCTTCTTTGTGGCAGCCCCTGAGATATTAGATCACTGCTATCATGTCACCGCTCACCCTTCTCTTCGTTAAACTACACATACCCAATTCCAGCAACCGTTCCCCATTTTCCTAATTCACTTTTTCACTTTTCCTAATTCACTCTAAAGCTTTCCCTGCGCTGAGCCTTAAGTAAAAACACCAGCTGCCTGCAATTAGTGCAGGTTCGCATCCCACCAGGCTCAAGGTTGACTCAGCTTTCCATCCTTCCAAGGTAGGTAAAATGAGGACCCAGACTGTTGGGGGCAATAAGCTGACTTTGTAATAATGCTGCTGGGGGGGGGGGTGAAAGCCCTAATAAACAGGCATATACACAGAATGAAGGCTATTGCTAAGCACATTGATTTGTGCTTTAAATTGTAAGCCACCCTGAGTCTTTATGTGTCCTTAGAGCTAAGCAGCTGCTCTGCTGCGGCATTCCCCACCTGCCTTTCAAGTTGGGATAGACTACAGCTGCTCTTCAACTTTAGAAGGAAAGACGCCCAGACCCCAGCCTGTAAAAAATCACAGACTGCAGCTTCTTCTCCAATTGGTCCCGCTTTCCCTGCACAGACTAAATGGGAGATCCGCTCCAGGTTTTTCAACCAGCCCTGTCCCTAAATTTTCAGCACCCGGCGTATAAGACGACCCCTGACTTTTGAGAAGATTTTCATGGGTTAAAAAGTAGTCTTATCGCCGGAAACTACGGTATGTCATAGCTTCACATGATATATTGGAAAATAAAGATAAACATCTGTCAAAAAAGATCTAAAGCACACCAATAAAATTAACACCCCTTGCATTGGATAAAAGTGGACACTAAGCTATAAAAAGCTTGTTTTGTCAACCTTTTTTTAAAAGTCTCTTCAATCTTCTTATCTGTAAAAGATTAAAGTGGTCTGTAATAGGCACTGTTGATTCTGTGGTTTCAAATCACACCACATATTTATTTATTTCTGTCCTACCTTTCTACAAATAACTCAAGGCAATGAACATATCCAGCACACTTTTCTCCTCCTAAATCAGGGGTCCCCAACCTGTGGGCTGTGGCCCACTACCAGGCCGTGGCCTCTTGGCCACTGGGCTACATGAAGGGATGGCCAGTGCACATATGTGCATGCACTTACCCCTACACTTGTGCTAGCGCTGCTGTGAGCATCCCTTGATGCTACTGCTGCCCCACCCCAAGCATCCTGCTGGTGCTAGCGACACCCCATGCCAAGCATCCCACCAGCACTAGTGAAGCCCCGAGTGTCCCTCTGGCACTAGTGCTGTGCTGAGCATCCGCCCAGCACCTGCACCACCCCACACCAAGCGTCCCACCGGCAGTAGCATTGCCCCACGCCAAGCTTCCCGCTGGCACTAGCACCGCCCCATTTGTGGCACTCGCACTGACGCGGCCCCATTTGCGCATGCACATGTGCTTGCAGGCAGCCCATTTGGGCATGCATACATGCACATAATGGTGCCTGCTTCCCTTTTTGGGCCGCCAAACCAAAAAGGTTGGGGACCTCTGTCCCAAATGTCAATAGAGATTCTCAGTCATCCACATCATGGTGCTTTTTCAGGAGCCAATTGGCCTTTCTTGGTTTTCCCCCCCCTTCTCATCCAAGAAGCTTCTTCATCTCTAAATGGATGGTCCTTCCATCCCTCACCATCCACTCAGAGGCTGAGGAAGCTTCTTGGATGAGAAGCAAAACGCATTAAAAAACAACAACAAGAAAGTCCTGAAAAAGCACCTTTGGGTTTTCTGTTCCTATTTTCCCCGCAGCAACAACATCTGTGTAGTAGGTTGGGCTGAGAGAGAGAGTGGGCTGGCCTAGGTTTCATGAGTAAGGCAGGCCTGTAACTCATGGCTTCCCACTTTTTAGTCTTCACCACTAGACTAAACTGGCTTGCCTAGATATAAGATATGGAAGTGATCCAAGTAATTCTTCACAACATTATTAAGGACTAACAATGAAGACAATAACTCTTAATTAATAATTAAGAAATATTAAGAAGTTGCTTGTGCTTGGTGGAAATATGTCCCTTCCTTGTAGGAATTTTCTGAAGGTTATCAGTGTCATCATCATCATCATCATCATCATCATCATCATCATCATCATCGGTTGGAAGGGACTTTGGAGGTCATCTAGTCATATTGTGCTTTAGGTCATCTGGAAAACTCTGAGGAAGCTAACCATCAAATAAGGAACAGCCACATCGTTGGTATGAAATACACTGTAAACCAGGGATCTTCAAACCTGGCCCATTTATGACTTGTGAACTTCAACACCCAGAATCCCTCAGACAGCATGTATGGCTGAGGAATTCTGGGAGTTGAAGTCCACAAGTCATAAAAAAGGCCAAGTTTGAAGACCCCTGCTGTAAACCTAGAAATGGCTCAATAGGATAGTGTTCCCTGTTCCCTGTGCTCATCTACTCTACCCACTGAGCTTCAGCTTCCACAAAATCAAATTTCTAAACACAAATTGAATGCTGGTTCTCCTTTCTTGGGGTTTGCAGTCATAATGTGATTTCCAATTCAAATCCATGCCAAAAGAAATACTTTTATGCCTTATATACTGTTCAATGTTCTATGTTGAAGCCTCACTTATGCAGAGAAATAAAGGCTAGGAGGGGGGGGGGAGACACACATTATATTCCTTTCTAGACTGTCATAGAAATAAATCCATTGTGGATTCTTGAGGCATTATCTTAGATATTTCTTGTGGTATCTAACGTGTCTCAGTACGTACGTCTGTTTGGAGAGCCGAAATAAAAGGATAAGTCTTGTCTGTCTGTTTTCATAATAACCCTCCACTTCAAGTTTTTCTTGATGCTGTAATTGCTCCTGTTGAGGGCAATCTTTATCAGTAAGTTTCATTTCTCTCCCTTCAGAAGTCTCTCCTCCGCTTTCAGTGATGAAATGGCTTTAAAGCAATTCCCCTTTCAGAGAGGAGCTGCATGCGAAATATTTACTTTAGCTGGCTTCAGACTTAGAGAAAGAAATGTGGATTTGTGTCCAGAGAGCACGCTGAAGATGGCAAGCCTGTGAGATCTTTAAATCTGCACGGCCAAGGACTTCCCTATGATGGAAGGTGTAATTATTACACTAGGCCATTCTCAAATATGTAAAAAAAAAGAAAGAAAGGCAAATGTCTCCCTAAATTCAGGGTAAAAGTAAAAAAACCAAAAACAAACAAAAAATACCTCTCTAGACTATAGCTTCTTCACAACTCCCAAAGCTGGCATTCAATATATGTATGTACAAGGTAATAATTTAGAGAGGTTTTTCCCCTGTTACATTCTGGAAAACTAGATACAGAGAGGTCAAAGAAGTAGTGGGATTAAGATGAAAATTAAATGTGATAGAGTGATGTGTGGATAGAATATGTAGATGATAGATAGATAGATGATAGATAGATAAATAGATAGATGATAGATAGATAGATAGATAGATAGATAGATAGATAGATAGACAGACAGACAGACAGACAGACAGACATAGAACAGACATGTCAAACACAAGGCCCGGGGGCCAAATCCAGCCCGTGAAGTGGTTTCATGTGGCCCGTGAAGCCATCCTGGAAAGAGTGAGGGAACGGCCCCCACTGCCTTGGCCCTGGCCCAGAGACCCTCCTTCCACCAGAGACCCTCAGATCTGCCCCACTCCTGCCCAGGCCCCCATAGGCACCCTTGATGCAAACGATGTAGAGCTGGCCATGCCCACCCAGTAGGCCTTACACACTTTAGCCACGCCCGCCCAGTAGGCCATGCCCACCCAGGCCACACCCACCCGGCCCCCTGAGGGCAACTGCAATGCTGATGCGGCCCTCAATGAAATTAAGTTTGACACCCCTGAAATAGAAGGTCTGTGGGAGATAAACAGAGTTACAGAGAGATGGGGGGAGGATAGAGGATAGACAGACAGACAGACAGATATGTGTAGATGATAGATAGATAGATAGATAGATAGATAGATAGATAGATAGATAGACAGACAGACAGACAGATGGTAGGTAGATAGATAGATAGATAGTAGATAGATAAATATAGTAGATAGATAGATGATAGATAGATAGATAGATAGATAGATATAGTGGATAGATAGATGATAGATAGATCGATCGATCGATCGATCGATAGATAGATAGATAGATAGATAGATAGATAGATAGATAGATACAGAGATAATGATGATAGCTAGCTAGCTAGCTAGATGATAGATAGATAGATAGATAGATAGATAGATAGATAGACAGACAGACAGATGGTAGATAGATAGATAGATAGATAGTAGATAGATAAATATAGTAGATAGATAGATGATAGATAGTTAGATAGATAGATAGATAGATAGATAGACAGACAGATGGTAGATAGATAGATAGATAGATAGATAGATAGTAGATAGATAAATATAGTAGATAGATAGATGATAGATAGATGATAGATAGATAGATAGATAGATAGATAGATAGATAGATAGATAGATAGACAGACAGACAGACAGACAGACATAGTAGGTCTGTGGGAGATAAACAAATAGAGATACAGAGAGATAGGGGGGAGGATAGAAAGACAGACAGACAGATAGATAGATGATAGATAGATAAGGAAAAATAAAGATAGAAAGGTAGATGATAGATAGATGATAGATAGATCTCTCTCTGTCTCTGTCCTCTGTTGTCTGTCTCTCTGTCCATATCTTAACTATATTGAAGCTGTATCCATCCATCCACACATTCATGTGATCTCTCTTTTCTATCCATGTATTCTTTCCCTCCCTCCCTCCTTGCACACATGCACAGAGGATTAATCCAAGAGAGCTGAATTTACAATCCCAATTGTTTTCCCGCCTTTCTTCGCTGAACTGAAGTATTGTCTACCCTTAATGCATTGATCAGGAAAGGAAATTTACAGTGGATTTTTCTTTTATGTCTTTATGGAATGAAAAATTACGAAGTAATTGATGGTGGTTGAGTTGCAAGGTTACTCACGCTAAAAAAAGCCTGTGATTATTGCTCCACTAGAGATTTGTGAATTGGCGAGGAACTTACAGAATAATTCCCGTAGATCCTCAAAATCATCAATTTCGTTGTGGGTTGTCTTCAAGCTATAAAAACCAAATGAAAATCACGTAGGGGCAATGTTGATGCTACTGAGAGGTGTTTGATGTCAATACTGCACTGTCCCCAGATTCTTTTCACCTCTACCGAAGAGTGTAAATTTTGTAGTTTTGTGGTCCATCTGTGACATTTTATTCACTGATTTCATCCTGGGCTCTACCGAAATTAAAAACCAAAATATATCTGAGAAACCCCCGGTCCTGGAGGCTTGATTTATACATCCATTTTCTGATGAACATGACTCGGTTTGCTTGTTTACTTCAGTTTTGGCCACTACTTATGAATCTCTGTTAGTAAGGATTAGGTCCAGAATAGCTTTATTTCTAGTTCCCTACTCTACCTTTGGAATGACAAAGTTGTCGGCTAGGTTGGTTAGGGATCACTGCAGAGTGATTCTGTATCTGGGTAATCGAAGCACTGTAGCACTGCATAATACTGTAGTATGCTTGCTACTGTACATAAATTTGTTAACTGGTTGGCAAAAAGTTCATCTACTTCTTCTGATCGGTTGAGTGGCCCATAATATACACCTATGGCAATGTCACTCCCCCCCACTTTTATATTGACTCATATACATTCTGGAGGGGTTTTATCTTTGATCACGTGCATTTCTGTAAATATGTAGTGTTCTCTTACATATAGTGCAACTCCCTCTCCTCTTTTTGTAGACCTGTTTCTTTTGAACCAATTTGTATCCGTCCATCTCACACATTCCAGTCATGGGTTTTGTCACACGAGGTTTCTGTAATGGCAACTAGGTCATGCCTACCTTCATTTACTATTGCTTCTAGTTCGCCCTGTTTCTTCCCCAAGTTTTGAGCATGTGTATATAAGCATTTAAGACTTTTATGTCTGTTCATGGGTATGTTTCCTGCATCTCCTAATTGTTGTTTGAGTTTTCCTTTTTTCCCCTCACGACTCCCTACCTCATTGTTTGATTTGTTTTCTTGGGATTTATGACTGGTTTTGTGTTTGAGAGATTCTAAAGACTGGTCACCCTTCCCCCTCAGTTTTAGTTGAAAGCCCTTTTACCTTATCATCATTAAACTGGTAAAGCTCTGGGATCCTTCTTTGCATCTGTTTCTGTTTACAGCTTAATGCCTTCTTAACTGTCAAGGTAATATTTAACAGCTAACCAGCTTATGTAATGTAAGATGTAAGATGCAATGATGGGAATGACTCAGCAGGGTCTGTGTCTCTTTAACAGCCAGCTGGGTCTTCATATAAAAGGAAAGGTTCCACTGATGTGTGTTCTCTCTCTTCTGTTTCCTGCTGTAATTATGGGCTGTTGGATCCTGCTGTATTAGCACATGTAGGTATATTGTTCCTGGTGTATGATATTGTAGATAGTGTAAGATAAACCACCATTTAATATAAACCACTGTTTACTGTGTTTACTCCTGGGTTATCTCAGCACAATAAGATTGTGCACGCTCTGACATTAACTGTTGTTAGATACCTCTATGCCTCTATTTCTCTTTTCTTTCATGGCTCTCAGTTCCTTGTTCTCTGCCTTCGGGTCTCCTTTTAAAACTCATTACCTCTTCTTTTTAATTTTGCCTGTGTGCATTTCCTCTGTTCCCCCTTCCAGTATTTTTACTACGATGTGGAGATCAGTCAAAAAAATGTTTTCTGTTGCTTCTTCTGGTGAGTGGACCACAGGCCAAATAGTAATGGCTCACAAGCTTGGGATTGATGGCCTTGTATAATGACAACATTGCAGTGAAGGTTCATAACCTGAGCACAATCCTAGTTATATCTGCGACTCAATTTCTTCCAGTTGTATCCATCTTCTGCTTGTCTCGTAGTTTTGAGATTTTAGTTCTGAACTAGTTTTATTCGATGGGCTGAGCACCTCTTATTTGGATGGACAAATTTCAATCTAATCTGCACAAAAATGGAGACTCCCTAATTGGATTCTCTTTTAATGCCTTATTATTCACCGGGTTTGAAAAAAGTGAGATATTAAATAAAGAACTCTAAATTGTAAGCTTCAAAAGGATTTGGCTAGATTACCAAATTTACTCTAAAGATTGTTTGAACCTTTTCCAGCCAGCTGGATATGTTCACATGTCTAATCACCATGCTGTGGCACCACGCTGTGTTTATGTTGGCTCACTTTAATGTTTTATCATGAGTGGCCATAACATCCTTGTAGGAGATTGGATCTGCCCTCAGGGGAAATTTCATCAGTGTACTGATTTATCACCAACATGTATACAGCGCCTGTGGAAGCAATTCTAGGGGTGTAGAATATGCAGTCTAGAAACAACTACTAAAAATGCATAATTGCAAAATACATAATTAAACAATGTGATTATCAGCACAGAAATCTGTCGATCTGAAAGCTTCCTGGCCAAACCATCTCTGGGAGAGCTCAGTCTTCACCAGTTGTTTCTGGAGGGTGGTGGGCAAGTAGACCTTGGGGCATATTGTTTAAGAGGGAGGGGTCTGCTATTGAGAAAGTTATTCTCTGAATTCCAGGTCAATAATCTCCCATGGAATAGTCCTCGAGTCATCCACTCAGATGAGATGGTTGGTTTAGAAAATTCATCCATCCATCCATCCATCCATCCATCCATCCATCCATCCAATCACTCATTCACTCAATCACTCAATTTCCTCCCTACTCAAAGAAGAAAGATGAACAGTTTCCTCTTGGGGCAGATGATGCTGGAGCTAACAAATGTCTAATCCATATTGTACTTTGTAGGCAATCACCAAACCCAGGATCAACCCAGGAGCCTACTGGTGGCCGATGCAGATTTTACCAAATATGGACTATCCTGCTTAACTACTTAGTATTAGTGAGCAAACAGGTGGATGCATTCTCTGCAACTTGTATTATAACAACAACAACAACAACAACAGGAGAAGGTAACAAAATACAAAGACCTATAAGTAGAAATAGAAAGACTGTGGCAAAGGCAAGCAAGGGTAGTACCAATAGTAATAGGCGCCTTGGGTGCAATCTCAAAACAACTGGAGCATCACTTGAACACCATTGGCATTGACAAATTCGCCATTGGTCAATTGCAAAAGGCGGCCTTACTAGGAACTGCTTCCATCCTGCAACTATATCTGTAATACCATCAAACATCTACATTTGCCTATCCCAGGTCCTTGGTAAGGACTCAATAGGTAGACAAAAATGCCAAATCCAGTCTGAACATCTGACTGTGCGATGATCAATAATAATAATAATAACAACCCTAAAGAGCTGTGGTGGTGCAGTGGTTAGAATGCAGTACTGCAGTCTACTTCTGCTGACTCCCGTCTGCCAGCAATTCAGCAGTTCGATTCTCACTGGCTCAAGGTTGACTCAGCCTTCCATCCTCCTAAGGTCAGTCAAATGAGGATCCAGATTGTTGGGGGCAACAGGCTGACTCTGTAAACCACTTGGAGAGGGCCATAAAGCACTGTGAAGCTGTATATAAGTCTAAGTGCTATTGCTATTGCCCCTTCCTTCCCTCCTTCCTTCCTTCCTTCCTTCCTTCCTTCCTTCCTTCCTTCCTTCCTTCCTTCCTTCCTTCCTTCCTTCCTTGCTGGCACAGTGGTTAGACTGCCGTATTGCAGGCTGACTCTGCCCACTGCCAGCAGTTCGATCCTCACCAGCTCAAGATTGACTCAGCCTTCCATCTTTCCAAGGTCAGCCAAATGAGGACCCAGATTGTTGGGGGCAAAAGGCTGACTCTACAAACCGCTTAGAGAGGGCTTTGAAGTACTATGAAGTGGTATATAAGTCTAAGTGCTATTGCTATTATCACTAGCCTACCGCTACTGAAAATGACCTGCCCGGTTCCAGGTGTGCTTAAACATCTTGTTGGGATGATCAACCCATGACAAACATATGCTCCCCCCAAAGGTTCTACGGCAAATCCTCCATTTACGCCTGGTTCAAAGTTACAATGGATCTCCCCCAAAAGTGCTAACATCCCACTGTATGACTGTCATAATTTATAATCATAATGCGCAGGCTCCTTTACAGCCATAAGTCAAGGACTATCTGTATCTTTTACTTTTTTCTTCATTCTTAGCATTGCCTCTTGCAATGATATTCCAATTCAGAAATATTTCCCAGGCTTTGTCTGATCGAAAGCAAAAAAAAAAAAACATGCCCCACCACTCTGCCTCATGTACTGTATTTGCCCTCTTAGATAAATATTTGATGCAAGCAATTATTTCATCTTATAAAAGAGGGAAGATAATCATACAGGGCACGTTTGAATGTATGCATATCTGACCGAGGATAGAGATCTTTTTTTTCCCTTCACTTTTTTCTCTCCCTGAAGTCTGTTTCAACAAAGCATTTGCTAAATTTCCTGGAGTCCTTTTTATGTTTCCCTGTTCTCTTTCTCTCTCTCTCTTTCTCTCTCTCTCTCTCCACTTCCAGAAGCTACACAAAATAAAACCTCGCCTCCTCATTGAATTGCTATTTCATTCTTGCCAAGGGAACAATCAAATCCTGGTTGCCAATTTTCTGTCTCCTCCTCACATTCTTATACTGTGTTATAATTTGCTAGTGATGTAACTGCTTTGTGCAGTGGTAACTGTGCCAGCCATCTTGACAGAAAGATAGCATAGGAATCCAATGATCAAAATTGCCCCTTCATTCACTGAGTGTGTCTTAACTGAGAGATATTCAGTTGGCTATTTGAACTCACAATTTGAAGTGATAGGGGTTTTGCACGGATCAAAATGGTCCATGGCTTTGCCACATGCACAGAACACGTTCGATAAAAAGGCAAAGTACAGGTGCTCCACAACTTACAACAGTGTGTTTAGTGACCATTCAAAATGACAACAGCACTGTAAAAAAAGTGACTTATGACCATTTTTCACACAATGGTTGTAGCGTTCCCCCATGGTCACGTGATCAAAATTCAGACTCTGGGGCAACTCTGTTTAGGATGTTTGCAAGGTCATGTGATCACTTTTTGAGACGTTATGACAAGCAAAGTCAACGGGGGAAGCCAGATTCACTTAACAACCGTGTTACAAACTTAACCACTGCAATGGTTTGCTTAACCACTGTGGCAAGAAAGATTGCAAAATGCGCCCAAATTCACCTAACAAGTGTCTCACTTAGCAACGTAAATTTTGGGCTTGATTGTGGTCGCAGGTTGAGGACTACCAGTAAGACTGTCTTAGACTTGAGCTTGATTTTTAGTGATGAAATTCAGGTCATTGTTCTTGGCAGCATTGCAGCAGTGGTAGTATGAGATGACCAGGCTGATTCTGAGGGCGGCGTCAAATGCATCATCAGTTTTGAATCATTACGCCCACCTAAGAGATCTAAGTCCAGCCTTTCTTGAAGTCCACTGACTTTCATCTGGCACCAATTTACTTTGACCAGATCATATTCCTATGTATACTGTAGGTACATGGAATAAACTCATTGTAATGTAAGATGGGAATGACTCAGCAGGGTCTGTGTCTCTTTAAGAGCAATCAGGGTTTGTATCTCTTTAAGAGCTTTGTATAAAAGGGAAGGCTCCACAGATTGTGCTCTCTTTTCCATTTTCCTGCTCTAACAGCTGTATGTTGGATCCTGATGTGTTAGCACGTGTATGTATATTGTTCCTGGTGTATGATATTGTAAATAGTATAAGATAAATCACCATTTAATATAGGCCACTGTTTATTGAGTTTACTCCTGGTTATCTCAGTGCAATAAGACTGTGCATGCTTTTGAACACTCTCCTGGCTCCTGAAGCTTAGAAGAATCTCAGCAACTATGTCTTCAACTCTTCAACCTGGGATGTCTTTGGTAAAAGAAACAGTCTTGTATTTCCTTAACTCCTTCCAATGTCCTGGAACATTTATCAAATTAAACTTGGATGTGTCTATTTGGTTATAGAGGACACACAAATATTGGAGGGAGCACCCAGAAACCTATTTTTCCAATGCTAGAGCATCATAAAGGCTAATTAAAAAATGGAAATAATTGTGATCTTTCCTTTTTTTATAGAGAGGTAACAAAACCTGATGAAGGGAATCCACGGATGCAAATTGCCTTCACTTCAATTTACTACCGTGCTTTCAAAGTACTCTTCCAAAAGCTATTAGCTGTGCAATTTCCATTAGAGTAGAGATTGCACACTTGATTCCCTTTCTTTTTTAAAAGCAGAACATACCGTTGTAAGTCTGAAGCTAAATAAGATGTTCATTGTAGCAAGGTAGAATGTGGACACTTTAACCATCATTGACTTGCAGAACTCACAACATTGCAATTCCATAGTCAGGAAGGCTTCTTGCTGTTTGTTTCATAGCGTGCTAGCCCACTCACTCACACATGCCCAAAGTGTGGTTTTCAGAGAGTTTATTACTGTTCCCCAGCAATTCCCTTCACCCATTTTCAGAAGTCCCAAATGAATCCAGGCCAAGGTTAATCCACCGAGCAATGGCTAATAGTCCATAAAACAAAGGGACAGTTGCTCCAACAAATAAGCCCACTGTCCAAACGTAACTCCACCAGGCTGAACTGAAACATACCCACAAGAGCTCACTTGGCAAGAGAGGTTCAGAGTCTCCAATGCACAAAGTCAAGCTGGAAGAATGAGGAACACACAGCTATAAACTAAACACGTTGTTTCCAGCAATGCCTCCAAGGGTGAGATTCAGCCGGTTCGCACCACTTCAGAGAAACGGCAGCTAATTTTTTGTTGCCCAGGCCCAGTACGGACTTCCAGAAGCAGCATCCACACAGAGAACCGGTTGTTCATCTATTTGAATCCCACCACTGAATGCCTCTTTCTGCCTGCCGTGATAAATAGCTTTCCAGTGCAGCCTATCAAGATGGGTGGACCTTCTCCCAAGTAATCTGGCAGATCTCCGCTGTTCCTGTCTTTCCTCTGCTCTGCATACTCTCAGATCTATCAGAAGGCAGGTCCTCCTCCTCCTCTTCACTGATCATTTGCCCCCGCAAGCTGTCCTTAGCTGAAGCCTCCTGTAATTCTTTTTTGGCTGGTCATTCATGGTCATTAATTAACCCAGTCCCTCACGTGCCAGGAATGAGTTCATTTTCCCTCGAGCTGGCCTCCCAGGCAAAGTCAGAGGAGTTGTCCAAGGAAGACAGCATACACAGAAGTATAACTCCATTTGACTCCATTTCCAGCTAGGAAAAAGAATAGCTTTCATCCAACTCAGTGACATTTCATACAGGTCCTAATAGAACTGGATTAGCCTTCTGTAGCATGGGTGTTCTGTCCCAGCCTACGTGAGTCCTTCTTATGCTCACAAGGAGAAACCCCTCTTCCAAGAAACAAGAAGGAACCACAAGAAAAAACAACAACCCCTTTTATTCTCACAGACCTGAGTCAATGTCCAAGGCAAACAAACACAGTCCACAGAAACTCAATCCTCAACATGAACGGTTGCCTTCAGCAACCAGCACCTCCCACACCTTCCCTTTTATCATTCAGCCCAGGTGTGGCTTCCTAATGCCTTCTCCTTTGCCTTTGGAGCCACCCCATTGCATTCCTCTGTCCTACTCGCTTCTGTTGTGTATGCATTCATGCAACCTGGAATTGTCCCAACTGTTCTTCATCACTGTCCAACTCAGGCTCCCAGCACAGCTGTGACTCAGCCTGAGCGCGAGTAGAGGGGCCAGGCTCCTTGTCCGATTGTAAGTCTTGGAGCTCCTCAGAGACTTCCTCTGACTCTAATGTCACTCCAGGCCTCTCCTCTTCATCTGATTCCTCAGACTCAGATGCCGGATCCACTGGCTGGCGAGGAATCACAACAATGGGTTCCATCATGTGGCAGGACAAGAAGCAATGGGTGGAATCTAATCAAAGTAACCTAGAATTAAGTAAGGAAAAATTTCCTGACAGTGAGAACAATTAACCAGCTTGCCTCCAGAAGTTGTGGATGCTCCAACACTGGAGGTTTTTAAGAAGAGGTTGGATAGTCATTTGTCTGAAATGGTATAGGGTCTCCTACAGGCTCCTACAAAGACAAGGGGCGGGTGTGGATGGAAACTAACCAAGGAGAGAAGCAACCTAGAACTAAGGATAAATTTCTTAACGGTGAAAGCAATCTACCAATGGATCAACTTGCCTTCAGAAGTTGTGGGTGTTCCATCATTGGAGGCTTTCAGAGAGAGACTGGACAACCATTTATCTAAAATAGTATAGGATCTCCTCTTGACCAGGGGGTTGGACTAGAAGACGTTCAAGATCCCTTCCAATTCTGTTCTTCTGTTATGTATGTGATTATCAACTACGGATATCTCATTCCACAAGTTAGGAAGATGCTTGAGATCTGTAAAGGGAGATCAACACAGACTTGAATCCCCAAGGAGAGAAAGATGATGTAGCAAGCACAACCAAGTGTGGACCCTAAGAAGGGCATTTCAGCAATACAGTATTTCTATGCTCAATGCTGTGGAATTCAGCAATGCCACATTGCTATGCTGCCTAGATTCATAGGAAATCCTGGGGCTGTAAGCTAGACCAGGAACTTAAAAAGATATATTGCAGAGAAGAGAAATCGCAAACACCTTTTGTACTGTCTATTAAATCACCAGGAGTTGAGCTTGTCTCAAGGGAAGCTTTACCTATGCCTTTTTTATTTGTTTGTTTGCTTTACAATGAACCGTGCAATGTGTTTGTGTGTCTCTGCTTTGCTCTGTGCTGCACACTGCTCTGAGGTCATATATAATGAAGGATAGTATAATAATCTGTCTAAAAAATTCTGAAGGTAAATAATATGGCTTTGAGGTGGGGGGGAATTCTTATAAAACAAAAAAATAGATTTAAATAAAGCCTAAAGGTAAAGGTAAAGGTTCCCCCGCACATGCGTGCTAGTCGTTTCTGACTCTAGGGGCCGGTGCTCATCTCCGTTTCAAAGCCGAAGAGCCAGCGCTTGTCCAAGGACATCTCCGTGGTCATGTGGCCGGCATGACTAGATGCCAAAGGCGCACGGAACGCTGTTACCTTCCCACCATAGTCCCTATTTTTCTACTTGCATTTTTATGTGCTTTCGAACTGCTAGCTTGGCAGAAGCTGGGATGAGTAACAGGTGCTCACAATGCTACATGGCACTCGTGATTCGACCAGCCAAACTGCCGACCTTCTGATCGACAAGCTCAGCGTCCTAACCCACTGAGCCACCGCATCCCTAAATAAAGCCTAGGCCTTGCTTTTTCCTCCTTCAAATCCTACTTTGTTACTTTTATAAGAATGTTACTTGCTGCCAAACATCCAACTCTGGTTTAGAATCATAGTTATCTGTGATCATCATCTGGTTGATTATGTGTAATTGCTGTAGAATATATATAACTCATCAAGTAACACAAAAGGTTTTTTCCCTCTATTTTATACACTATCCCAGGGGTCTTCAAACTTGACTCTTTTATGAGTTGTGGACTTCAACTCCCAGAATTCCTCAGCCAGGCATAAAAGAGTCACGTTTGAAGATCCCTGCACTATCCTTTTGTCAGTGAATTAGCTATTATTAATTTTCTTTGAATTAATATCTAACTCAGTAATTGTTGCAAGCTTCCCAGAGTCATGTATATGAGATGGATGATTATATAAAATGAATCAATCAATCAATCAATCAATGAATTTCTGTAACCGTTCTTTGTATGTTTTACCTTACACCCCCCCACCCCCCAATCATTCTTGTTGTTGTTCTCTGCACTCTTTCCAGAGTCCCAACATGTTTTTTATATTGTGTTGACCAGAACAGGATGCAGGAGTCCAAGTGTGTCTTACTAAGGCTTTGTAAAGATTCCTTGATGGCACAGTGGTTAGAATGCAGTACTGCAGGCTACTTCTGCTGACTGGCAGTTCAATCCTGACCGGCTCAAGGTTGGCTTAGTCTTGCATCCTACCCAGGTCGGTAAAATGAGGACCCAGATTGTAGGGGGCAATACCCTGACTCTGTAAACCACTTAGAGAAGGCTGTAAAGCACTATGAAGTGGTATATAAGTCTAAATGGTATTGCTATTATGACTAGAACTTCATGTGATTTTGATTCTATCCCTCTATTCATGCAGCCTAAGATTGCATTGGCTTTTTGGTTGCTGTCACACACTGTTGGTTCACATTTAATGATGGTCCACTAGGACTCCAAAGTGCCTCTCACAGTTACTGGCATTAAGCCAAGTTTCACCTAGCCTGTACCTCTTCAGTTTGTTTTTCTTATCTAAGTATAGAAACCTTACTTTTGTCTACATTGAATTATGTTGAATTTGGAAGGATGTCCAAACTTGTGTACAGGTGGAAAATTACGGCATAGAGATATACATCCACTCTGTCAGCTGGTGCAAAGACTCTCCAGATAAACTCTATGCTCTTTAAAGAAAGATGTTCAGTAGCCAAGTTAAATCAGAGGAGAAATAATACTTTAGTGATTTAGTCAAGAAACTCTAATGCCACACAGATATTCATACATGCACTTACCTAAATCAGCTCAACCACACAGAATAGAATAGAATAGAATAGAATAGAATAGAATAGAATAGAATAGAATAGAATAGAATAGAATAGAATAGAATAGAATATAGGAAACAGAACAGAATGGAACAGAACAGAACAGAACAGAACAGAACAGAATAGAATAGAATAGAATAGAATAGAATAGAATAGAATAGAATAGAATAGAATAGAATAATAACTTTATTGTCAGTCTGAATGTTCACTAATTGGCATACTGTACACTAAAATGAAATTTCATTTCCTACAGCTCTCAAAAGATCATCACCTCCAATATACACTACATAAATATAACAAAAATGAATACATAAATACAGAATTACACATATACCCACCTATATTATATGACAGAGAAACAACAGTCTGGTTTGGGTTATGTATACATGTGCATTGGCTAAACACTGTCTAGAGAAAATGAAATCTGGCACAGACACAGAATCAACTCCTTTCTTTTTCGTTGCTTTTTTTAGTCTTAGACAAAGACTTATTGCTGGGCAGAAACATCTTTTACTCTGAGCTCAGATCCTGAAGAAATGTGTTTCTTTCTCCTGGCTCTGCTGTGGTTAGATAATTTTGCTTGCCTTCTGTGATTCCCAGCTGCCTGCATCCATGCCTTCTGTCGCTTTCAACTTATAGCAGACAGTTCACAAGGTTACAAAGACAGCTTTGGTCTCATACAAAGATGGCTTTGTTTTTTAACCTGGTTAAAACAGTGGAAAACATCTCGCTGTTGCACTTTGACGTGGCTGGCCCCAAGGAGGCATTGCCTTTTCATCCTTGATTCCAAAGTTCTGTTTTCTAAGTGATAAATGAAAATATCTGGAGTTCACTTGTGAGTTAGGAAAGTCTGTGGAAGGCCTGGAATTGGTCACTTTGCTGTTCCATAAAAGGTAGGAAAATGTGATTAAGAGGAGCAGGACCTCTAAAGCTGGGTGGATATTATAATAATAGCTTGGGTTTAAAATTTTGGCAGTGGTTTGCTCTCCAAGCTTGTTTCAATATAGTTGCTGAACATTTTGTTACCAAACTAGATAACATCATCCATAGGATGTTCTTGTCCTACTCTCCTTAGCTTATAAATGCCTTGTGTGCCAATGTGGTCATGCAATTGGTTGTTTGTTTGGAGCTATATTTGAATTCTGAGCAGCTGATTGGTTCTCTTGTTGATTGGCAGTTTGAATGGTCTGGTTTCTTACATATTCAAATGCTGGATCTAGATCAGGGCTCTTCAAACTTGGCCCTTTTATGTCGTGTGGACTTCAACTCCCCGAATTCCTCAGCCAGGCATTCCTGGCTGAGGAATTCTGGGAGTTGAAGTCCATAAGTCATAAAAAGGCCAAGTTTGAAGACCCCCTGATCTAGATCAATAGGCCTGGTATTAACAAGCATATTGATTTAGATCCAGCGTATGTATGTGTAAGAAACCAGACCATTCGAACTCTCAGTCAACAAGAGCACCAATCAGCTGCTCAGAATTTAAATATAGCTCCAAACGAACAACCAATCGCATGGCCAACTGATCACACTGGCACACAACACAACACTTCCTGACAGTGAGGACAATTAACCGGTGGAACAGCTTTGCCTTCAGAAATCATGGGCACTCCCATTACTGGAGGTTTTTAAGAAGAGACTGACAGTCACTTGTCTGTGATGGAATGGGTTCTCCTGCTTGAGCAGAGGGCTGGACTAGAAGACCTCCAAGGTTCTATTCTATTCTATTCTATTCTATTCTATTCTATTCTATTCTATTCTATTCTATTCTATTCTATTCTATTCTATTCTATTCTATTCTATTCTATTCTATTCTATTCTATTCTATTCTATTCTATTCTATTCTATTCTATTCCAGGCCATCTGGTGTATAAATGTCAATGAGAGATACAAATCTGCTAAGGACTCTGCAGAATTACAAGCTGTTGAAATTTGCAATGCGTTGAATTGAGACTGAAAGAAGATGGTTTTGTTGCTTAGCTGAATCAATATATTGCTTTTCTTTCCAGCATGTTTCTGTTAACTGAAGTTTGTTTTAGTGGTGGTGAAATATAAATGTAATTTCTAGCCTTGTCTGAATGGTTTATTCTTGTATTTTGAGGTGAAGATTTCATTTGAAATAGAACAGGGGCATGTTTGGATGAGAGCACAGACATCTAATACGAACGTCAAGCTTTTGTTTTAACATGCAAATCAAGTTATGAATTTTTTTTCATTGCATATTTTTGTTGTTGCTACATGGCAATGCCATAAAAAAAAGACCTGAATTTTCTGATTTACCAGTCCTGTTAGTTTATTTGGATATTTTTCCATGAAAGCAAACAGTCTGTGAGAAGATTGTGAGATCAAAATTTTTCCCTTGTGTCGCAAACTAGAGAAATGAGTATCAGTTACAGTATGGAATATTGCAGTTATGATTGCATTGCAATGACTTGTTTCAGAAAAATGCCAGTCCAGATTTAGCAGGCTTGAATTTTTCCTAGAAGCTTTATAAAAAGTATAAAATAAGGCCTCTTATTTCATTGTAGAGAGCGCCAATGAATAATTCACCTGTTCATTTCTGAAAACTGGCAGGTAGTTCTTAGTTAAAATATGCAATCACCCTCTATTGTTCAACCCTATTTATGTCACTTTTTCCCCTCTCTGGCTGCATAAGTACATACAGTATTGCACATGTTTCTGCCTTAGATACTAAATTTTATAGACTTCCTTAGCAGAGGGAGGAAAAATAGAGCAAATATGCAATAAATTTAGTCTGCCACAGGTCTATATCCCATGGGAAGGAATAATCCTATTCAATCACAGAGATGTGGCAGGAAGACCTGTTTCTGAAGAAAGGTTGACAGGAAGAAGACAAGACCAGAGCATTAGTGTCTCTGTGTTTGTTTGGGTGTGTATGTGTGTTTTAAAAATGGCTGGGTGGATGTTGAACACCCAGTTAGATAGATGTTGAGTTCCTCCATGTAACAGTAAATCCGAAGGCTGGAGAAATAAGACTGATGAATGAACACTAAGAAAGGGGGCAGAATGGATTTCTGGATTTTTGCCTTCATTGTTAAAATATTAACAAATGAATCATGGTGGCTTTTTTAATATATATTTGGAGGGAATCTAAGCCCATTGGATTCCTTTGTTTAAATCTTGAATATATATCCAGTAAAGTGATACCCTCTCTTTTTTATTAAGGAGACTTTTGACATCATGGGATCCTCTAAATGTGATTTTTTTTAAAGAAAGAAAGAAAGAAAGAAAGAAAGAAAGAAAGAAAGAAAGAAAGAAAAATGCAAAAAGAGGTGAATATTAGGAGAACAAGGCTTCCCCCCCCCCCAGTGTCAGTGATGGAATAGTGCTTCTACTATTATTGTCATTAAAAAAAATGGTTGAAAGAGAACGTTAAACATTCTATGGAAGAACAGACAAACGGTCTTACTGACCAATGTCTAGCTTCTGCTGTTTTGAGCAGGCAGGACTTTTGTTATAAAAATGAGTAAAAGAGGTCGGCTTTGGACTGGGGAACAGTGGTTGCTTAAGTTGTATGTGTAACTTCTTAGGTCCGGGATATTTACAGGGCTGTCTGCTGCCAGGAACGACTTCCCATCGCCCTGTGCGCTCACACAGAGAGGGTCTCCTCAGGGTGCCGTCTGCCAGATAATGTCGGCTGGCGACCCCCAGGGGGAGGGCCTTCCCTGTCAGGGCACCTGCCCTTTGGAATCAGCTCCCCCGAGAACTTCGGATGGCCCCAGATCTCCGGTCCTTTCGTCGCGAACTAAAGATGTATCTTTTCCAACTGGCCGACCTGGACTGACGTTGGGGGTTTTAATTATGTTTTTAATTTTTACTGGTTTTTAGTGGGGCTTGGTAAAATTTAATTTCTTTTAATATTTGTATTTATTGTTTTTATTGTTGTTTTTATTGTTGTTACTCGCCCTGAGTCCTTCGGGAGATAGGGCGGCATATAAGTCCCATTATTAAATTAAATTAAATTAAACTTCTGTGGCTGGATTGAGAGCAACAAATACAGATCGGGTGAGACCTGGCTCAAAAACTGCAACTGCAAGAGGGACCTTGCAGTCCTAGTGGACGATCGCTTGACTATGAGCCAGCCGTGTGCAGCAGCAGCAGCCAAAAAAGCTAATACAATCCTGGATTGTATAAACAGAGGCATAAACTCAAGATAACGTGAATTATTAGTACCCATTTATAAAACCCTAGTGAGACCACACCTGGAATACTGCAGCCAATTTTGGTCACCATATCACAAAAAAGATGTTGAGAGTTTAGGAAAAAAAATTCAGAGAAGAGCAACTAAGATGATCAAAGGCCTGGAGACTAAAACATATGAAGAACGGCTGCAGGACTTGAGTTTGGCTAGTCTAAAGAAAAGAAGAAACAGGGGAGACATGATAGCAGTATTCCAGTATTTGAGGGGCTGCCACAAAGATGAGGGGGTCATGTTATTATCCAAAGCACCAGAGGGAAGCATGAGAAACAATGGCTGGAAACTGAACAAAGAGAGAAGCAACCTGGAATTGAGGAGAAACTTCCTGACAGTGAGGACAATTAAACAGTGGAACAGCTGGCCTCCAGAAATCGTGGGATCTCCATCACTGGAGGTTTTTAAGAAGAGACTAGACAGTCACTTGTCTGAAATGGCATAGGATCTCCTGCTTGAGCAGGAGGCTGGACTAGAAGACCTCCAAGGTCCCTTCCAGCTCTATCCTACTCTACTCCTTGTATCCTAACTCAGAGAGTGGTTTTCATGAGCCATTTCAATACTGGTGTCCAAGAGCCTTATGAAAGTGAGTCTCATTGGCCTGTTAGTGTCTTCATCGCACGGAGAGAAACCAAAAGCAGCAGTGAATCAGATCCTCTTCTCTTTATTGCTTACTCTGTTCTCACAGCATTCAATCATATACAATTCTTGGAGACTGTCTGGATAAATGCCTGTAACTTTCTTGACAAGGTTTATCAAAAATGGCTTGCCTCCTTCCTAGGGCTGAGAGAGAGAGGCCACCCAGCTTGCTTTCCCCCGCTCCCCCAAGGTGGGACTAGAACTTACAGTCTCCTGGTTTCTACCCTGATATCTTAAACATTACACTAAATTGCAGGATCCAATCTGGGTCGGTCAGCAGGACAAGAGGTTTTGTCTTCCAAGCTTTAGGATTCATGCTGGAGCCCATCTTCAGGGAATAGAATAGAATAGAATAGAATAGAATAGAATAGAATAGAATAGAATAGAATAGAATAGAATAGAATAGAATAGAATAGAATAGAATAGAATAGAATAGAGCTGGAAGGGACCTTGGAGGTCTTCTAGTCCAACCCCCTGCTCAAGCAGGATAACATATACCATCTCAGACAGGTGAATATCTAGTCTCTTCTTAAAAATCTCCCGTGATGGAGCATCCACGATTTCTGGGGGTAAGCTGTTCCACTGGTTAATCGTTCTAACTGTCAGGAAGTTTCTCCTTAATTCCAGGTTGCTTCTCTCTTTGATTAGTTTCCAACTATTGTTTCTTGTTCTCTCTAGCATACACTAAACTAAATTGGCTCATATATGTATATGTATATAGTTTGCCTAGCTTCTCAACAGAGGCTCATACAGAAATGGTGGGAAGATTTAACAGGAATCCCTTAAAAGATCTTACCTGTTTATTTCTTACTGTAATATTCTGTAAGCCATAAACACATTAAAAAAACAACAGTCCTTAAATGATCTAGTAGCTCTTGTTAAAATGATGCAAAATGTCAGATTGTATAATTTATGTAATATTTCATAGATTGCTAGCGGTGGAGTATCAAATATCTGAGACTAATTACAGTAATCTACTGGACCGGCCTGAATCTTTCTAAGCTTTTCTGTACTGCTCAGAAATATTGTCTAATTGACTGCTGTTGAGGGTGGATCAGTGGGAAAAAAATGCAGAGTTTTATCACTCCATGCAGCCTACAGATTGAGTTTAAAACAGGGGAGGCAGTGACCTGAATTCTACCCAAAATATCGAAAAGGGCAAAAAGTCTTCCAGATGCTCTCTGGCATTTGTGATAAGGACAATCACATTATTTTCAGGCTGCCTCGCTCAAAATAATCACCACGTGATAAAACTTTAAGAGAAAAAAGAAAATAAATCGAAAAGGGGAACCACTTTCTTTGTCACGCAAATCCATCACATTCTGACTCTGCTTTGCTTGATCAGCTTCGCTCTCAGATTTAGGGCAAAATCAAGGGTATTATTTTCTTTTCTTTTTTTGTGTGTAATTTTTAAATTAATTTTTCCCCATGCAATTCAATAGTACTTATTCAACAACGTGTTGTCTGAGTTCATCATTCACTAATACAAATTTAATTCCGAATCCTTTCTTCTTTTCTCCAGCCATTGATAAAACAAGTCCCAAGTTTGGCAGCATCCTGTTTCTTCTTTTTTCTTTCAGCCTCAAAGTAAGTCTGTCCATTTCCACACATTCTAGTATTTTTTTTTTTAAATTCTTTCTTCCTCTGATGGTATTTCTTCCTTTTTCCCAATAGTGTACGAATACGATTCTTGCCGCCGTTGTCACATGTAAAGTCAAATATATGCTTTGTTTATCAATCTTTTCTGGCATGATACCTAATTTTTTTTTTAAAAAAAGTTCAGGTTTAAAATCTACGTGTGGCAAAACTGGTGGGAAAGAAATTATAAACCGACAAATGTCAACTTCTTGTGAAGAAAATTTATCTAAAATGTTTTATAGAATGGCACTTGCCACCAGCAAGATTAGCAAAAATGTTTAAAAACATGTCAGATAGATGTTGGAAATGTAAACATAAGTCAGGCGCTTAGTATCATGTGTGGTGGACGTGGGTTAAAGCAAAGAGGTACTGGACAAAAATACATACTTGGCTAGAAAAGATGTCAAGGGTATTATTATTGGTGGAGCAGTGGGCTAATGCCTCCTTAAGTAACACCAGCTGCCTGCAATTATTGCAGGTTCGCATCCCACCAGGCTCAAGGTTGACTCAGCCTTCCATCCTTCCGAGGTAGGTAAAATGAGGACCCAGATTGTTGGGGGCAATAAGTTGACTTTGTAATAATGCCGCTTGGGGGGGTGTATGAAAGCCCTAATAAGCAGGCATATACATAGAATGAAGGCTATTGCTAAGCACATTGGTTTGTGCTTAGATTGTAAGCCGCCCTGAGTCTTCGGAGAAGGGCAGGATATAAATGGGATTAAAATAAAATAAAAAATATTATTTTTTTATTGAAAAGTTTTACAGTACATTTTTAAATAGAAAAAAAAAACAAAAAAACTCCCTCCCCCTCCCCTCCCCCCCTCCCCCCTCCCCCCTCCCCGATTTCAAGGGTATTATTTTCACTGTTCGTACTGACTCTGCTTGAGAGGCCATATGCCACCACTACATTCCCACTGATTGTTTCCTGCAACTAATCTTCCAGCTAAATACCCAGGCACAGCTATTGGTCCATCTCTCAGCTGGAAAGTGACTTCTGATTTTCCACCTGTCTTAAATTTCAGCACTGATCTGTCTCTGGGAAGCTGACACAGGAAAGGCAAGGCAAAGATGACAAGCACGTGGTCCAAATGGGGGGGGAAAAGTTGGTGTTTTTAATAGCAGTCACAACAAGGAGCAAAATAAAAGCAGCTCATGTTTTCGATCCTCTCATAAAATCAATTAACCTTTCATTCACTGAACATTGATCTGTAGTGTGGTTGCACCCACATCCGTTGCCATTTTGTGAATGACTGACTTCGGTGACATTAGAGGTGAGATCGTTCAAGGGTGAAGAGCGAACAGCCCACGCTGTTTCTGTGGAATAATAGATTTGAGAAGACGGAGAACAGGATTGGCGCTCCTGAAGAGGTTAAGAACAGAAACCGATTAACTTACGAGCAGATGAAGTGTTAATATTGTGATTCCGTATCTGCTCCAGGTAGATATATGTGAGAAATCAATTATATCTCCTCAAAACAGCATTTGTCTCCACCGAACCAATTCAAAACAATAAATATTAACATCTGCAAAGTTCTTGTGGCTATTGGGATTGGAACATGAGGTCCTACTCTCCTACCTCTTGATAATTGGTAATTCAAAAGTGCAGGTTGGAAAAATTCTGACTCTCCAGTTGATATACCACCCACATATTTATTCTATTTGTAAATTAGCCCAGATATAATGACTTTAAGTAATTGATTAACAAACCTTGAAATTGGCTAAGAAGGTGTCCACCCACTGAGCAGCACATTTTAGAGTTACTCATACACGGTTCAATAGAGTTGTTTGTAAAGACTACAGATGGCAAATACTTTATAATTTTGTGGTTCACAGACAGAGGGCTGACCCACACAGAATATAATTTTCTGGAATAATCAGTTCATCATACTGTATGATGATTGGATTGTCTTCAATTGGTGTCTGTGCATCAAGCAAAGGGTGTGAATATGAAAGCCTTTGATGTATCATTTCTGCCCTTCCCCTTAAGATTTTATGGGCCAAACTTATTATCAAGAGGAAAAAGTCTAAAGCATCCAGTTTGGTCACCAGATTACAAAATAAGATGTTGAGACTTTGGAAAAAGTGGATGGAATGAGTCAAGGAGAGAAGCAACCTAGAACTAAGGAGAAACTTCCTGACAGTGAGAACAATCAACCAGTGGAACTCCTTGCCTCCAGAAGTGGTGAATGCTCCAACACTGGAAGTTTTTAAGAAGAGACTGGACAGCCATTTGCCTGAAATGGTATAGGGTTTCCTGCCTGAGCAGGGGGTTGGACTAGATGACCTCCAAGGTCCCTTCCAACTTCTTCTTCTTCTTCTTCTTCTTCTTCTTCTTCTTCTTCTTCTTCTTCTTCTTCTTCTTCTTCTTCTTCTTCTTCTTCTTCTTCTTCTTCTTCTTCTTCTTCTTCTGAGAAACTAAGATGATTAAAGGACTGGGGACTAAAACATATGAGGAACTGTTGTAGGATTTGGGTTTGGCTAGTCTAAAGAAAAGAAGGACCAGGGGGGACATGATGGCATGATATTCCAGTGTTTGACAGGTTGCCACAAAGAGGAGGGCATCAATTTATTTCCCAAAGTACCAGAGGGCAGGGCAAGAAACAATCTATGGAAACTAATGAAGGAGAGAAGCAACGTGGAATCAAGGAAAACTTCCTAACGTGAGGACAATTAATCAGTGGAACAGCTTGCATCCAGAAGCTGTGGGTGCTTCATCCCTGGAGATTTTTAAGAAAAGACTGGACACTCATTTGTCTGAAATGGGATAGGGTCTCCTGCTTGAACAGGGGGTTGGACTAGAAGACCTCCAAGGTCCCTTGCAGCTCTATTCTGATTGATTGATTGCAGCAAGAGTAGCAGTTTATGTTGATTAGAATACTCTTAGAAACGCGGTGGCTCAGCAGGTTAGGACGCTGAGCTTGTCGATCAGAAGGTCGGCAGTTTGGCGGGTCGAATCCCGAGTGCCGCGTAACAGAGTGAGCGCCTGTTACTTGTCCCAGCTTCTGCCAACCTAGCAGTTCGAAAGCACGTAAAAATGCAAGTAGAAAAATAGGGACCACTCTGGTGGGAAGGTAACAGCGTTCCATGCGCCTTTGGCGTCTAGTCATGCCGGCCACATGACCACGGAGACGTCCTCGGACAAGCGCTGGCTCTTCGGCTTTGAAACGGAGATGAGCACCGGCCCCTAGAGTCGGAAATGACTAGCACACGTGTGCGGGGGAACCTTTACCTTTACCTTAGAAACATGTTTAATTTTTGTTTCTTTGTTCACACCACATCTTCATCAATGTATGGGTCAAACTTAAATTTTAACACAAGACTATTATGGGACATATATAGATCCATGGATGATTCCAGTGCTATGAGGTTTGCATAGAATGTCTATGAAACTTTGAATTTCCTTGACTTGTTAGAAAGTCATTTCATCATCAGAACATATTTCCTGCTTTAAGGGTCAGCGGTATTGATCTGTACTCAAGCATTTAAAAAGCTAAAGTCTATCAAGGCATACATGACTTACTTTGAGTACAACAGAGTACAACAGATCCATACTTCATCTTCAATTGCTTAATGGAACTTACGTATTCCCATCCCTTATGGGGTTCTCTCTTCTTTTAATGGCAGTTCTGTAACATGATACGGTTACTCTGTACTCCAGTCAAGGTTTCCTTAAGCTACCAAAGTATCAGGTCCATACATGAAGGTGCAATTGAAGTGATTTATTGCTACTCATGCTTACACACAGGAATCTTCTCAACTAATGGTTAGAAATTAGACAAAGGTCCTTGGAATCCAAAGGGGGGCAGGGTTAGATTTAGTTCACTTATGGCTATGTGGAGATTCTAGGCTGGTACCTCTTTTAACTCTACCCCACTTTTGCCAGTCCTTCCCCTACTCAAAGTGATTCAGAAAGATGGTGTCCTAAATACAAGCATAGCTGTTCCTATTGTTTTTATAACAACACATGACTATGTGCAAGATTACACCAACAATAGTTATTGTTGCCTCTGCTGCTGCTGTTGTTACTACTACTGCTATTTTTAAATTCCTGAAATAACTGGCCGTTGACTTATCAGTTCTAAGCTAGCATATTGTTGTTCTAAATTGGGAAGTCACTGGGCACTAGAAGTAATAGATGTGTTCATTCAGTGCCACTAGATCTGATACCACTTCTAGATTCTGAAGTAGTGTTGATAGTAAAAAGAGCTTGACAGTTTTCAGGCAAACCATGCTGAGTAAGAGGCAGTCTCTGTCTTTTCAATTGGGGGTGACAGGAGTATCAGGGAAAAACTAGATGCCTGGAAAAGGAAGATGTGATTCTTGTCTTTATATAAAGCTTGAGAATAGCACAACCTTCAATGCATGCTGTGTTTCCATGTGATATTTTCCCCCATTTATGTGATCATGCAAACCAAGTTAAACTATTAGAAACTGTATCCATGGAGATTCTCAATTATCCAGGTCATGGTTGTCCCAAAGGTGCCTTTTTTCCACGAGGAAACTGGAATTTCTTGTTTTTCTTTGAAGATGTTTCACTTCTCATCCAAGAAGCTTCTTCAGCTCTGACTAGACCAGACATGTCAAACACAAGGCCCGGGGGCCGGATCCGGCCCGTGAAGTGGTTTCATGTGGCCCGCGAAGCCATCCTGGAAACAGTGAGGGAACGGCCCCCACTGCCTTGGCCCTGGCCCAGAGACCCTCCTTCTGCCAGAGATCCTCAGATCTCTCCCACTCCTGCCCAGGCCCCCATAAGCACCCTTGATGCGAAATATGTAGAGCTGGCCATGCCCACCCAGTAGGCCATACGCACTCTAGCCACGCCCACCCAGTAGGCCATGCCCACCCAGACCATACCCACCCGGCCCCCTGAGGGCAACTGCAATGCTGATGCGGCCCTCAATGAAATTGAGTTTGACTAGACGGTGGGGAAATGGAAGGAAACTCTATTCTTCCATTCAGTTTTGAGCAGATTGATAAAATATTTGATCCTCAAAGTCCCTCAGGGAACATAGAACAAGAAGGAGAGGAGGAATAGGTTGTAACAAATTGTTTCTTAACTTATGGGTTTCATTTTATTATGAAAATTGGAGACCAGACTCTCTGAGGAATATAAGTTCTGTTTTTTTAATGTTGTAAATGTACACTTATTTCTATATTTTGTGAGTTCCAACATGTGGAGCAGATCTATCCATCCAGAAGCTCACTTTGAATCGGGCTGTTGCTGAAGAGGATCAAGGAAGAAAAGAGATAGGAGAAAACCCAGGGTAGATGTTGTAGAGCACAACCTGTTAATTTTAGGGAGCGGATTTGTGAGTTGGGCTCTCATATAATATGGCTCTCATATTCGCAGAATGAGAGTAAGAATCAATGCTGTAAAAATCAAACTTTTGATTAATGGCAGTTACCATCTCCAGGAGGGATTTTCAACTGAGGTAAAAGAAATTCAGGGACGCGGTGGCTCAGTGGGTTAGGATGCTGAGCTTGTCGATCAGATGGTCGACAGTTTGGTGGGTCGAATCCCAAGTGCCGCATAACAGAGTGAGCACCTGTTACTCATCCCAGCTTCTGCCAACCTAGTAGTTTGAAAGCACGTAAAAATGCAAGTAGAAAAATAGGGACCACTACGGTGGGAAGGTAACAGCATTCCGTGTACCTTTGGCGTCTAGTCATGCAGGCCACATGACCATGGAGACATCCTCGGACAAGCGCTGTCTCTTTGGCTTTGAAACGGAGATGAGCACTGGCCCCTAGAGTCGGAAATGACTAGCACGCATGTGCGGGGGAAACTTTACCTTTAAAAGAAATTCAACTGAGTTAAATTTCAATCAGTTAACTGGACTGCAGGTGCCAAAAGGGAAATGAATTGCATTTGTTTCATTATCTTTGAAAAGAATTTGCAGAAGGCTTAATGGCGCCTTGTAATATTTACTTTTATTTATACACATACACATTTTGTGTAAATGAAGGTAGCAATAGCAGTAAGACTTATATACTGCTTCACAGTGCTTCTGTAGCTCTCTACAAGAGGTTTACAGAGTCAGCATACTGACACCTCCCCAACAATCTGGGTCCTCATTTTACCGACCTTGGAAGGATAGAAGGCTGAGTCAACCTTGAGCCGGTGAGAATCGAACTGCTTAATTGCTGGCAGATGGGAATCAGCAGAAGTAGCCTGCAGTACTGCATTCTAACCACTGTACCACCACAGCTCTTTAGATCAGGGGTCTTCAAACTTGGCCCTTTTATGACTGAAGAATTCTGGGAGTTGAAGTCCACAAGTCATAAAAGGGCCAAGTTTGAACACCCCTGCTTTAGATTATCTAAAATAGGGGTGTCAAACTGCCACCCTGTGGGATGGATGCGTAATGCAGAAGCTGTGCCCATCCCTTTGCCGGCAATGGCAAAACTGTCCCGATACGTTGAGCGACATTACGTGACGTCGCGAGTTTGACATGTCTGATCTAAAACCTACAAGAAGCTCCATATTCAAACTGAGGTCTCTCTTTCAAGAATTTAACTAGACCTGACCCAGTTTAGTTTTTGATCTGAAACAGAGTTTGCCAGGGCCTCCCACTGACCAAATATGGTAATAACGAAATTTATAAAGGAACATTTCATAACTGTTAGATTTAGCTATGAATAATATGCCCAGAGTTAATACAAAAAGGAAGTACAGGACAGTGGAAAACCACGAAAGCCATCACTGTTACCAGATAGTTAAACTGAATTGGGAAGAAGAAAGTTTACCTTTATTTTCATTATTCCAAAAGCAAGCAAGTCAAAGTAGGACTGTTGAAATGCCCATTTGAATATAAAGAGCTGCATGCAGAAGGAAACACAACAGGGGAAACCAAACAAGGTCATTCTTCCAATTTCCTTTTTACCTGCTTCCCTGCTCTAACAACAACAAAAAAAAATTGCACTCTTTTAACGTGCGGCTATGAACAAAAGCTTAGATGGCCACTAGGATTCCAAGGAGAAAATTAAACAGCTTGTCATTTCAGTAGCAATAAACTCTTAAGCCTCCCATCTAGAATAATTGATTGGTTTGAGGCATTAATCGGCAATCAACAATTAAAACGCCATCATTTAAGAGGTCCACAATTTGCCTGGCTGCATCAGAGGCAGCAGCCAACGAAGGCCAACAATTACATTTTCTGACCTCTTGAAAAGCTTGCCAGCCAGTTAGCATTTTGGAGAAATCACTAATAGCTATGAAATGCTTTATTTTTCATTTGTTTTCTTCCCACCGTAAAACAAAGAAAAAAACGAAACAACCAACCGCTATCTTTAGCACAGTGTTGCCACAGGGAATCAAGAGTCTGTAAGTAGCACAAACAAAGTTTGATCCTGGCATGATTTTTCAGGATGTTCTAATATAAGCCCCAGCCCCCCCAAATAAGCCCCAGTTAAGATGGTCAGCTAGACAGATGCATTTAGTACCATATTGCCCCGGATATAAGCCCTACCACATCTTTTAGAGCAGGGGTGTCAAACTCAATTTCATTGAGGGCCGCATCAGCATTGCGGTTGCCCTCAGGGGGGCGGGTGGGCGTGGCCTACTGGGTGGGCATGGCTAGAGTGCGTATGGCCTACTGGGTGGGCGTGGCCAGCTCTACATCGTTCGCATCAAGGGTGCCTATGGGGGCCTGGGCAGGAGTGGGACAGATCTGAGGGTCTCTGGCAGAAGGAGGGTCTCTGGGCCAGGGCCAAGGCAGTGGGGGCCGTTCCCTCACTGTTTCCAGGATGGCTTCGCGGGCCACATGAAACCACTTTGCGGGACGGATCTGGCCCCCTTGTGTTTGACATGTCTGTTTTAGAGCAAAAATTAATAGAAGATCTGGTCTAATTTTCAGGGAAACACGGTAGATCAACACTTACCAACTACGTATAGATTTTCTCCATAATAATCTTTCCCTAGCTGATAGATACTTAACATAACAATGAAATAACTATTTATTTATTTATTTTAATATCCTATATGAGTAGAATCTGCTCATTCGGAGGGATATATTTTGTCTTTTCTTAGATGCTCAGGTTGAATCTTGCTCAGATTAGCTTCATGTTCCAATAAGGAAGAGATCCTGTTGTGCTGCACATTTGTGACATCAAGGGGGCTTAAATAAGAATTCGATATCTCTCCAAACTGGCACCAACTTTATGGGACAGTGAAACTCAAATATTTTGGCTACCTAATGAGAAGGAAAGACTCAGTGGAGCAGAGCCTAATGCTGGGAAAGATGGATGGCAAGAGAAGAAGGGGACGACAGAGAATGAGGTGGCTGGATGGAGTCACTGAAGCAGTAGGCGTGAGCCTAAATGGACTCCAGAAGATGGTAGAGGACAGGAAGGCCTGGAGGAACATTGTCCATGGGGTCATGATGGGTCAGACATGACTTCCTAGCTAACAACAAATTATGGGACAATCCTGCTTAAATATTAGACCATGCCTTCTGGAACAAGTGAATATGGAGCTGATTTCAAGGACTTTTGATGCTAGATGCTAATTGTGTTGTTATGGATTTAAATAACAGCTGAGATTATTAGTAATAATTTAATATAATTCAGATTTATGTGGACATCCTTAATTATGGGTATTTAATATATGAAGTTACTGTTTCTTTTCTTTTCCCCCCTTTTGATTAATATATTTATTGTGAATGTTTTTTATGAACTTCTTTTCCAGGTCTCATTTCTCAGAGGGTTCAGATTTTGCATTATTATATTATTTATTATGGATGTTTTATTTAGTTTGCTATGGACATTAGATTTGTACTTTCTGTAATCCAGAGGGTAACTCTACCTCGCTTGAGTGGGACAGAAATTCAATAAATAAAACTTTTGCTAGAATTAGAATTGTAGAATTAACTTTGGGACTGAATGGAGGCTTAGAGGATATTTTTTTAAAGAGTTTAACTCTAGTTTTTATAGCTATCCTCCAGGAATACTGTGATTATTAAGACTGAATGGAGAGGCAGTCTCTGAGAACTTGAATAAGAGGAAAAGGTTCCGTTTTTGCTCAAAATGTCTAGTGGGGGCTGTTAATAAGTTACCTGCCCCAGAACAATTAAGATGTCCTTGAACAGTGAGTTGATTTTGGTTCCATTCCAGCCTACCTCAATTTTTGATTGAGTCATTGCCCTACCTTGAGCCGGTCAGGATCGAACTCCTGGTAATGGGCAGCGTCAACCTGCAATACTGCACTCTCACCACTGTGGCTATACTCTACTGTAAAGCTGGGGAAACAAAGATCCTTCTCCTCTTGGGATTAGGTTTGCTTTGATCCTCTTAGCCATTTATAGAACCAAAGACCTGATTTTTCTCCCACACATTGGACCAAAATGTTAGCTGCCTTCACTTTCTATTCTAATGGCATCTAATGGAAAAACTGTATCAGTCTTGTCTATGGAGATTCTCAGTCATCCAGGTCATAGTTATTCCAAAGGTGCTTTTTTTCAGGAGGCAACTGGACTTTCTTGTCTTTTCTTTGAAGATGTTTTGCTTCTCATGCAAGAAGCTTCTTCAGCTCTGACTGGATGGTGGAGAATGGAAGGATTTATATTCCTTGCAGACAGCTGGTCATTTGCATTCCTTTAGAGAGACATTGAGACCACCTGGAGGTTTATATGTGTCATCAGGGTCACCTGAGTGATGCAAATTGGTGTGGAGCCTTCTTGGAAGTGCTGAAAGGACTGTGTTGTAGACTGGAGATAGATGATGTCATATCCCTCTCCTTCTGTTGAGAGAGCACTGTTCAGTTTTGACATAGGGGGCCTCTCTGACCTTCTTTCAAATCAACGGTCCTCTCTGTCCAAAATGTGGACTTTGCCATCTTGCTAGGTTGGTATCAGCCTTCTTTACACTTTAAGTGTTGTAGAAGTGGATGGATCTATGAGCTGACTTTCCAGGGAATCAAGCCATTTATCTTTAGGATGGGATCAAGTTTGGCCTGGAGTCTGGCCTGGAGTTATACAGTGCAGTTTTGTTTCTGCTTAGGCCCTAAAGTTCAAAACTATGTTACTGTACATAAATTTACTAGTGTACATGCAAAATGTTTTAAGCACAAGACATATTTTTAAATGCAAGGACTACTGCAAGGCAGCAGAGGAAGCTAATAGGTCTCATATTTCAAGAGCTGCCAGAAGTAAGTATTACTGAGCTTTCAAATTGCCTTTTCTTAATGAACAACTTTCTGAAGTATCTCCATGCAGACTTGTCTCCAAGGGAGGCTGATCAATAACAAAAAAGAGGACTTGATTATATATCTGACATTTTGATGCCATAGCAAATTCTACTCACCTGGCTGGTGGTAAATATAAAGATACTCTCCACAACACCAAGTACAGAAAAAAAGATCTCAAAATTATATATATTAATGACCAAAGTGAGCAATAAAATAATGCTGAGGGAAAAATCTTCATCAGGGCCCAGTCCAAGCTGGGAATAAACAACATGGAGACTGCTTCAGAAAGAAAGTTGTAGTTTATTGAAGATTAGAGCTAGACAGAAAGATGGCTCTGGAAAAAAAATGACCACATATAGTAGGGGGTGGGTTTTTATAACTTCTTGGGCTTTTGTTTGGAGTTGTTCCTGAGGCATGAATTAAAGATTGTTGGGTCTCCTTGGCACTGATTGGACAACCATTTGTTTGAAATGGTATAGGGTCTCGGTTTGAGCAGGGGGTTGGATTAGAAGACATTCAAGGTCCCTTCCAAATCTGTTATTCTTTTATTTGAGATCCTAAGGTAGCAATCGTTTAGGAAATCTGTAGTTCTGAGAGCATACAAAGCGACTCCTTGTGGTTATTTTAAAAGAACTTGGGAAACAAGAGCAAAGAAGGATGTATTAAGGATGCTCAGTGGCAGAGATGGGCACTGTGTAGATGCCCAATCTCCAAGTGAGGTGAAAAAAGTACAACAATTTCAATAAAACATAAAAAAGGTGATAAAAGATGGCCACGGTGAGGAAAGGAAGAGTTTCATTCTCCGTCACCAAAGGAATGAGCTTAGAGCCAGGTCTTCATGCGTCTTCTAAACATCAGCAGAGTTAGGGACCATCCAGAAGTCAAGAAATAATGTTTTAGAAGCCACGAGGAAATCTTGGCTGTAAACTAAACTGGGAAATCGAAAGTCAGATGAAGAAAATGGTAGACCACTTTCATATGGTTGTCAAGAAAATGAAAACGAATATGTACACGTAGTCATTGGTTGAAAGTTGAAACTCAAGACAGGTTTGTAAATATGGTTGTCTGTGGTGGCTATTTAAAGAAATAACTCTCCTGTGGTTCTAGATTTTTAAATAATGCCTTCCAGCTTTGAGTTAAACTCTCAAAGGATCTGAATCCTTTCAATCTGTTTTTTTGAAATTGCGAAAGTCTAGGCTGCATTTTAAGGAATGTGCAAACTTGAAAAGAGCTGTTTAGCAGGAGACACGCTTTCAATGAAGCTGTTATGATTTAAGATTATCGGATGATAAATACTACTGGCATCTTTGATCCTCAAGCAGAAAGCTTTATTATTATTATTATTATTATTATTATTATTATTATTATTATTATTATTATTATTATTAATTATTTTGCCATTTTCTTCTGTTTCCTTGAAATGTGGTCTTTGCTTCACCAAAGGAACACCTGACGTTCTTGCAAGTTTTTATTTTTAAGGAAAGTTAAACTGTCAGAATATTTTTTATCTTTCCAGAGCAGCCAAGTACTTACTTTTCATGTCATGTTAGCTGTCAGAAGGGGCTGGGGTGGGAGAGAGGTGAAATCTATCAAATGTAAGTTGGCAAACAAAACAATTGACATATAAAAACAGGGCTGCCATAAAACTGCCAGAAGAATTCTTGAGCTCCTGAAGTAAAGATAAACCATCTCCATGTACCAGCTGTGATGTCTTTCCCCCCATTTCCTTGGGAGATGACAGGTAGGAGAAAAAGGTTAAACTAGTGTGAAAATATGCAAAAGGCTGCATGCCTCCTTCCACACTGTGCTACAAGAGATGAAAATGGAGAGAATTATGAGAATCAGTAGCACAAGCCATGATGGCACTTGTACAGGCCACAAGAAATAAGGGATTCTTTATGGTTACGGTATTGCATGTAATCTGCATAAATCAAAGCTAGCTTTTTGAGACAAGCTCCATTTCTGGAGACTGTAGGCCATCAATGCAGTTTTCTTGAAACAATTTTGAAGTTTTTAGCCATTCACTTCTTTCAGCATAGATAGATAGATAGATAGATAGATAGATAGATAGATAGATAGATGGATGGATGGATGGATAGATAGATAGATAGATAGATAGATAGATAGATAGATAGATAGATATAGATACATAGATATAGAGATGATAGATAGATAGATGAATAGATAGATAATAGATATAGATACATAGATATAGAGATGATTAGATAGATAGATAGATAGATAGATAGATAGATAGATAGATAGATAGATAGATAGATAGATAGATAGATAGATAGACAGACAGATGGACAGATGGACAGATGGACAGATAGATAATAGATAGATATAGATACATAGATATAGAGATGATAGATAGATAGATAGATGATAGATATGTAGATAAACAATAGATATAGATACATAGATACTTATATAGATGATAGATAGATAGATGATAGATAGATAATAGATAGATATAGATACATAGATATAGAGATGATAGATAGATAGATAGATACGTAGATAGACAATAGATATAGATACATAGATACTTATATAGATGATAGATAGATAGATAGATAGATAGATAGATAGATAGATGATAGATAGATAATAGATAGATATAGATACATAGATATAGAGATGATAGATAGATAGATGATAGATAGATGATATATACATAGATAGACAATAGATATAGATACATACTTATATAGATGATAGATAGATAGATGATAGATAGATAATAGATAGATATAGATACATATAGAGATGATAGATAGATAGATAGATAGATAGATAGATAGATAGATAGATAGATAGATAGATGATAGATAGATGATAGATACATAGATGGAAAATAGATATACATAGATACTTATATAGATGATAGATAGATAGATGATAGATAGATAATAGATAGATATAGATACATAGATATAGAGATGATAGATAGAGATAGATAGATAGATAGATAGATAGATAGATAGATAGATAGATAGATAGATGGATTGATGGAACGATACATAGAGAGATAGCTTTTTCCAGTTCATTTATATCACAGATAATTTTCCAATCAACTATTTGAAGGACTCAGGATTAAGTCCAGTCCTACTTAGCATCCCTGTGCAGACAAAATCAACTAGAGGCTGCCAGTTGTAGAGATATCTTAGTAGAAAGAGAAAGTAGGTCAAAGATATTTGTGCCTTACTTGGAATTGCGAAGGAAATAATGAACTAGGGATTGAGTTGCTGAACTTGATTCAGCTTGATTTCTACTGGGGTGATCAAGCTGAGACCAGCAATATGTGTGAGTGGCCGTTAACATAACATGATACCTCAAGTATGAGGTTGTCCTATGGTATTAGCTTACATGCTTGCAAGTAAATTGTGAAGAACAGTCAAGCTTTCATTTTACTTGATTTACATTTATATTCTGCTTTCTTCCCAGAGCTTAAGTGCTTTCTGGTGAGACGGGTCTATCAGAGCAATTTGGTCTACTCAAATATGCTCTCTTTAATTCTTTGTGGGCAAATTTAAATTCCCAGAGATTAGTAGTAGTGTATGTAGTCATCCTTTCTGGAACTGCTTTCAACAACAACAACAACAACAACAACAAAAATTGAGGAAACGACTAGTCTAACCTTTACATTTGTCTAAATCCAAAAGCATTTTTTTTTTCTATATATGAACCCCAAGAATCATTTTAGCAAGATTTATTGTGAAGAAAGTGTTGGAGTTACAAGAATTCCAGCAACTGAACTCTTTCCTATTTAAAACCCTGACTATATTATGGTGGAGACTGTTTGATTGTGTGAGTGGGTGGGCAATTTCCAGTGATAATGCACACCAGGGGTCTTCAAACTTGGCCCTTTTATGCCTTGTGGACTTCAACTCCCAGAATTCCTCAGCCAGAGTGCCTGGCTGAGGAATTCTGGGAATTGAAGTCCACAAGGCATAAAAGGGCCAAGTTTGAAGACTCCTGATAAACACACTTGCAGCCCTGGTCAGTTTAACATTATAGTCATGCATGATATATTTTAACATTTTATTCTGAAGAAACATTTTAATACCTACCAAAGAATGTCACTTGTCTAACCATCTTTTAAAGAGGTTTCTAATGTATTGGATATGATGGTTCTTTTCATAATATCTTGAAAAGAGAAGGGAGATATTAGTGGAGTTGGCAAAATTCCAAGTTTTGTGGGGAAAAAAATCCATATTTTTAGAGCATATTTTCTCCCCCCCCCCCAAAAAAAAAATACAGCAGGAATTGCTCATGCCAAGTTAGCACAGCTCATTTAATATTATTTTCAAAGGGGATTTTTTTTGTAATAGGTCAGGGTGTTGCACTACCAGATCCATTTTTCTCTTTCTATTGTATAAAGGAGAAAAGGGCAGTTATTGGGCAGCTGAAAGTTTGACCATGACCACTGTAATGCCAACACTCAGCCTTTGAATTCACTGTGTTTTGACGGAGAGGCCAAACTGGACAATATGCTTCTCTCGGTACAAGGCTTAACTCATTATTTTGTAAAAAAAAACCCAAAAAACAAAACAAAACCCTGAATTGAATTGATTTCCATAAATACACAGCTATGTCTTTTATATTTCTACTCTTTAATAAAGCCATTATTTTTACCTGCCAGTTCATTGGAACTGTTGCTAATCAATTGGCTTGCACTAATATTTTTGCAACTTAATTTAAAAAAAAGGAAAAAAAGAAAGAAAATAATACCCTGTTATCAGAGAATTATTTTTTACGATACTTTTTAAGGCTGCGAGAAGCGTTGAGCTCTTAATAAGAGGCAGCTTTTCCCAAACACATTTATATTTGACTAGTAATCTAACCTTAAGCCTGGTTTATAGATTGGGGAATCAGAGAGCAGCAGAGGACAAAACTATAAAAAAATGAACAAAATTAAATAGACGAAGAGGAGAAAATTCATTATTATAAAAAAGACATGGTCCATTGTTCTGCTTCACTTTGAACGTTGGCCGCTTTAAACAGTCTCCATAA
>NC_138206.1:116234263-116389263 GCF_964194415.1 Vipera berus | reverse complement strand
AGCGGTATAATGCTTCCTCTTAAATTCTGCACAATTTCCCTATAGTCTTTCATTTGGCTCCTGAATATCACACTATTCTACATTTTCTTCAAAGCAGACCCATCCTTGAGAAAAGAAAGCAATAATTTAAAAGCCCATTTTAAATGCTCAAATGATTAGCAACCCAGCTTTATGTCTATTGAGGTCAAGAATCACTGATGTGTTTATAGGACATGCAAAAAGGCAGAATCACATGCTAATTGTAATTAAATTTGACAGGTCATTTTACGTGTTTAATGTTCAAAGCCTGAGTTTCATAGGGAGCATAACTGTATATTGCCATATTCCTAGTCTTTCTTCTCACATAACATTCTGCACCCTCAGTTTAAATCTATAAAGAAATCCAGTTGATTTACTAAGCCGCAGGACACAAGATCCCACCAAGGTTTAATGTATGCAATTTGAATTAAATTATGATTCAAGCAGGGCTTTTTTTCTCATAGAACTGAACGGAGTTCCGGCACCTTTTTTGGATGGAACCTTGTAGGGTAGGCAAGGCGGGTTGTATGACATGTGTGAGTTCCGGCACCTTTTTCTTTTACAAAAAAAGCACTGGATTCAAGCCAAATTGCCAAATTGAGAAGAGAACCCTTACCTGTAAGAAGAAAGAATCAAAATTTCCATAGATGCACTGGTAACTTTGTGGACCTGCCCATGTAGCTTTCATAGCAACAACATAGAAGGGATTTTCTGTAAAATTTGGAGTGGAAACTTGGAAATCTAATTTACAGCCATAGGATTTACTAGTGAATTCTCATCCAAGGGACAAACCATCTTAGCTTTTGGGGATTAGCCAAGATCAGTTAAGTCCAGCTGTAGTTATGAACATGTACACTTAGCCAACTGATTATAATATGAAATGCAAGCCTTGTTCAGACATTCACTGGAGCCCACAAAGGCTTTAATTCCTGGGTGTGTAGTTAACAAGTAGGCTGGCTTGGTCACTCAACAGCGAGAAACTGGTGTGAAGCGGGCACAGCAGCGCCTGCATTTTCTGCATCGCATGAGAAAAGCTCATCTTCCTTCCCTTCTCCTGACCACTTTCTTCAGGGGAACGATCGAGAGCATCCTGTCATACAGCATCACAGTCTGGTTTGGAAGCATCTCTGCTTCAGACAGGAAGGCGGTGCAGAAAGTGGTGAGGAGGGCAGAATAGATTATTGGCAGTTTCCTCCCTCCCATCCAGGACATACAGTATCACAGAAGCATTACTTGAGCAGGGTCCTTACGATTGTCTGGGATGCTACACATCCTCTTCACAACCTGTTTTCCTTGTTACCTTCTGGGAGGAGGGGGCTCTGTGGTATCCGAAGCAGAACATCCAGATTCAGCCATAGTTTCGTTCCATACAGTATAAACCTTGTGAACTCTCAAGCTTCCTCCTTCCATTATATATTCAAGATGGACAGTGTTTAATATTCATGTGTTATGTATATGTATGGGTGTAGGTCTTTACATATGTTGTATATAGTATGTTTAGGTATGTGTCATGTATGTGTTCACTTTGAGAGCAGGCAACTAAATTTCACTTTTGATGTGTGTTGTTGTGCCTACAGTAAAAAATGACAATAAAGGTTATCTCATCTCATCTCATCTCATCTCGCCTCACTTCACCTCACCTTACCTTATCCTACCTTATCCTATCCTATCTTGTCTTGTCTTATCTTGTCTTATCTTGTTTTCTCTTACCCTATCTTGTCCTGTCCTATCTTATCCTATCCTATCTTACCTTATCTTATCTTGTCTTGTCCTATTTTGTCCTGTCCTGTCCTGTCTTGTCTTGTCCTGTCCTTGCCTTGCCTTGATTAGTTCTCTGACTTCCATGTTGAGAAACCTTAACCTACAATGTATCTACATCTGCTCAGCATATGATCCATGAACCTGCTTTCATCATGATGACGATGATGATGATGAAGACGACGACGATGATATCCATTCAGTAGTGTCCTACTCTTGGCAATACTATTGGCTAGATCTCTCCGCCTCTTCCAATCTTGCTCTACTTCTTTGAGTTATTCTGTGCTCTGGCTGGGGTCAGCTTTGATGGTGTCCAGCCACTGCGTTCTTTATTCACTTTCACCTCCTAAGGACTGCTTCAGTTCGTAGACCTTAGCAGTATTCACAAGTAGAAACAGACTCGAGTCTTACATTTTGATGGAACTTACACTGAACTCTGTTTAGTATCTCTTACAGTGTTCGGGATATGCTGTGCTAAATCAAGGGAAGTGGAAGTTTGAGATGTTGCCTGATGAGGCATTACAGATTTGGACAGTGGGAGTTGAGTTTCTTCCCATCCCTGGCCTTCCACATTTAAAATAAAAAATCTCGGACAGGTTGAGGAATAGTAGCCAGTTCCCCCCCCCCCAACCAAAAACACACACACAAAAAAAACCACCTCCTCCTTTGCTCTGTTCTCTGGCTAAACATAATTTGGCCATGATTATCAGTTAATTGTTCTACATGCAGTAGAGTTTATTCAATATGTTCTCCTAATATAAATTAATCTGACACAAATTTCATCTGGGGGTGACACTGAACAGCCTGGAAAGTCGGATAGGGAAGGAAACATGCCAAGCTTGTATAAATATTTTTTAATCGGAGTTAATTGATGTCAGCTGCAGAGTCTGTGTAGTAGTCTGCAAGCGAGGTAGCTATTCTTCCAGCCCCGCTGTAGCCACTTGGAAGTCATTATGGATCTTTTGGGGTGGAGGGAGAAAATATTGGTTGCTAATTGCCCAGGAAAATAGTTTTGAATGGGGAGAGGTAATTTGTTCCACTTGGATAAGAAGCTTTTATTTATTGTGCCAAATCTCTTGGGAGTAAACAGTGGCATTATATAGTCTCTGAGTCTTGAAATGAATTTGACTTCAGCAGTGTATTTTGTGGGGCTATTATTAATCTCCATTAGCATGGTATTCATCTCACTATTGGTTTGAATAATTCCGTATTATCATCATTATTATTGTTATTGCAATAATTTTATCCCTCTAGGGTGAGTTGAACTTTGAAAATATATTTTCAAGTATTCTTAATGGATTTGATCATTTCAGGTTGATTCATTTGACCCCTGCATTCTCCCTTTCAAACCTCAGGCAAGATTTTAAATGATTTATGACATTGATTTGGAGATAGGGCTGGCCTCGGAATTCCATCACTGACAAAAGGCAGCATCATTATATTTAGCTTGACAGCTTCCTCCCCTTAAAATCACTTGAAAGGGGGGGGGATGGGATTATCATGTTCAGCCCTTAAGAACCTGCTGTTGCTGATTTAAAATCATATTGAATTGGTCTGTAACTTCCTCTCCCAGTTATAGTTGTCTGGAATAGAAAAATGGAATGGAACAGAATGGGATAGAATGGAATGGAATGGAATAGAAAGAATGGAATGGAATAGAAAGAAGGGAAGGGAAGAGAATTAAACAGAATAGAACAGAATAGAATAACAGCATTGGAAGGGACCTTGGAGGTCTTCTAGTCCAACCACCTGCTGAGGCACAAAACCCTGTACGATTTCAGACAAATGGCTGTCCAGTCTCTTCTTAAAAACTTCCAGTGTTGGAGAATTCACTGCTTCTGGAGGCAGGTTATTCCACTGATTGATTGTTCTCACTCTCAGGAAATTTCTCCTTAGTTCTAGGTTGCTTCTCTCCTTGACTGGTTTCCATCCGTTGCTTCTTGTCCTGCCCTCAGGTGCTTTGGAAAATAAGTTGACCCCCTCCGGTTTGTGGCAATCTCTCAAACACTGGAATACTGCTCTCATGCCCCTCCTCCCCAGTCCTTCTTTACTTTAAACTAGACATACCCAAAAAGGGACGCGGTGGCTCAGTGGGTTAGGATGCTGAGCTTGTCGATCAGAAGGTCGGCAGTTTGGCGGGTCGAATCCCGAGTGCCGCGTAACAGAGTGAGCACCTGTTACTCGTCCCAGCTTCTGCCAACCTAGCAGTTCGAAAGCACGTAAAAATGCAAGTAGAAAAATAGGGACCACTACAGTGGGAAGGTAACAGCGTTCCGTGCGCCTTTGGCGTCTAGTCATGCTGGCCACATGACCACGGAGACATCCTCGGACAAGCGCTGGCTCTTCGGCTTTCAAACGGAGATGAGCACCGGCCCCTAGAGTTGGAAACGACTAGCACGCATGTGCGGGGGAACCTTTACCTTTACCTTTAGACATACCCAGTATCTTTGAAGGAAATATGTATTTAGCTAATAGAAGGGACATCAGCTGAAGTAGCAGTTGCTGCAGTAGGAACAAGAAGTAGAATATGAAAGTGGCAATAGATGGAGGCTACGGGGAATTAGCGTAAGGATCGTTCTGAGAAATTAAACAATGAAGTGCTACTTAATTCTCAAATGCCAGGGACTCGCTAAATAACTGCTCCACTGGGCTCAAGGCAAAAGTCATTCACATGCGGTAGCTGCAAGAGATTAATACCCACAAGAGGTAGCATATTCATACCCTATTAACATTATTAAAATATCAGGGACACTTTAATAATTGTCAACATTTTTCCTGTGTGTCAGCCTTTATTTCCTGAGAGCTAAGTTAGTAATTCCTATTTAACTTGCAGCTGACGTTTTCCCTGTCCAAGGTCTTATTTATGAAGACAAAAGATCACAGCTCTTAGTGTCTAGTCCTTGACATTAACTATCTAAGGTAGCTTTAACATTCCCATTTTACTGATGGTCTCCTTGAGATGAATGTGTATTGAACTAAGTATCTGTTTTAAGTACTGCATTAGCTCTACTTAGAATAGCTAATTGTAGGCGAGGATCAATTAGCTAATGTAACTGCACAAACAACAGAATACAGTGGCTTATTCCACTGTGCTTTAAGCATTTTGCCAAGGTAACGACTTAGAAGCTAACCAGCTTGTATAATGTGAGATGAATGATGCAATGTTAGGAATGACTCAGCAGGAGTCTGTATCCCTTTAAGAGCTTGAGTATAAAAGGGAAGACTTTGCTTTGTGGTATCCATAGCAGAACATCCAGATTCAGCCAGAGTTTCATTCCATACAGAATTAACCTTGTGAACTCTCAGGCTTCCTTCTTCCGTCATATATTCAAGATGGACAGTATTTAATATTTTATTGTTATGTATATGTAGGGGTGTGGGTTTATACATATGTTGTATGTAGTATGTTTTAGGTATGTGTCATGTATGTGTTTCACTTTGAGAGTGGGCAACTAAATTTCATTTTTGATGTGTGCCGTTGTGCCCACAGTAAAAAAATGACAATAAAGGTTATCTATCTAAAGATTATCTATCTAGAGTCTTTCTCTCTCGTCCGTTCCCTGCTGTAATGGCTGAATGACCACGTGTATGTATTTTGTTCCTAGTGTATATTGTAGATTGTGTAATAATATAAACCACCATTTAATGTAGACCATTGTTTACTTTATTTACTCCTGGATTACCTCAGCACAATAAGACTGTGCATGCTCTGACACATTTGGCCTGTTAGGAAAAGGATAAAACAAGAAGTCAAAGTTGTTGTCTTCATTCCAAATAATCAGGAGCCTTATGCTACCTTAGTAGAGAGTTGGAGGTTGATCAAAAGTTGTAACCTACCACCTGATCAGGATACTTCACTACTCAATTTAAGAAACAGCTTCCGTTTTTAGTTTTATTATAACGAGTCAATCAAGCACATATGTACTGTATGTGTATGTGTGTACATGGAGGATCCAATCAGGGCCCATTTTATCCCTATTCGAACAAGCCCTTAAAATCTGTTTTCTTCCTAGGATTTGGGTTAGGGAGGGAGCAATGGTGGCGCTTTTTTTTGAAGAATGTTGACTTCTTCTGGTGCTTCTCTTTTGATCATATAATGGTCTGTTTTTCTTGTTGTAACAGATTGGGGCAGCCTCTAAATCTTAAAAACAAACAAGCAAACGTACACCCTTAGGTGGAATAAGAGTACAAAAGAAAAGCTACGGCATAACACATGTTGCATTAAATGCAATATATGTTCAAGTGGGAGGGCTCTTTAGCATAAAAATATAACAATGTGCTAAAGCAGAGGTCCTCCAACCTTTATGAGTTGGTGGTCCCGAGGGGGTGGGGAGTGCTGTCTCCAGGCACTGCTACGTCCACTATCCAGACTTTTTTGTCTTTCTTATAGACAATTGTTAAGTCCAGGGTGTTATGTTACAGGTCCTTGTCTGTTTGAATTCTGAAGTCCCAGAGGAGTTTAACTTTATAATTTTCTATGACTTTCTCTATTTTATGATCCCAACAGTTCTTGCTTACAGGCAAATGATATTTCTTGCAGATCTTCCAATGCACCATTGTTGCTGCTTTGTCATGCAGCTGCTTGTAGTCAGTCTGTGCGATCTTCTTGCAGCAGCTTACCAGGTGGTCCACTGTTTCTTCAGCTTCTTTGTATAGGCTGCACTAACTGTCTGTTGCTGTCTTCTCAATTTTGACTTTGTATGCATTTGTCCTTAAGGCTTGGTCTTGTGCAGCCAGAATTAGTCCCTCGATTTCTTTCTTCAACTTTCCTGCTCTTAGCCATTGCCAGGTCTTGTTATTATCTGCTTTCCCAGCTATTTTTTTAATGTACTAGCCGTGTAGTGCTTTCTCTTCCCATGCCTCCATTCTGTTATTTATTTGGTCTTTCTTGTAGGCCAGTTTGGTCTCTCCAGTAGTCAGTAAGCCTTCCTGATATACTAATTTCAGTGCATCTTCATCATTGTCTATTATTATTATTATTATTATTATTATTATTATTATTATTATTATTATTATTATTGTTGTTGTTGTTGTTGTTGTTGTTGTTGTTGTTGTTGTTGTTAAAAATATCAGGGTAAATGCTTGTTTTTTTTTAGTGCTTCCATAGCCAAAGCCGTCAACACACCTGTGAGATATTTTTTTAGGATGAATTGGGAAGACCTAGGACTATATTTTTTTGTTGGAGTGCCAGATTGTAACTGTAAAATCTTTGGGAATCTCTTCATCCGTGAATATTTTCTGGGGAAAAAAATCGTCTTCTGATTTATGTGGGCATGTTATGCAACTGCTGAAGTGAAAAATAGGCTTCTTATTATTTAATCTTTGTGTCAAATGACTGCAACATTAATCCTCCTAGGTGATCTGCCAGAGAGAAAACAATCTTGACATTTTTTTTGTTTAGTTTAATCTTTGTGACAGTCCTAAGAAAATGTATTACTGAAGCTTTCCCATGAAAAATATTTTGTAAGGAATTGGGTGTGGAAGATCTAATTACATTAGAGTTTTTCAATTACCTATTGTCTTCAGGGAAGAGCAAATGGAAGGCTGCGAAAGAAGGATGTTAAAACATTTAGGGTAGAATAATAGAATTCCCAGGCATCTATGATACTTCATGAATGACTTTGGTAATCATATACACCAAAAATCAACAAGCAAAAACACCGATCTAAATAATGTCTTTTGCAAGAGCTTTTTAACCACGGGACAAAACACAGGCTAAGTGTAACATATCTTTGTGAGTGTCTTGTACTATGGCGCTCTCCGTGTGTATGTGTAGACGTAGGTATGTTACGTACAATTTTTTTTTTTTAAAAAAAATAAACATGGAGGCGGAGATAAAATTTTCATCAAGTTCATCCCTGCGATAATCTGTTCAGCCGGTCTCGGTCTCAATAGAAATTGCTGCAGCAATCATTACAGGATAGTAGGAACATTTCTGGGGGATAAATAAGGCAGAATCAAGCTTGAGTACCTGCCTGCTTACAACTTGGATAGGAAACTCCAGGGAATGGCAGGCTGTAAATTAGAAGCGGAAGTTGAAAGAAAAAAAAAAAACAAACTTCCAGAAGGTGGCAATTCTGTATTGACGCCAAGCGAATTGCATGGAGATGGTCCACGAAGAGGAGAATTTTATTGATTCTGTAGAACCTGCTAGTCCCACCTGGCCATTTTCCTTGCCCGGCAGAAGTTTCTTAGCCTTTGATACCATCATGTCCCTTGTCCCACAGGTGCTTTTTCAAGAGGCAACTGCTTCTCAAACTGAAGCACAAATGGTTTCCCGTAGTCTCCAATGTTTTCTGGAAATCCGTTCATACTCCGGCACCATTCGAAGGCTGTTCATCCCAAAGTGCATAGCTAAATGTCTGTGGAGATTCTCAGTTATCCAGGTTAGGGCTTTTCAACCTTTCCACCCATTGTATCACTTTTAGGATATGGCAACATCCAAGGACCACCAGTCGCCTAGCAAGGTGTCAAAAACTTGATGACAAAAAAAAAACTAAAGGAAAAAAGTGATGAAGTACAGGTAGTCCTTGACTTACAACAGTTCGCTTACTGACTGTTTGAAGTTACAATGGCACTGAAAATTGCCCCCCCCCAAGCCACAGCCGAGCAAGACACCTGCCTGCCTGCCCGGCAGTAATTTTCCTCCTGTCCGAGGTTTTCATTGTTGTGAGCATTTCTGTTGAGGATTGGCAGTGGGGGTGGGGGTGGGGAGTTTGGTTTTTATTCCCCCCCCATCTGCTGGGTGGTTGCAGCAGGTTTTGGTCACTTCACATGACCCTGGGACACTGTGACCGTCATAAATATGAATCAGTTGCCAAGCATCTGAATGTAAATCACGAGATCCTGGAGATGCTGCAACATTCCAGCTGACTGGCTCTTCTTCTGGGCTCAGCTGGAGCCTGGTGCTCATCCTGGTGCTTCCACTGAGCCCTGACAGCCCTGCAGCTCCAGCCATCTCTCGCTCAGGCTTGTGCGGTGCTGTCACCAGTTCAGCTCATTCCCCTCCCCCACTACCACTTTTCTAGGATGGTTGTGTACCACCTGCCAGGTGCCAATGTACCACAGGTGGTACCCGTACCACTGGTTGAAAAGCCCTGATCCAGGTCATGGTTGTCCCAAAGGTGCTTTTTCAAGAGGCAACTGGATTTTCAGTTTGAGATGCAGACCACACACACTCGTCGCCAACAGCCTGCGCTTGTCTTGAACAGTGAAGGGACGCAGGGCAGAAAACATCCTGCAGCCAAGAAGGTTCCACACACATTCTGCACTGCTCAGGTGACCCTGAGGACCCAGGTAAACCTCCAAGTGGCCTCAATGACTCTCTAAAAGAATGCAAATGACCAGCTCTCTGCAAGGAGTATAAATCTTTCCATTCCTCACCATCCAGCCAGAGCTGAAGAAGCTTCTTGGATGAGAAGCGAAATGTCATCAAAGAAACGCAAAGAAAGTCCAGTTGCCTCTTGAAAAAGCACCTTTGGGACAACCATGACCTGGATAATAATAATATTAACAACAACAACAACAACAACAACAACAACAACAACAACAACAACAATAATAATAATAATAATAATAATAATAATAATAATAATAATAATAATAATAGTAATAATAATAATAATAATAATAAGTTGGAAGGGACCTTGGAGGTCAGCTAGTCCAAACCCCTGCTCAGGCAGGAAACCTTATACCATTTCAGACAAATGGCTGTCCAGTCTCTTCTTAAAAACCTCCAGTGTTGGAGCATTCACCACCTCTGGAGGCAGGTTGTTCCACTGGTTAATTGTTCTAACTGTCAGGACATTTCTCCTTAGTTCTAGGTTGCTTCTCTCCTTGACAAGTTTCCATCCGTTGCTTCTTGTCCTGCTTTCAGGTGCTTTGGAGAATAGCTTGACTCCCTCTTCTTTGTGGTAGCCCCTGAGATATTGGAACACTGCTATCATGTCACCCCTCACTCTTCTCTTCGTTAAACTACACATACCCAATTCCAGCAACCGTTCCCTATATGTTTTAGCCTCCAGCCCCCTAATCATCTTTGTTGCTCTTCTCTGTACTCTTTCTAGAGTCTCGACATCTTTTTTACATCGTGGTGACCAAAACTGGATGCAGTATTCCAGGTGTGACTGAGAATCTCCATAGATATCATGTCCCTTGTTGCATTATACAGTCCAACTAACCTTTGTTGCAAACCATTTATCAAGGGACAATCTTGTATCATCTTCATATAGTATGTGAGTACCCTTAGATTCATGTCACCACAAGGATTCTTTATATGCACATCCATAAATACATTAAACCACTAAAGGAACATTGACCATTCCTGTTGCTGTTGACCAAGCATCAGATTTATTTTCACCATGCTTTATTTCCCTTTATTACCACACTTAAAGAATTCAGCCTTTCCATTCCATTCAGCCCTTCCATTTTCCATTTTCCATTCCACATTTACACAAAACCTTCTATAATTCAAGCCTGTTCACGTTACTGTGTGCTTTCTCTAAATCCCCAAACATCTACTGCATTTTCTTTCCCACATTTATATAGCATTTAACAACCTGCTAAAGAGCTCAAATCTGGTGTGTAGATCTCTTGCCGGGTATAAAGTCTGCATCCCCTCTATCATGACTTTGGACAGCTAAGGCTTTCACACAAAGCTTCTTAATAGATGTACATTACACTGCAGCCCAGACTCCAGTTTCTTTTATCTGACCACCATCTTAGTAGTGACTCTTCCTCCTGCTCCTCAGAATTATTCCTTTTGCCCGTTATAATTAAAGGCTCAGTTTTTGAAGCAAGCAATTTAAACTCAGCTTTCCTTTTTTTAAAGTATCAGCAATGCCCTTTAGATAAATGTGGGTGATATTTTCTCTTCAACTGCACCTTTTTTGATAAGTGCTGGTTAAGATGCCATAATACCCATATTCAAAAAAATGTGGCTATCTGGAACATCCTTTCTCTGATGCTCATGTGCTAAGGCACTCATTTGCTGCTGGCAGCATCTAATTCATCTTGGCTAATCTTGAAAAAGGCAAATTGGACTGAAGATGGGTTAGCACTTGGACAAAAAAGCTACCATGAAAATGTAGGTTGTAGGATAGCCTGGAAACATGAAATAACACCCCCGGAAAAAATCCATATATTTCTGTACGAATGCCACTGAAACTGCATAGCTATGTCCATAATTTCACCAGCAGTCCAGCTTGAAGGAGCATTCTCTTTATCTAACTCAGGGGTCTTCAAACTTGGCCCTTTTATGACTTGTGGACTTCAACTCCCAGAATTCCTCAGCCAGCCTCCATTTTGTTTGTTAGATTTAAGACAGGGGTCTTCAAACGCGGCCCTTTTATGACTCGTGGACTTCAACTCCCAGAATTCCTCAGCCAGGCACGGTGGCTGAGGAATTCTGCAAGTTGAAGTCCACAAGTCATTAAAAAGCCCGGGTTTGAAGACCCCTGATCTAACTCATCCCAGACAATTCTGCTCCTTTCTTCATCTACCACCATGTATGGCACGTTGGAGCTGGGAAGCAGGAACCCAAATAGCCACAGAGATAATGAGTCCTAGACATTAGCTTTTTTGCAGGGTCTCTCTAAGAATTCACTCCATCAAGGACAAAAATTGATTGAACAGAGTCAGGGTATCCCACAATAAAGTGTTCCCACAATAAAGTGTACTTTGAAAAGAAGAAATAACACCAGAGTCTCTTTTTGCACTGTGGTACCTCTTTGTGAATAATTGAGTTATCCAACTGAAAGCACAGGACTGTGAGGAACCTCAGGCTTGGCATTTATTTAGTTACTCACCTGGGTGTTTGGAAACTGTTCTTTAATCACAGGCTAATGTCTTCCCACACCATGCTGCTGCATTGAGGGAAAGAGACTTTGAAAAATAGATCTCTTGATATGTAATACTGTAGGAACCTCTAGCATTTAATTTTGTTTGGTGGAACAGTAACTGACTGATCAATCCATTTTTAGAGGAAGCAAAGTCAGTTGCAGGCACCTTTTGATGGTGGAGGTCAAACAATCAGAGTTAATTATCCACTTGGGAATAATTCTGTGTAACCTGAAGAGGGAAAAGGGGAGACAGCTTTGGTTTTGTGTTTCAATTTAGCAACTAAGAAAGCTTGATCAGGAACAGTTGTAATGAAGAATTAGCTTAAAGTCTTCTGCAAAATGTACTAGTGTTCTTAAGGGTGGGTGTACACTCTAAATGCAAATTTCAAGTTTGAATTTGAAGTTCAAGCATCTGTATGTGCATGTGTGTATATATATATATGTGTATATATATATATATGTGTATATATATATATATGTGTGTGTGTGTGTGTGTGTGTGTGTGTGTTTTCTGAGGTTTTCGCGGGTGTTCGTATGTGGATCTTTGGTTATTCGGGGTTTTTCCCGAACACACCCACCATTCAAAACACACTCCCACACAATCCGAACACACTTACTCCCCCACCCAATCAGAGCACACCTCCACCCACAGAACACACCCCCTCTGGCAGTTTAAAAAAGAGGAACAAACAGCCACATGCTTCTCCCAGAAGAAGGAAGCAGAAGCCACCAGCCTGATGATGACGGATGGGATTCCGTCGAAACGTCGCCCCTACACCTTTAGTTCTACGCGGGGAAAAACCCGAATAACCAAAGATCCATATATATATATATATATATATATATATATATATATATATATATATATATATATATATATATATATATATATATATATATATATATATATATATATATATATACTGTATATATATATATATATATATATATATATATATATATATATATATATATATATATATATATACTGTATATATATATATATGTATATATATATATATATATATATATATATATATATATATATATATACTGTATATATATATATATATATATATATATATATATATATATATATATATATATATATACTGTATATATATATATATATGCATTAATGTGATCAATTCTGAAAAATTAAAATGTGATTGCTTTATTTATTTTGTTTTATTTCAGTTCTACATAGTCTATACTTGAGTTGGGAAAAATGGTCTAATACCTTTTCTTCCTATTGTTGTTGCTGCTGTCTCAGTTGTAATGGGTATCCTTGTAAAACATGAGCAAACACTGTAGTGCGGCCGATAAAAAGGGCTGTGGTGTTTTGACAATGATGTGTGGTCCAGATCACAGGTTTCACTGTATTTCACCCTGGTTATTTAAAGCACTGCATTCACAGGGCAGGGAAAAACTGGAACAAGTGACATGATAGCAGTGTTCCAATATCTAAGGCAGGGGTCTTCAAAATTGGCCGTTTTACGAATTGTGGACTTCAGCTCCCAGAATTCCTCAGCCAGCATGCCTGGCTGAGGAATTCTGGGAGTTGACGTCCACAAGTCATAAAAGGGCCAGTTTTGAAGACCCCTGACCTAAGCGGTTGCCACAAAGAAGAGGGAGTCAAGCTATTCTCCGAAGCACCTGAAAGCAGGACAAGAAGCAAAGGATGGAAACTAATCAAGGAGAGAAGCAACCTAGAACTAAGGAGAAATTTCCTGACAGAGAGAACAATTAATTAGTGGAACAACCTGCCTCCATATTCTATGACACAGAGAAACAAAACAGTCTACTTCGTATGTATACATGTGCATGGTGAGAAAAAGGAATCTTGAGAGTTTATCAGACAGAGCAGTGGCAGATGTTTCTCTGTCATGGCACAAAGAGAAAACATCTGCTGTGAACTCCACATAGGTGTCAGGAAGGACATCCAGCCAGTAAACGCTCAGCTCCACTCAGTTCCCCTGACTCCACTCTGAAAAAAGTGATTAAAGTATCGTAAGATAGATAGATAGATAGATAGATAGATAGATAGATAGATAGATAGATAGATAGATAGATAGATGGATGGATGGATGGATGGATGGATGGATGGATGGATGGATGGATAGATAGATAGATAGATAGATAGATAGATAGATAGATAGATAGATAGATAGATAGATAGATAGATGGATGGATAGATGATAGATAGATAGATAGATAGATAGATAGATAGATAGATAGGACAGAGAGAGAGAGAGAGAATCTGCTGTGGCAAAGAAGGCTGTAGCTCTAAAACAATTTACAAATAGATTTTCTAGTATAAGAACTACTTCTTCAACTTGGAAAGACCAATCCAAAGCTTCATTTAGAGAAAAATCTGACTGGCATAAACAATTCAATTTACTTAGACAATTCTGGTTATGCTTTCTGCTCAGTTAGGAAGGCAACATGCTTTCTCAGAATTTGATAAAAATTGGCTTCGTAGATGTTTTTTATGCAGTTTTCATAATACGGAACAGGTTTGCTAGTGCCTTGCTTCAGTGTGCTCTTAGATTGGGTAATTGTAACTACAGTTATCCCTGGAAATCTCCAATACCAATCTAGCTCCCTCTGGTCCTTCTTAGTTTCTTACCCTGCTGGCATTTGCTGGATGGAAATTAAATGTACCCACCCAAATCCGGGGAAATGGGGCTGTTTTTATTTCCTTCATTTCTTATACCACTTTTTCTTTTAAAAAAAACAAAACATATAAATAAGACAGCACTGAAGATTGCCACTAGCCTCCATATCTGTATCTATGATGCATTTACAATATTCTTCAGTGGTACTAAAAAAGCTAATTTCCATATGGATTTTCATTCATATTTCATGTGAAGACGATGCTATATCGAGTTCCATACAACCTATTCCAATTTTAGGACTCATAGAATCCATAATGAGAACATGTTAGAAAATAAAATATACCATATGTCAGGAAGTTTTATTTTTTTTAATTCCATTTATATCCCGCCCTTCTCCGAAGACTCAGGGTGGCTTACAAGCTTAGCAGTAGCCTTCATTCTATGTATATGCCTGCTTATTAGGGCTTTCACACACACCCCAAGCGGCATTATTACAAAGTCAGCTTAATTGCCCCCAACAATCTGGGTCCTCATTTTACCTACCTCAGAAGGATGGAAGGCTGAGTCAACCTTGAGCCTGGTGGGATGCGAACCTGCACTAATTGCAAGCAGCTGGTGTTACTTAAGGAGGCATTAGCCCACTGCTCCACCAAGGAAGTAAGTAGGAAAGGACATTTATATAAAATCAGTACATACACCTAATACCAAAGTATAAAGATTATATAGTAGCTTATCTACACAGTAAGTTGCCACATTATTAAAGCCCAATTCCACTCATAACTGTTTCTTTTTAAAACTTCTGAGCATTAGTTATTTCTTAAAATATCAAAGAAACTGCATGGCACTAATCCAAATTGCGCTTTTGTCTTTTAATGCAGTTAAACCACAGATCAAAAAAGCATCTGTGCAATGTTTTACAGGGGTGCTCTGTGTGTGTGTGTGTGTGTGTGTGTGTGTGTGTGTGATATGTTTTAAAAAAATGAAGAATGCTAAGCTTCTGGCATTTGCAATGAACTCTGATATATTCTGTAGGATTTTTTTTTTGTTCTGAACAGAACAAAATGTAGAATGAAAAATCTGATATTATATTAGTGTGACATCTCTCCTATCTTACAATCAGCAAACAACTTCATGCAGCATCTTAAGATAACTACGCTTTACATTGGCCACCGAAAATGGATGTGCTTGTTTGTTGCCTGAAGCCACGGGGGAAAAAAATCCACTAATACATTCTAAAATATTCCAGTAGATTATTAAGAATGAAACTCTAGGCAACTAACTGATTGACCTACAAAGTGAATCAATTAATGCCTATCAGATTTGCAAAAACGAAAACAGAAAATCCATCTTCCAGACAGCAAGATGAAGAAAAAAACCAAATAAGGAAATGAAGACAATTTCAGCACTGTATTTATTTGGTCGGCAGTTTGGCGGGTCGAATCCTGAGTGCCGCGTAGCAGAGTGAGCACCTGTTACTCGTCCCAGCTTCTGCCAACCAAGCAGTTCGAAAGCACGTAAAAATGCAAGTAGAAAAATAGGGACCACTCCGGTGGGAAGGTAACAGCGTTCCGTACACCTTTGGCGCCTAGTCATGCTGGCCACATGACCACGGAGAGGTCCTCGGACAAGCGCTGGCTCTTCAGCTTTGAAACGGAGATGAGCACTGGCCCCTAGAGTTGGAAACGACTAGCACGCATTTGCGGGGGAACCTTTACCTTTACCTTTATTTATTTGTTACCAGTATTTATAATCTACCCAAATCAATGCAGACACTGGACAGTGAATAATATAGTTCAAACTACCGGTATGTAAAATCTGTACCTGTGTATTTTGGATTTATTGACTGGTGTTTCCATAGTGTTCTCTCTCTCTCCACCTCTTCCTCTTCCTCTCCTTCTCCCCCACTCCCTCTCCTCCAGCAAAGTGTCAAGTTTTCATAGCCATGGAAACACTCTTGCTTCAACTATTTTGTCACTGAAATGCCTTAATCCTTCATTCTTAGCTATGTTTGCCAATGCCTTTATCTCCAGTATAAACCTCTGTTTATTTTTCTCTGGGACTCTGTTTGCCTTCATCTATTCTTGGGTCCAAGCAAGGAAGAAGATTGTCCTCTATCCTCATGTCTTTACTTAACAACCACTGTACGTTTCCTAAGGATCTTGTGGATATTTCTTGTGCTTTCTTTATATTTAATTCAAGCTATATATTCACTTTCCTTTTTACTTTCATAATGAGCCTCTTTTTAACCTTCAGCTAACACAGCGTTGTCATATGATGCAGTATCTCAAACTGTTGATTTTTTTTATTCTAGCTGTTATTTCTTTCCATAATTAAAAACTATGGGGGGGGGAAACCCATGCAACACTGCCTTACTCCTTTTCCTATTCTGAAGTGCTCTGTTTCAGTTAAAATTCAGTTTTTATCTTAGCTTTCTGTACAATGTAAAGTTTCCCTCAGAAGATTAACCCTGTATTCTGCTATACCCATTAACTTTAATGGGTTCCACATATTGACATCCCCATGGTCTTAAACATAGCTAATCACTATAGCCAAGATAAACTTTCTTGTTTTCTCCTGCTCTCTCCATTGTCCATTTTATGTCCGATATTTGATCTCATCTCCATCTGCCTGTTTATTTGGCAACACTTCCATTTGGCTCAAAGAATCTTTGTCTAACTACTCTCTCTACAATCATCTTTTTTTCCCCTTTTATATAAAGACTCAGTAAAAGTTTCAGAAACTTAACTTGTGACTTCTGAAACCCACCTGTTGAGCGAAAGAAAGAAAAAAAATCCACATTGAACAACAAGGCCACTGTTAGGCATATGGTGATAGCCTACATAGTTGGGTTGAAAATATATCAAGTATGATGTTGTGTCTTTAAGATGTTAATTGGCTGATGGGTGTGTAAGTGTTCTCATGGCCATAAGAGGGAGCTAGGAACGTAGCTTCTCTCTCTCTGCTCTTGCTGTTTTTCACTGTTAGTTACTCTGATACTGCTATTGTTGGTTTACTACTGTGTTAAACCTGAACAACTGTGTTTTTGACCTCTGGACCGGTAAGAAGACTTTGTATTTGGATTACTATTTGGACTGTTACTATTGTGTATGACCTGGACTGTTTATTTTTGACCGTGCTTTGTTTTTCAACCACAAAGTAAAATATTTTTCTATTTATCACAACTCAGTGTCTCTTGTGGTTACTGTGTGACTATTACTGCTCTCAGTACCCTTCATTGTCTGTGCAACTTCTTGTAGTTCAAGGAGACCTCTGCACACTTACTGACAGCCACCATATGCTTTAAATTAAAAAGAGGAAAGAGGATGGAAAGTGGATGAAGCATAAAAAAATTCCCTTCCCTTCCATATAGGTGGATTTTGCAGATACTACTGAAAGCCCAGACATGAATACAGAAGATATAAATATGATAAATACATTTTAAAGAACAACAACAAAACTTTAGGTAACCACTCGTTTATTTAACACTGCAAGCTCATTTAAACCATTTTATAGATCAGGGGTCTTCAAACTTGGCCCTTTTATGACTTGTGGACTTCAGTTCCCAGAATTCCTCCACCAGCATGCCTGGCTGAGGAATTATGGGAATCAAAGTCCACAAGTCATAAAAGGGCCAAGTTTGAAGACCCCTGTCATAGATTAACAAGAGTTCCCGATCCTAAAAGAAGGTAAAAGCATTTATTTTCTCCTTTTTATGAGCCCTGGTGGCACAGTGGTTAGAAGGCAGTACTGCAGGCTACTTGTGCTGACTGCCAACTGCCTGCAGTTCGGCAGTTTGAGTCTCACTGATTCAAGGTTGAATCCACCTTCCATCCTTTTAAAGTCAGTAAAATGAGGACCCAGTGTCAGAATCCATTTATATCACATTCATACATGTATATTTAAAACATTATCCCCTCCCTATGGATTCTGCCATCTCCCGAGGAAGGAGGAGCATATGTGGATTCAGCCTGCCTTAGGTTATTTCAAAGACTAAGGGAACCTTTTGAACTGGGGGAACAAAAGGGGGGGTTAGAGAAGAAGGCTTCTGGCTTGTGTCTTCTTTTAATTCTGGAGAGGAAGAAGGCAATAAACATAAAGATTTGAAGTTCCTTTTTTTTCCCCATGAAAGGGATGACACAAAGTAGAAGGATGGGGGCTGACCAAATGGGGTTGAGGGAAGGTGGGTTGAACCGGGTACCCTTTATAAAATTTCAATTTGTAAAACAATACTAAGTCCTGTCTTGTATTCCCACAACCAAGCATGTCCTAGTAAAGATTCATTTTGGACTAGAACTGACTCCAAGAGTTTTTGTTTTCCTAAGACGTGGATTGGGGTGGGTCCTGACACCCAGATTGTTGGGGGCAATATGCTGACTTTGTAAACCACTTTTAGAGAGGGCAGTAAAGCACCATGAAGAGGTATATAAGTCTAAGTGCTAAGTGCTATTTCATCAGGAAATGAGACTTTTTGGTACATTCTGATTGTTATTGTTCAATCACTAAGTCATATCCGACTCCTTGCAACCCCATTGACCATAGCAGGCTTCCTGTCCTCCATTGTCTGCCAGAGTTTGCTCAAATTCACGTTCTTTACATCTGTGGAACACTATCTAACCATCCCATCCTCTGCCGTCCCCTTCTATTTTCGCCTTCAATCTTCAGGGTCTTTTCCAATGAGTCCTGTTCTTTCATTAGGTGAGCTTCACTATTTGTTCTTCCAAAGAAGAATCAAGGTTAATTTATTTTAGGATTGACTGATTTCATCTCCTCGGTAAAGTTGTTAACTCCATGAAAAGATGTGAGGAATGTTAGTAGCCCGTATTTTAAAATGCTAGGCTTACACTAATGTATGTGCAACATATACAGTAGTGGCCAAAATTGTGGAAAACGTTTGGGGAAAGTGTATTTTTGAGGTTTGATGGCTAATAACACCACTTCTTTTTGGTGTAGTGTCATAAAATTATATATCAGTGGAAAGATAATTTAATCAAGAATGTAATGGAACAAAGTTTGTTCAATTATCTGTACTGTATTCCATGAAAAATGATAGCCAAATAACCAGAAAAAAAGCACAACTTGCTTAGGTTGATATCAGGTAGCTTTGCTTCATCTGATTGTAGTCAATGAGCACAAGTGTTTAGAGAACTAATCAGGTGTCATCTTGTTTTGGCAATGAGCCAATCAGATCACAGTAGGATTCAGTTATTGATGTCATGTATTGAAGCTGAGAGGAGGACATTTGTCACTGTGCTATGTGATCACTATCAAGTTGGTTGGGTTTTTTGTATTCTTTCACTTAGTGAGCTTGTAAAATGTAATAAAATTAAAGTAATGGTGCAAAATGGCTGTGAAAGTTGGACCATAAGAAAGGCTGAGCACCAAAGAATTGAGGCCTTTGAACTATGGTGCTGGAGAAGACTCCTGTGAGTCCCTTGGACTGCAAGATAATCAAACTGGTCAGTCCTAGACAAGATCAACCCTGACTGCTCTTTAGAAGGACAGATCCTGAAGTTGAAACTCAAATACTTTGGCCACCTAATGAGAAGGAAGGACTCACTGGAGAAGAACCTAATGCTGGGAAAGATTGAGGGCAAGAGAAGAAGGGGACGACAGAGAATGAGGTGGCTGGATGGAGTCACTGAAGGAGTAGGCGTGAGTTTAAATGGACTCCAGAAGATGGTAGAAGACAGGAAGGCCTGGAGGAACATTGTCCATGGCAGACATGTCAAACACAAGGCCCGGGGGCTGGATCCGGCCTGCGAAGTGGTTTCAGGTGGCCCATGAAGCCATCCTGGAAACAGTGAGGGAATGGCCCCCACTGCCTTGGCCCTGGCCCAGAGACCCTCCTTCTGCCAGAGACCCTCAGATCTGTCCCACTCCTGCCCAGGGTCCCATAGGCACCCTTGATGCGAAAGATGTAGAGCTGGCCACACGCACCCAGTAGGCAATACGCACTCTAGCCACACCCACCCAGTAGGCCACGCCCACCCTGGCCATACCCCCCCGGCCCCCTGAGGGCAACCACAATGTTGATGCGGCCCTCAATGAAATTGAGTTTGATACCCCTGGTCCATGGGGTCGTGATAGGTCAGACATGACTTTGCAACTAACAACAACAAATGGTGCAAAGAGTTGACTGGTTGCCCAGAAAGTGATGTAAAATAGTATTATTAAGTGAACAAGGCTACAGTTATAAAGAAATTAGAAGGAAAAAATGGTGGAAACTTAACCAAAGGTGGCATTTCTACTGTACACTTTTCCCAAATGGCTTCCACAATTTTGGCCACTACAGCATATCACATTGGTGATTCATAGCATCTTCAGGCCCTATAGTAGCTTCAGAAAAAGTGCAGGTTGAGTTAATTTGTTAGTGTTCATGACTGAATAAAACAGGCTTGCTCTGCCCAGAGTTTAATATATAAACTTACTGCATTAACACTTCCAGGACAATGAAGTGGGACTTGCTTAATTTTTGCATTTTAGTTTTTTGTAATGCAGTTCACTCTATGGGAAAATAATTGCATCTTAGAAAAAAAAAATATTACAAATCTGAACGGATTGATAAATCTATCGCATGTAGAAAATGTCCTGCACTAAGAAGACGTATACGCACAAATGTGATCTTTTTAAGGCATCTTTTAAATTCTGAATAAAAATGAACAGTATTTCTCCCTTTGTCAACAATCCCTCATCATTAAAATCAATGAAGGATTTGCAACTCTGCAACAAAGAAGATGCATGTGCTTTGTTCTGGAGTCCCTAGCTCTTTCATAAAGATATAATACTGTTTTACTTCTTCATCTTTAGGGGGGAAAATGTAATTGTGTCTCTATAAGTGTTATTCTTCCTTTCTGTGTATTCTGTAATTTTAATTGCTAATGATTCTGGGCCTTTTCGACACAGCTTTCTTATTCAGCTAAATAAAAGCTTTCTCGGCTGATGGAAGAATTGATGCGGTTTTATTCTATACCGAACCCCAGTGTGGCAGTGACAGCTTTAAATTATTTCTTTACTGTGAGTTATTATAAAGTTGCTTCCTGCAACAAGCCTAAGGATATGGGAGTTTACCTTCAAACTCTTCAAATGAGGCCAGGTGAGGAGCAATCTCAAGGCTCCCAGAAGCCTCCAGGAGTGAGAAAGAGATTCTGACTGTTTGGGTCATTATTTATTTCTGTTCTTCTGGACCAAGTATTATGGCCTTTTTAAAAATGAACAGCTGGCACACCTCAAAAGGGCTCAGTGCTTTGACCCGTGGTGGCAAACCTGTGGCACGTGTGCCACAGGTGGCACACAGAGCCCTCTCTGTGGGCACATGCACCATTGCCCCAGTCCTAGGCCTTCGTATGGAAAAAAAAGGTTCAATCAATCAATCTATTGCAACTTCTCGCGGGGAAAAAAAAGATCTCGCAAAGTTGGAATTGATTGATTGAACTTTTTAGTCCCACCCAGTCTGCCGTTACCACCACAGCCACGCCCACCCAATGGGCCACACCCATCCAATGGACCACGCCCACCCAGCACCCAACGATGCATAAGTGGGTTTTGGGTTGCAGTTTGGGCACTCAGTCTCTAAAAGGTTCGCCATCACTGGCTTAGACAATCAATCGGTCCATAGTCCTTGACTTATGATCACACCTGGGCCCAAAATTTCTGTTAGCTAAGTGAAACATTTGTTAAGTGAATCTGGCTGAAGATTGCAAAAGTTGATCACATGACCCCAGGACACTGCAACTGTCATAAATATACACCAGTTGTCAAACTGGTTTTTGGTAATGACTTTGTTTGCTGATTCGTTGCTTGATTATCTTTTCCAAAATCTTCCCAGATCTTGGAAAATTGGATAGGTCCAGTTTAATGAAGAGAAGGATGAGGGGTAACATGATAGCCATGTTCCAATATCTCATGGGTTGCCCTAAAGAAGAGAGCTATTCTCCAGAGGACCTGAAGGAAGGACAAGAAGCAATGATAAGGGGCTAAAACGAATGAAGAACAGTTCCAGAAATTGAGTATGTCTAACTCTAATGAAGAGAAGGACAAGGGGTGATATGATAGCAGCATTCCAGTATTCCAGGGGCTGCCACAAAGTAGAGGAAGTCAAGCTATTCTCCAAAGCACCTGAAGGCAGGACAAGAACCAACGGATGGAAACTAACCAAGGAGAGAAGCAACCTAGAACTAAGGAGAAATTTCCTGACAGTGAGAACAATTAATCAGTGGAAAAAACTGTCTCTACAAGCTGTGAATGCTCCACACTGAAAGTTTTAAAGAAGAGACTGGACAGCCATTTGTCTGAAATGATAGGGTTTCTTGCCTGAGCAGGGGGTTGGACTAGATGACCTCCAAGGTACCTTCCATTATTATTATGATTATGGTTATGATTATTATTACATCTATATTTTGATCATGTGATAATTGGGATGCTACAATGGTTGTGAAAAGTGGTCAAGTTTTTTTCAATGGGGTTGTAACTTTGAACAGTCACTAAATGAATCAAGGACTGCCTGTATATTTAAAAGAAAAAGAAACTAAAGTATGTAGAAAAAGAATCAGTTTTAATATAACTCTGCCAAACCATCGCAACTCTTTCTATTTTTATATACTGAGAGGGCAGATTAATAGAAATTAACCTTTTCCATTAAAGGAGAAGAATCATAGTTGTTTCATAAGCCACCATTTAAATTTAAACTTACACCGATAAATTTCACAAGTAAAGCTAAAGCATCATCTGTCAACTAGCCTTAAAAAGTAACTTTGCTCTGAACTTATTTAGTTAAAAAGGCATTTGATTGCCATGGGTATAAAGCTAGATGGTTCTGCTGGCTTATGGTAAATTATTGTTCAAAGGCATTCTAGTTTTGACTTTTATCCACTGAATTATTGAACTACAGTAGTAGATTGTATCTTTAAAGATTTAGAGCAGATCTTGGCTGATATGTATGATTAACCTTTACTTAATTCATTGTTATTTTTTTTCCCTGACTAAATGAGGAGAGGTTTACCCTGTAAATGTCACTTCAATTGTAGCAAATTCCCTTGAAAGGGCTGTGCATTTATAGTTTACAAAACATTGGATGCAGTTCAAGTAAACATCAACACAGCACTCCTAAAATGTAGGTCAACACCTGCCCTTTCATAGGCCAACGAGCAGTACTTTGATATTGATTCCATATCAAATAATACTATACATACATAATTCAAATAAGACACAAAGCTGAACTGCAGCCAGAATACAGGAGCTTCAGAGATGGCAACATGGGATCCTAATTCAGATCTTGTCTGAATTAGATAGAAGATCGCCAGGAATACCAGGCTGTAGATTGGGGGTGGGGGGAAAAAGTCCCAAAAGAAGACAATGAGAAACCACTTCTCTGTGTGTTGTTGTCAAGAAACCTATTTCCAGCAGGATTTCCAGTTTCTGTAACAGCTTTGTTCCCTCTGAACTCTCAACCTTCCAAATGGGTGGTGAGTATCTTATCTTCTAAACCACCATGCCACTTGTTCATTGTTATATACTCCTCCTCTAACCTAAAGATCTATTGCTACTCACACTAAGAAACCACAGTAATACTATTTTGGACAATCACAACTGATTTCTTTCATGAAACTGTTTTATTCTATGATGCAGAAACTTTGTTAAAAGTGAACGTGGCACCGTAGATCTGTAGATATGATCAATTGTGACAAAAAATGTGACACATTATATGCTGTCTCGAAAGGTTGTGCTAAAAGAACTTGATGCTGAGTGACACAGTGGTGTTTTTTTTTTTTTGCTTGAAGCCAACTTCAAAACTCATGGATTTTGACTTGAATTTTATGCGTAAATCTGCATAAGTTTGCTTAAGCTCTTCATCCTGTAGGTCTTTCAAAGCATTTTCTTGACAACTTTCTGAACTGCCTGAAGTCTTTAGGTTCCTCTTGGGTCTAATTTCTGACGTTATGAAAGCTCAAGAGTCTGTTGTTAGTGTGGAATACTAAACGAAATGGTATTGCTGTGAAGCCATCATTTATTCATTTAATTCCTCCCTCTAAAATCTTTTAGCAAATTTTTGTGGATCCTTAATCAATTTATAATTGTTAAATTAAATTCTTCTTTATCTTTCTACCACTTGTTTCTATTTCTTGGTTTTTAAGCTTATAGTTGATTTTTCTTTTGTTCAAGGACAAAGGTTAACTTACCAAGTAGCTTTTCAAACTTGCCATTTGGAGCATCTCTAATATTCTTAACGTAGTTAAATAGGTAATTTCCAAAAGGGATTAGACAGTGATGTTAGCAAATTTAGTGTGTTTAAAAGGCTTCTCCAGCACAACTGAGAGTTTGATGATTCACTACATCTCCTAGCACTCAAACCCAAGGGAAGCTACTATCCCGTGGCCTCTTCAGGAGGAGATATCCTTTGCACACAAGGGGGTGATTTCCCAGTCTTCTTGGGGCCCTTTGATCTTTGCCACCATCATTGTCTCCACTCAATCAGAGATGTGCTAATTCACCATTGTTCACCTAGAAGTACAGATTTACCATTAGAAAGAAATTGTGGATTACAAGAAAGAGGTGGAAATTAAATTGGAAATACAAATGGCAAACCAAGATAATGTTGGATGTAGAAAATAAGATTGCTAAAGCCTTGAAGCAACCTCAGAGTCAGGGGAAAAAAAACCAGGAAGATTAAAACCTATGGCAACATTTGAATGGATCAAAAATATTTTAAAAGCAAATGCAAGGTTTTTAAGGCTGATTTGTTTGACCAGGGTTAAAAAAAAGAAGATATAATTTGATAAACTTCTGGAAATCCTATACAGAAGTTTTCTGCTAACAACTGGTCTGGATTTGCATGGGCTATGCATGCAGTTTTGTAAGAAGGAAGAAATATCACTATTACTTGTATGTACACTGACAGCTTATGTACCGGAGACAAATTCCTTGTGTGTCCAACCACACTTGGCCAACAAAGAATTCTATTCTATTCTATTCTATTCTATTATTCTATTCTATTCTATTCTATTCTATTCTATTCTATTCTATTCTATTCTATTCTATTCTATTCTATTCTACTCTACTCTACTCTACTCTACTCTACTCTACTCTACTCTACTCTACTCTACTCTACTCTACTCTATTCCTATTCCGTTCCGTTCCGTTCCGTTCTGTTCTGTTCTGCTCTATTCTTATTCTATTCCTATTCCTATTCCTATTCCATTCCATTCCATTCCATTCCATTCCATTCCATTCTAATTCTAATTCTAATTCTAATTCTAATTCTAATTCTAATTCTAATTCTAATTCTAATTCTAATTCTAATTCTAATTCTAATTCTAATTCTAATTAATTCTAATTCTAATTCTAATTCTAATTCTAATTCTAATTCTAATTCTAATTCTAATTCTAATTCTAATTCTAATTCTAATTCTAATTCTGTTCCGTTCTGTTCTATTCTGTATTAGGTTTGCCTACATGTATTGTGATGAAGATCAGAGGTCACTTCTTTAACTATTTCTTTTTTCTCTTTTCTTTAATCTCTTTCTCTCTTTTCTTTCTTTCCTTGTGCTTTCTATTATTTTTGTTCTCTGTCTCTCTCTTCTGAATTTTGCTTTTATTACCTTTTATTATTTTTACAACTTTAAATAAGAAATATTTTAAAAAAGAAAAAAAACTTGGGCTCTCTGAATATGTTAATCCCAGTACAGTCCATCTAATAAGCCCATGTTAGGTTGTTTGATAATATAAAATATTGAAGTTTTTTCCCTTAGACTTCATGAAATAGTCCAGCCAAAGTTAACTACAGCAGCCTATTGATTTCTGCACGGGAAACTTAAGCGTGTGCTTTCAATTTCCACTGAAATCAATGAAGCCTAGAATTGCTTAATTTTCACTAAATCCAACTAATAATATTTACGAAAGGCAACAAGCACATTGCGCCGGGAAGAGTAGCTCATTGCTTTGAAATATTATTGACAGAACACGATACGACATATCTGCAAAACGAAGATGAACTTAATGACGCATCACTCTCTGATAGGAAAAATTCACACTAATAAAATCTTAAAGTGTTTTAAGGAATTAAATAGCAAGTTTAAAATTCTGGCACATTACACTGGCTTAGTTCTTCTAGGTTTAGCAGGGTTTCGAGAAAGCACCTGACTTATAAAAGGGAGCGTTACACTTAGACAGATAGTTTGAAGGTGCTTTCAACGGATGAATTCATCTTTTAAGAAAACCAAGTGTGAGTCAGATAAAGTTTGAGTGGATGCTCCCTTATTAAATTAACTAAGACTTTCAAACTGAACAAAAAGAGTATTTTATGGCTTTTTTTAAACTACTGTTTCAAGGTTCAAGTTTGCTTTTGTTCATCCTCAGTTTGATGAAGAAGGACACCGATGACAGCAATGGCACTTAAAACCGCTTCGTAGTGCTTTACAGCCCTCTCTAAGCGGTTTAGAGTCAGCCTGTTGGCCCCCAAAATGTGGGTCTTCATTTTACTGACCTCGGAAGGATGGAAGGCTGAGTCAACCTTGAGCCGGTGAGAATCGAACTGCCGAACTGCAGGCAGCCGGCAGCCAGTAGGAGTAGCCTGCAGTACCGCATTCTAACCACTGCGCCACCACGGCTCTTGATGTACACTGCACCACACGTATGTAATGATAATAGAGGAATTTCTATCTACAGGAGAGTGGTCCATATTTTGGGGTGTTTATGAATGGGCTAAACCATCATGCGGGCACTGAGGAAGTTCTTGAATTGCTATAAATTAAAGTTGTCTGCCATTCCCAGTCACTATTCTGCAGCTTCAGGAACGTGATTCTCACACTATTTCTCCAAAGTCCATTCTCTAAAGATATAATAAACTATGTTGGCTAACTTTAATCCTTCACAATTTATAGTTGTAAGCAGAAGACTGACTGGTGACCCAAACAACAGACTTTCTCTTATGGAGGTTAATATAGAATTAACATTATTATTGATCTGCTTATCTAGCTTTATAATCCAGAAACACAAACCACACTAGAGGGGTTTCTATCGGGAGGTCAAAAGAATAAAAATGGTGACTGGGTTTACTGTGGAGTAAAGCAGTGGAAAAAGAGGTAGGGTACGGAGGTAGGATGCCAATGAGACTTAATAACTTGTTCTGTAAAAAGAGAACTTTGCACCCAGAAAAAAAATGTCAAATACTAGGAAAAGTGCAAATTTTCAGAAGCTGAAGAGAAATACCTATCAGAACACAGCACACTTCTAGAGTAGGATTTTATTCTCCAATTGCCTTATTTCATTCACAGAATTACATAAAAGGTGTGGAGAGGCACTCTGCACTGTAAATTTCCCATGTTCTCGCCTTCATTTTTCTGTCCATAAAAGATCAATTGAAGGAGGAAAAGGCAGATTAACTAAGTCTTTTGACTGGGTAGCATCTGACATTCTCTTTCTTCATTAGTCACACATTAGTCTTTTCATGCATCAAGGTAATGACTCTTCAAAATCTCTTTTTCACAGCTATCTAAAATGCCTTCAGTATAGGATGGCAGATTTCCCCTGATTTGTTATAGCCTATAACATGATTTACCTTTAAGTACAATTTCATGTTTTTTCATATTGCACAGTCTGGAACCCTGGAAAGAAAGAAAGAAAGAAAGAAAGAAAGAAAGAAAGAAAGAAAAAAAGAAAGAAAGAAAGAAAGAAAGAAAGAAAGAAAGAAAGAAAGAAAGAAAGAAAGAAAGAAAGAAAGAAAGAAAGAAAGAAAGAACTTTCCACATTAATGGCTCTTTGCAGTCAGAAAATATCCATTAACTTCTAACTTAAATTAAAAATGTATATACTCTTTGCTAGAAGAAAATTACATGTCCACCATTGAGCAACTGACCTATATGAAGAGAAGAGGAAAACCGTTGTGCAGTTTTGCAACTTACTCTAATAAACTCTCAGAAAGTTTATATTTCAAAGGTAACGTATAGACTTTTACATGTTTACACTTATATATCTCACTCTGGATTCTGAAATGTTCTTAAGATTCAGATGTAAACAAACAAACACACAAATAAATAAATAGCATCCTGGTTGACAAACCATTAAAAACATCCATGGGTAGAATCAGTATTTCCTACTGATGAAATAATAGAATAGAATAGAATAGAATAGAATAGAATAGAATAGAATAGAATAGAATAGAATAGAATAGAATAGAATAGAATAGAATAGAATAGAATAGAATAGAATAGAATAGAATAGAATAGAATAGAATAATAACTTTATTGTCACTTTGAATGTACACTGATGAGCATCCATTAAAATGAAATTTCATTGCATACAGCTCTCAAAGGGTCACCACCTCCGATATACACTACATAAATATGACAAAAATAAATACATACATACATACATACATACAGAATTATGCAAATACCCACATATATTCTATGACACAGAGAAACAACACAGTCTGGTTTGGATTATGTATACATGTGCATGGTGAGAAACATGAATCTTGCAAGTTTACCAGATGGATGGCACAGGGAACAAAGCGGTTGCAGAATCAGGTAGTCCTCCTATAAATACTTCAAAATCTCCTCGCAGAGGGGAGCAACAGAAACAGACTGTGAAGTGGGTGTGTGGGGTCTCTAACAATTCTTTGAGCTCTAAGCTCATTGAACTTATAAACAAATATGAATGATGAAACTGCTTTTTCCAAGAATTTTAACTTTTAACCAAAATATTGATAAGACCAGCTATGGTCCCATGAATTAGGAAGCCATCTTTAATTTCTTTTTATTTATCCAAAGTTCAGCCAGGTGTCTTTTGGAGTTTTCTCCATTTTCCTTCCCTCGAGACCTCACCCTGCTTCTGCTTACTCTATCTCCACTTTAAAATTTGGAATGTATCTATTTATTGTCTCATCAGCATTCACTAAAACAAACAACTTTGGACTCTTTTAATTTGCAAAGTCCCTGGAGACGCTCATCCATAAATCTCAAGACAGTGTTTAATCTCAGCTTGCACTCTCTCTCACTCTTTTTCTCTCTCTCCTTGGCTGAAAAAATGTGTCTTGCGTGCAAAGATGAGAGAAGGCAGAAAGTGAACGAGGCAGGGAAGCAATTGAAAGTAGAACATGAGGAACAATGTGTTGTCAACAAAATGATTTGTCAAGTGAAGGTGATATTGCAAAAGGACACAGATTGAGGCACAGTGGAAACCCAAGCAATTACAGAGAAATGGTTTAGAGAGAGACAGATTTGGAAAGACACAATTGTTATTACAGGGCATCTGTTTGACCAGTCCACCAAGCCTTATCAAATCAAAGAAGAGGGATAATTTAATCTCCTATCATCAAACTTTCCAAGAAAGAATCATTTAGGAAAGTTTTTGGATCCAGAAGACATGAAAATTGAACTTACCATCTTAATAATCCCTGGCAAAAAAAGCCTAGATAAATAATAATGACAATGACTATCACTGCTTCAGACAAGAAGGTGGTGCAGAGAGTGGTGAGGATGACTGAAAAGATCATTGGCAGTCCCTCCCTTCCATCCAGGACACAGCATATAAGCGTTGGTTGAGCAGGGTCCGCAAGATTGTCTGGGACGCTACGCATCCTCTTCATGACCTGTTTTCCTTGTTACCTTCTGGGAGGAGGGGGCTCCATGGTATCTGAAGCAGAACATCCAGATTCAGCCACAGTTTCGTTCCATACAGTATTAACCTTGTGAACACTCAAGCTTCCTCCTTCCGTTATGTATTCTAGATGGACAGTGATTAATATGTATATGTTAGTTATAAGGGTGTAAGGTAAAGGTAAAGGTTCCCCCGCACATGCATGCTAGTCGTTTCCAACTCTAGGGGCCAATGCTCATCTCCGTTTCAAAGCTGAAGAGCCAGCACTTGTCCGAGTACGTCTCCGTGGTCATGTGGCCAGCATGACTAGATGCCAAAGGTGCATGGAACGCTGTTACCTTCCCACCGTAGTGGTCCCTATTTTTCTACTTGCATTTTTACGTGCTTTCGAACTGCTAGGTTGGCAGAAGCTGGGACGAGTAACAGGTGCTCACTCTGTTACGCAGCACTCAGGATTCGACCCGCCAAACTGCCGACCTTCTGATCGACAAGCTCAGCATCCTAACCCACTGAGCCACCATGTCCCTTTATAAGGGTGTAGGTCTATACATATGTGGTATATAGTATGTTTAAAGTGTGTTATGTATGTGTACACTTTGAGAGCCAGCAACTAAATTTCATTTTTAATGTGTGCCATTTGCGCCCACAGTAAAAAAATAAATATCTATCTATCTATCTATCTATCTATCTATCTATCTATCTATCTATCTATCTATCTATCTATCTATCTATCTATCTATCTATCTATCTATCTATCCATCCATCCATCCATCCATCCATCCATCCATTTATCTATCTATCTATCTATCTATCTATCTATCTATCTATCTATCTATCTATCTATCTATCTATCTATCTATCTATCTATCTATCTATCATCTATATCCTTTTTAGTAGGCCAAAGGGGGTAGGATGGGGAGAGATAAACCTAGTTCAAAAATATTTGAATTACTCCATTCTTCCAGTGACCTCAACCAATTCTTTAGCTTGAAAATTCCTTTGATCTCTTGTTCTGAATTTTTTGTCAAAGGTTGAGTTACAGTGAGGTGGTCTCCATACACAATATCACAGCCACAACCACCAGTTTCCCCTTGACAGATGTAGTGTAGCCCCTATTAATTAATGTGCACTTCCTAGACTGGTGAGAAAAGCTAGGGAAGGCTGTTTCCTTTTTTTCCATGTGGAAAATCAGGTTAATATGATACGCAAAAAAAAAAAAAGATTATCGCCTTGCAATCATACCAATGCGTCTCTTTAAATAAGAAATATCTCCAAGATCTCATTAAGAGTTTGGTCTGTTCCCCGAGTGGCTTTTTTTTTATTGACTCAGACACTCCTCTCGCCTTTCTTAGCATGAAATTATAATAAAAAATTGAGACTTACAAATGTCTCCATGTCCTTGAAACAAAGAGAGAGTGAGGGGGGAAAAAATCAACACACTGCCCCAGATTGGTTTGCAACACAAAATATCTATCGCTCGTCGGAGAGAAATGATTTGACTTTGTATTCATTAGAGGCACTCCGGAATGATCTTCAATTAACCAGACAGTAGATTTCAAGCTCTTTTTACAGATAAGGTTTTATCTTCCATGCAGAATTTTTCATCTTCCCCCTAATATGTCTGCCATGCTGCTGATTGGCGCCTGCCCTGTCTGAGAGACGAGACAAGGGCGGAGAGTGGCAGATTCCTTGATACACCTTTTAGATGTTGGAGGTGTTGATTCAACGCCTTAAATTGAGGCGTGGACATCAGCTTCCCTTTAATTAACGCACCAAGCCATATTTGTATTTCCACCGCTTAAAGCCATCCTCCAATGGGAATCGCTGGGAAACAATAGCTGCGGTTGCATTTTCACATACTGCTTTTGCTTTGAAGCCTTCTCCCTGTTTGAAAGACTCTAAGAATTGCCTCGAGGTAGATTCTCCTTCTGCATATAAATAGATAAGGAACCCAGGTAGAAATGGGAGGGGGGGAGCGTAGGACTTCAAAAGTAGAACAGGGCATACCAAATGCTTACAGCAAAAAGATTCTTTTTATTAAAAAAAAATAAATCAAGAAAATGGAAATTAAGCAGAGGAGGTATTCTCACCTTTATGCCTTTCACATTTATAAATGCACGATAGAGGAATGTCGTTGGCTTTTCTGAGAATATATGGTTTGCTACTAACGGGAATTGAGGCCAGTTGTGGGCAGAGAAGATTCTGAATGTGATCCGGTGATCTGAGGGTACTACAGAAGAAGAAGCCAATCGGTCAACAGTTGAGAGATTGGCAAGTCCAGAAGCAACTGATTTTGTGTCAGTTGGAGGAATAGTATCTCTGCAATATCACTTTTTGCTGCCTCTTTCAAACAGAAGAATTAAGGCACAGAAGAGAATATATTAGCACTCCTTCCTCTGTTCTAATGAAAAGAGAGGTGCACAAAATTGGGATATCTGAGAATGTTATTTTGAATTTGGCTTCCTAAAGTTCAGATTGGTGTAGGGCAGGGGTAGGCAACCTTGGCTCTGTTATGGCTTTTGGACTTCAAATCCCAGAATTCCTGAATCAGCATGGCTGATTCAGTAAATTACAACCTACTACTTGATAAGATAGAAAAATGTGGGTTAGACAGCATCACCACCAGATGGATTCGTAGCTGGCTGACAGGCCATGCTCAGTGTGTGGTCCTCAATGGAACTGCATCTACATGGAGGGAAGTGTGTAGTGGGGTGCCCCAGGGCTCTGTTCTGAGCCCAGTGCTCTTCAACCTGTTCATCAATGATTTAGACGAGGGGATAGATGGGGAGCTCATCAAATTTGCAGACGACACCAAGCTGGCAGGAATAGCCAACTCTCCAGAAGACAGGCTTAAGATACAGCAGGATCTGGACAGAACTGAACACTGGGCGCTATCTAACAAAATGAAATTCAATGGTGAAAAAAGTAAGGTTCTACATTTAGGCAAGAAAAACCAAATGTACAGGTATAGTATAGGTGGTACCTTGCTCAATAGTAGTAACTGTGAGAGGGATCTCAGAGTCCTAGTGGACAATCACTTCAATATGAGCCAGCAGTGTGCTGCAGCTGCCAAAAAAGAACAACACAGTGTTGGGCTGCATGAACAAAGGGATAGAATCAAGATCACGTGAAGTATTAATACCACTTTACAATGCCTTGGTAAGGTCACACTTGGAATACTGCATCCAGTTTTGGTCATCACGATGTAAAAAAGATGTTGAGACTCTAAAAAGAGTACAGAGAAGAGCAAAAAAGATGATTAGGGGACAAGAGGCTAAAACATATAAGGAACAGTTGCTGGAATTGGGTATGTGTAGTTTAATGAAGAGAAGGACAAGGGGTGACATGATAGCAGTGTTCCAATATCTCAGGGGCTGCCACAAGAATAGGGAGTCAAGCTATTCTCCAAAGCACCTGAAGGCAGGATAAGAAGGAACAGATGGAAACTGATCAAGGAGAGAAGCAACCTAGAACTAAGGAGAAATTTCTTGACTGTGAGAACAATTAATCAGTGGAACAACCTGCCTCCAGAAGCTGTGAATGCTCCAACACTGGAAGTTTTTAAGAAGAGACTGGACAGCCATTTGTCTCAAATGGTATAGGGTTTCCTGCCTGAGAAGGGGGTTGGACTAGATGACCTCCAAGGTACCTTCCAACTTTATAATTATAATTATTACTGTTGTTGTTATTGTTGTTGCTGTTGTTGTTGTTGCTGCTGCTGTTGTTGTTGTTGCCTACCCCTGGTGTATCTATCTATCTATCTATCTATCTATCTATCTATCTATCTATCTATCTATCTATCTATCTATCTATCTATCTATCTATCTATCTATCTATCTATCTATCTATCTATATGTTTCAATATGCTTCCTCCCCCACCAAAGACAACTCTTCAAAGACAACTCTTATTGGTTTGACAATGGAATCTTCTTGTGGAGGGCAGAATGGGACAACTCACCATGGCCAACTCACAGCGGTCAAGTCACAGCAGGACAATTCAACAAATATAGAAGTTAAATGAATTTGCATGGAACCATAGGCAATAATAATAATAAAATAAAGTCAATCCAGTAATACAAGAGTCACAACAATTTTGATGAAAACGTGGTCACCAATGATAAAAGCATATGAATAAAATGATTAATACAGTGCTGAACTACATTGGCGAGCTAACCAAGGTGAGTTGGCCACGATGGGTTTTCCTAGACCCGTGGGGGGAGGGTGATTGGCAAGTTGCTACAATATGTTGTTATGCCAAATGGTTGCATTTGGTGAGTTGGAATTTGACTAAGCACACAACCTGCACAAGCCATTCTTTCCCTGTACAGTTTTTCAGATGTTTGGACTGGCTGTTCCAGCTAAAGCATACAACTAATATTAATCTGCACATAGAAAATACATATAGAGTATGCATATGTAACATACAAATGCAACCTGTGAAGGATGTTTGTGAGTTTCTGGTGGTTGTTAGCTGTATCCTCCAATGGGAGTTCACAAGCTTTTAGATAATGATTGCATGAATCATGATATTATCTTTCAGTTTCTTTTTATATGTGTGAAATCAAAGAGGTATATCAGGATTTTACAATGATGCTACCGTATCACGTTCCGGTTCATCTCCCTGTTTTGCATCTTGATTGTGCCAGTGGATGTGGCTAATTTGAGTTTATCTGTATTTGGTCTAAATTGGTTGGCAGCATAAGAGGTGAATAGTTTTTTCTAATGCGGCAGTTAGTGACCATTTAATCTAGATAAATTACCTTGCCTACGATGTTATGGCTCAGCTGTCAGGCCAAAGAAAGCTTCTCACAAAAGGAACAATGGGCTGATATTTCTGTGTGTGTAAATGAAGGGGGTTGAGGTCAATGTCCTTCCTTGCAGAAAGCCCTGGGTCACAGTTGTCTCCAGATGTTTGGGGTTGATTTTCATTTTATTTGTTGGAAATTGCATGCGAGGAGGTTGGTCATCCATGCAAACAGACAATATCAGATACAACTAAGGGAGAGACAAACACTTGGCCCATGATTTGCATTTTCTCCAATGACCTTCGCTCTTTAGGATGAAGCCCAGTAATGAGTTCGTATGTGACTTTCCTGCTTGAAATCCAGCTATCTCTCTCGTTTTTCCACTGTGGATAAAAATCAATTCTGAACAATCACGAAGTGGAGAGTTTTGTCAAATCTGTAATAAGCGGCTGCTTCCATGATTTCATTATTTACTTCTGCTTTACAAGGTGGAAGGGACACAGTGGCTCAGTGGGTTAGGATGCTGAGCTTGTCAATCAGAAGGTCGGCAGTTTGGCGGGTCGAATCCCGAGTGCCACGTAACAGAGTGAGCGCCTGTTACTCTTCCTAGCTTCTACCAACCTAACAGTTCGAAAGCATGTCAAAATGCAAGTAGAAAAATAGGGACCACTCCGGTGGGAAGGTAACAGCGTTCCATGCACCTTTGGCATGTAGTCATGCCGGCCACATGACCACGGAGACGTCCTCGGACAAGCGCTGGCTCTTCGGCTTTCAAACGGAGATGAGCATTGGCCCCTAGAGTTGGAAACGACTAGCATGCATGTGTGGGGGAACCTTTACCTTTACCTTACAAGCTGGAGAAGACTTTTCACATGCCCAGTCTTAAGAGTTTTATTTGCTCAGTTTATATGATATTGAGGAAAAACGTCTTGGCTAGATTTCAGGGTGCTTTTATAGTATGTCCTATCTCCACCATTGTAAAACTGCCTTTCAAATACCCATTCTCTTGATACCTTGGTCATGGACTGCAGGATTCAATATTGCTGGCATTAGGAGCAGATTCTTGTTCCCCTAACCTTTTTTGTCTTTGTGAGTAATCTCTCTGCTCTGGGTCAGTTCCTCTCAATCAGTCTCCCACTATTTTCTGTGCTGTTCTTCAAACAATCTGGGTAACAATCGCTCAGAATGGGAGAGTGGATACAGTAGTGGCCAAAATGGTGGAAACCTTTTGGGAAAAGTATACAGTAGAAATGCCACTTCTGGTTAAGTTTCCACCAATTTTTCTTCTAATTTCTTTAGAACTGTAGCCTTGTTCTCTTAATAATACTATTTTACATCGCTTTCTGGGAGACCAGTCAACTCTTTGCACCATGACTTTAATTTTATTACGTTTTACAAGCTCACTCAATGAAAGATCACAAAAGAACCGCCAACCAACTTGATAGCGATCACATGACACACTGACAAATGTCCTCCTCTCAGCTTCAGTACATGACATCAATAACTGAATCCTACTGTGATCTGATTGGCTCATTGCTAAAAGAAGATGACACCCAATTGGCTGTCTAAACACTCAGGCTCATTGGCTACAATCAGATGAAGGAAAGCTACCTGATATCAACCTAAGCAAGTTGTGCTTCCTTTTTCGGGTTATTTGGCTGTAACTTTTCATAGAATACAGTACAGATAATTGAACAAACCTTGTTGCATTACATTCTTCATTAATTTATCTTTTCATTGATATATAATTTTATGGTACTACTCCCAAAAAAAGTGGTGTTATTAGCCATCAAACCTCAAAAATACACTTTTCCCAAAAGGTTCCCACAATTTTGTCCACTACTGTATCATGGGAGCCATGACGCCGTTGTTGTGATTCAGTGGCAGCCTGTGGTTTCGGCAGCTGAATCTGATGATTCTGAAGAGTAGGAGGAGGAGGAGGAAGGGTTTGGAGAGCCTTTGGTGTCAGAGGAAGGTTCTGATGCACTGCAGAACTCTCAGCCAGGCCCCTCCCGTCTTGTTCCTCCTCAGACTCAGCTGTATGAGCATGAGGGATTGGAAGAAGACGATCCACATCTGGCTCTGTTCAGGGATGCTAGGAGCAGGAGGCAATCTAGCAGAGCAGAACAGAGGAAAGCAATGAGGCAACTCGGGAGAAGGCAATGAGAAGCCATGCCTTGGGACTGCTGATAAAAGGGGAAGGTGTGGGAGGTGCCGGTTGCTGAAGGCAACTGTTTGAAGATCTTCTGCTAGAGTCCTGGTCTGTTATTCTTGTTTAACTCTTGTTTAACCTTTTGGTTTAAGTCTTGTTTGAACTTTTCATTTAACTTTTGTTTGAACTCTTTGTAAATAAATTTGGTTGGGTTTTTTTCCAGCCTGTTGATTATAAAAAGGGGTTGTCCCTGACATTCAAACAGGGCCGGTCGTAGGCTGGAACAGAACAGCTGTTGTTATGTATCCAGGTGAAGTGAACACATACACACTTACATAGCAGTCACCACCAGGGGGTGTTGAACTGTAACTGTTTTGGCGGGAACCCAGTTTTGGCGGGAAACAGAGGTTCAAACGGATTGGCCGGCTGCTCACCTGGCCAGGTATAAAAGGAGGACAGGTAACCCCTATTCCCCAGTACAGTCACTTCCACCTAATAAAGATCTGCCATGCTGTACTCATCGTCTTGGCGTCCTTCCTGCGCTCCAGAACCCACTACACAACAGCTGTCACACAAATCCTCATTTTTGGCTCCATCTATTTTCCTCTGCCTAAAAATCTGATGACTGGAAACAACCAATGTAGAGACAGAGAGAAGAAGATTCTGCACTTTCCTTATCTCCGAAAGCGTGGTTGAGCACTAATGCTTGAAGACCTAGTTGTGACCTGGAGCCTCCTAAATGACATTGCTGATTATGATGCATGAATTTTAATCTCCCTCCGATAACGTTTTATGGCTTTGATTTGTAGTCTGTTGTTATTTTATTTGTACTGAGTTTACTGTTTTTCTTAGCTATCTAGAATCTCAAATGAAAGATGGGCGGCTGTAAAAACAGAATGAATGAATGAATGAATATTGATATTCTATATCTTTTTGTAGCATGCCTTTTATTGGTTATACTGATACTCTCATGGCTTCCCTCACTTCCTTCCTCTCCCAGTTGTCTTCTTCTCTCTTTTCTGACTTTGACCTGTGCAATTTAAACATTTATCTGACTCATAATCTATTTGTTGTAAATTGTTCTATCTAGAGCTATAGCCTTCTTTGCCACCACAGATTCTCTCTCTCTCTCTCTCTCTCTCTCTCTCTCTCTCTCTCTCTCTCTCTCTCTCTCTCTCTCTCTCTCTCTCTCTCTCTCTCTCTCTCTCTCTCTCTCTCTCTCTCTCCACACACACACACACACACACACACACACACACACACCACATAGAGGAGAGCACATTACATAGGCTGCAGATAGACTTAAGCAGGGGTCTTCAAACTTGGCCCTTTTATGATTTGTGGACTTCAACTCCCAGTATTCAGGGAGTTGAAGTCCACAAGTCATAAAAGGGCCAGGTTTGAAGACCCCTGGACTTAAGTAACTCCGATTGCCTATCGCATGTTCTTTCTAAACAAAGCTGATCTTTTTCCTTCTTTTGCACAATTCCCAATATTCTTTCCTTAGAAAAAGTCATACTCCTAATTTTAGTGTTTCTCTTCCTACAGATTATTTCCACTGTATAAAGTTATTGGTATCCAACAATAAGATCCCAATGAACGCAACACCCATTGCCTCTCTTACTCTCCCAGACTATCATCGTTCCATGGGATCTTCAGAAACACAAAGCATTTTTAATCAGGAGAGTCTCTTTATTATTAGACATCTTTGTTATAGAATCAAATATCCACCATCAATATTAAAGGTTCGGATTCATCAGTTAGTGTAACAGCACTGTAGGAATCGTATCAGTATACGATTCTGCGCCCGTATACTAAGACACTAAGCTTTCTCTGATGAAATAAGTGTTTACTAATCTAATTATTTATCTAATAGTATTTCATGCTTGGGCAGAGATTGTGGACAGATTGCCTGAGATAGCATCACAACACTGCCACATAAAAATGTTAATATGCCAAACACATTGTCAACGTACACCTTTGTGAGGGAGACGAAGTAAAATTAAATTCCAAATAATATTGTGTGTTACCATCTGTGTTAAAAAAAATCTCTTTATAACTTTAGTGTAAATAGTACTTAGAAAAATGCGGTAAAATTTATCGTCCTTACGTATCCTATCCCTTTTCAACCTCCGATAATCTTCTGACTTTCGGAGAGATTTTACAAAGCCATTTGCACTGATTCACTAACTCTTCATTTATCATAGCTAATAAAAGGAGAATGCATTGTTTGCAATCTGCAGTGTTTGCATTTTTTTTAAAACAACAACAACAAATTGCTACTTTTTTTTCTTTTTTGATAGACTGTGGTTTTAAAATAGGACAGACAGGAACCGCTTAGAACGGGGCTGTGGAAATCTGAAAGAAAGATACAGTTGTTTTCTCTACCGAAGCACTTAATCCTGCCTGTTCTAAAGGTCCTATTTCAAAAGATAAGTGCAACCTTATTGCCTATATTTCTTCAAGGCAGTCAGCCTCCTTCAGGCAGAAAATGCATCAGGTGAAACACTTGATTAGCTGAACTAGGACTGCATTGAGAAATCTTGCTAGGCCAAGGAAGTTGAGGTCCTATCTGCTCAAATGCAATTTAAAAAAAAAACCCTGGAGGTTCAGGTAAGTAATACTAGTAGTGAGTCCTACTATCAGCCTTCCAAGAGGGTAATAAACTGTTTTTTCTGCTTCTGAGGATGACTTTTGAAATGTCATTGTAAAGCTGACACTTGATCTTGCCATGGATTAAACGTGGCTGTCCTACGATGGTTTTTAGTTTGGTGGATTACAAATTACAAAATTACATGGGCATGGACAGATATATGGAATGCTGTCAGGAGTGTCTGCAGGGTATTGACAAGTCAAGACAGCAAGCGTGACAGTGCAATCAAAACTCTGTCCACTTTCTTTGCCTGTTGCACACATGACAACACACACGCGCAGACAAAGGCAGTGCTTCAAATATACCATTGCCGAACAGAAACCATCTTCACTTCTGTCAAGTTATTTCATTAGCATAATTACATGGTAATTGCTCTAATGTGCAGTAAGTGTTGTTGTTTTAACCATTCAGTCATTTCCGACTCCTGGTGACCTTAAAGGCAAGGCTCTACATGCTCCCCTGTCAAGCATAGCTTCTTTCAATTGTTGGATGTTCATCTTTGGTGGAGCAGCCTTGGTGGAGCAGTGGGCTAATGCCTCCTTAAGTAACACCAGCTGCCTGCAATTAGTGCAGGTTCGCATCCCACCAGGCTCAAGGTTGACTCAGCCTTCCATCCTTCCGAGGTAGGTAAAATGAGGACCCAGATTGTTGGGGGCAATTAAGCTGATTTTGTAATAATGCTGCTGGGGGGGGGCAAAAGCCCTAATAAGCAGGCATATACATAGAATGAAGGCTACTGCTAAGCACATTTAATTTGTGCTTAGATTGTAAGCCGCCCTGAGTATTCGGAGAAGGGCGGGATATAAATGGGATTTAAAAAAAGAATAGAATAGAATAGAACAGAACAGAACAGAACAGAACAGAACAGAACAGAATAGAATAGAATAGAATAGAATACAGTAGAATAGAATAGAATAGAATAGAATAGAATAGAATAGAATAGAATAGAATAGAATAGAATAGAATAGAATAGAATAGAATAGAATAGAATAGAATAGAATAGAATAGAATAGCCTTGGTGGAGCAGTGGGCTAATGCCTCCTTAAGTAACACCAGCTGCCTGCAATTAGTGCAGGTTCAAGTCCCACCAGGCTCAAGGTTGACTCAGCCTTCCATCCTTCCGAGGTAGGTAAAATGAGGACCCAGATTGTTGGGGGCAATTAAGCTGACTTTGTAATAATGCCGCTTGGGGGTGTGTGTGAAAGCCCTAATAAGCAGGCATATACATAGAATGAAGGCTACTGCTAAGCTTGTAAGCCGCCCTGAGTCTTCGGAGAAGGGCGGGATATAAATGGAATTAAAATAAAAATAAAAAAATAAATCTTTTAAATTGCTGGATGTGCACTTTGATGTTGTCAAGCCTGTGTGGTCTTCGCTTGCCCCTTCTTCTTGTTCCACAAACCATTCCTAGCATCATTGCCTTCTCCAATGAATTTGCACACATGACATGGCCAAAGTAAATCAGATGTAGTCTTATGATTTTAGCTTCTAGTGATGTGTCTGGTTTTATACGATTTAACACCTCTATGTTAGTTACTCTGGCTAGGCATGGTAAACACAATTTGCAGTGATACCTTGATTAAATAGATAAACCCTTGATCTAATGAGAATGAGTATCGTTCATTCATTCTATGGAGATTCTCAGTCATCCAGGTCACAGTTATCCCAAAGATGCTTTTTCACGAAGCAACTGGACTTCCTTGTTTTTCTTTGAAGGTGTTTAGCTTCCCATTCAAGAAGCTTTTTCAGCTCTGACTGGATGGTGGGGAATGAAGGCAGGACAAGAAACAATGGATGGAAACTAATCAGAGAGAGAAGCAACCTAGAACTAAGAAGAAATTTCCCGACAGTTAGAACAATTAATCAGTGGCACAACTTGTCTCCAGAAGTTATGAATGCTCCAACACTGGAAGTTTTTTTTAAAAGATTGGACAACAATTTGTCTGAAATGATAGGGTTTCCTGCCTGAGCAGGGGGTTCGACTAGATGACCTCCAAGACCCCTTCCAGCTCTATTCTATTCTATTCTATTCTATTCTATTCTGTTCTGTTCTGTTCTGTTCTGTTCTGTTCTGTTCTGTTCTGTTCTGTTCTGTTCTGTTCTGTTCTGTTCTGTTCTGTTCATTGTTTGTTGTCCTGCCTACAGGTGCTTTGATAAATAAGTTGACCCTCTCCTCTTTGTGGCAAGTTCGCAAATACTGGAATACTACTATCTTGTCACCCCGAGTCCATTTCTCTAGACTAGCCAAACCCAAATCCTGCAAGCGTTCTTCATATATTTTAGTCTCCAGGCCTTTAATCATCTTAGTTGCTCTTCTTTGCACTTTTCCCACAGTCTCAATTTCTTTTTTTGTAATGTGGTGTCCAAAACTGATTGCAGGATTCCAGGTGTGGGCCTACTAAGGCTTTATGAAGTGGTACTAATACTTCACATGATTTTGATTCTATGCCTGTTTATACAACGAAGATTTGTATTAGCTGATTTGGTTGCTGCCGCACACTGCTGGCTCGTAGTCAAGTGGTCGTCCACGAGGACTCCAAGGTCCCTCTCACTGTTACTGTTTTTGAACCAGATCTCACCCAATCTGTATTATAGATTATTCATCTTTATCCCTACGTGATGGTTTTGAGAGCTCTAGCCAGGCGTTCAAAACAGAGGAGAAAGAGAGCTGTGCATTTTGGAAAAATGATGGACGATAAAGCAGGATTAACATGCTTCCCCTTGCGTTTGGGATGGATATCAAATGCTCTACAGTTCACAACGCTTTAGAAGAAGGTGCAGATGCCAAAAATGGTACTACTGGAATGTTATGACACTTGCTGATATGAATACAACGATTCAGCCACTTTCGATAACTATCACATTGAGCTCTCATTCTTTCCTTTCTGGGTTTCAGAATAACTTCATAAGCTTTAACTTCATATTCAGGAAGTTTGGAGCTGATATTGAGACTCGGAGGCGCGTGCCTGCTGCTAAGGCTTCCTTTTTTTTTTTTTTTTACTTTAATCATACACTGAGGAGAGACAAGAAAACCAGCACACACTTTGCAATTAGATCTTGGCTAGCTGAACTTCCCCCAGCTGCCAATAACAGGGTGGGAAGGAAAAAAAAAGAAAGAAAATTGATGCACTTTTTATTTGAGCATGCCTACAAAGAAGGAACATGTTTTGCATTCTCTGCTGAGACAATTTCTAAGCCAAACATGGAATTTTCTGATGCTGTATCTCCAATTATTCAGGAGGCTTCATAAAATCCAGGCTGATGATCACCTTAAAAAGATAAGGCAGCTCATCTCCTTAGAAAAAGAAAGCTCTTTTATGCGCCAGCAAAAAAACAGCAACACATCCATATTTAGACTGATACAATTCTGAACTTTTTTTGTGTTTCTGTACGGCTCTATTGATATTAAGGATAACTTCCATGCCAATGGGAATTCCCATATGCCTGGGATAACAGCTGAAAAAAGACTGTTATATTTTAATGAAAACTGGTGGGAAAGGTTATGTAGGAAAAACCAATTAGAAGGTGTTTTTCAAAAACGATATTGAGCTATGCTTACAAAAATACTTTTAATTCAGCACTGAAGACAAAGAGGTGACCATTGTGGTTACTTTCCAGACTCTCTCAGTTCTTCCATCACTTGAAGCTAGACTGTAATTGTGGTTACTTCTGCTTGATTTTCAAACCCTGAAAATGCCATGAGTTAGTAATCTCTCTAACAGACTAATAGGAGAGTGTAAAGCAGGGGTCTTCAAACTTGGCCCTTTTATGGCTTGTAGACTTCAACTCCCAGAATTCCTCAGCCAGGCACACTGGCTGAGCAATTCTGGGAGTTGAAGTCCACAAGTCATAAAAAAGGCCAAGTTTGAAGACCCCTTGTGTAAAAGATGGCATTGATCTAAGTCCTCTTGCAGTTCTGGAATAACAGTTTCTCCCATATTCATCCCTCCTCCATAGAAAATGAAGAAAAAGGCACCAACACCCTTTCTTCTAACTCATATTTTCCCCCCACACATACATTATAAGATTTCTACAAGAGGGAGCTGCTAAGCCATCAAACCCCCATTCCTCTTTTTCATTGCAAAGACCCTGTGAAATAAGAACCCAAGCAGTAGGATGAGGCAACAGCTGCTGCCAATATTAAAATGTTGTACCACAGGATAAAAAGGTCATGTTTGTTGCAATTTCAACTTTTCTTCTGACCATGATTAGAATGCCATATTGCAGGAGTTCCACTGCCAGGAGTTCAATCTTGACCAGTTCAAGGTTGACTCAGCCTTCCATCCTTCCAAGGTTGGTAAAATGAGGACCCATTGCAATAGCACTTAGATTTATATACCACTTTACAGCCCTCTCTAAGTGGTTTACAGAGCATATTGCCACCCAACAATCTGGGTCCTCATTTTACCAACCTTGGAAAGATGGAAGGCTGAGTCAACCTTGAACTGGTCAGGATTGAACTCCTGGCAGTGGAACTCCTGCCATATGGCATTCTAATCATGGTGCCATCAAGGAAGGAAGGAAGGAAGGAAGGAAGGAAGGAAGGAAGGAAGGAAGGAAGGAAGGAAGGAAGGAAGGAAGGAAGGATGGAAGGAAGGAGCAATAGTAATAGCACTTAGACTTATATACCACTTCACAGTGCTTGACAGCCCCTCTCTAAACAGTTTACAGAGTCAGCCTATTGCTCTCAACAATCTGGGTCCTCATTTTACAGATCTCGGAAGGATGGAAGGCTGAGTCAACCTTGAACTGGTGAGGATCGAATTGCTGGCAGTGGGCAGAGTCACCTTGCAATACTGCATTCTAACCACTAAGCCACCACAGCTCCTAACATAGCTAATTTTATTTATTTATTTTATTTTAATTCCATTTATATCCCACCCTTCTCCGAAGACTCAGAGCAGCTTACAAGCTTAGCAGTAGCCTTCATTCTATGTATATGCCTGCTTATTAGGGCTTTCATACACCCCCCAAGTGGCATTATTACAAAGTCAGCTTAATTGCCCCCAACAATCTGGGTCCTCAGCTGGTGTTACTTAAGGACTCAGGGCGGCTTACAAGCTTAGCAGTAGCCTTCATTCTATGTATATGCCTGCTTATTAGGGCTTTCATACACCCCCCAAGCGGCATTATTACAAAGTCAGCTTAATTGCCCCCAACAATCTGGGTCCTCATTTTACCTACCTCGGAAGGATGGAAGGCTGAGTCAACCTTGAGCCTGGTGAGATGCGAACCTGCAATAATTGCAGGCAGCTGGTGTTACTTAAGGAGGCATTAGCCCACTGCTCCACCAAGGCTCTAATGTTAAGAGGTCAGATCTGACCCTCTTAAACTGGTGCAAATCCATTGTGTAAAAAAGTGCTTAGTTACTTATGGAGTTGTTATCACTATTTTATATGAACATTTCAGTTTTTTTAAACACTGTGAAATGGTATTAAGGAGCTTTATTTATAGTATGGTCAAGGCCTATAAATGTTTGAGTTTTTAATAATAATCATTTGCAGTATGGCTTTCCAATGAATTAGTGTGTTGATCATATAGCACATTTGCTACAAAATCAACCTATTTTGTTGAGAAAGATCCTAAACTATGATTTCTTTTTTTTAATTATTAAGAATAAAATCAACAGAATAGATCTCAACAGGACAAAAAACAAACTAATAATAATAATAATAATAATAATAATAATAATAATAATAATAATAATAATAATAATAATAATAATAATAATAATAATAAGAAGAAGAAGAAGAAGAAGAAGAAGAAGAAGAAGAAGAAGAAGTTGGAAGGGACCTTGGAGGTCATCTAGTCCAACCCCCTGCTAAGGCAGGAAACCCTATACAATTTCAGACAAGTGGCTGGCCAGTCTCTTCTTAAAAACTTCCAGTGTTGGAGCATTCACAGCTTCTGGAGGCAGGTTGTTCCACTGGTTAATTGTTCTAACAGTCAGGAAGTTTCTCCTTAGTTCTAGGTTGCTTCTCTCCTTGACTAGTTTCCATCCATTGCTTCTTTTCCTGCTTTCAGGTGCTTTGGAGAATAGCTTGGCTCCCTCTTCTTTGTGGCAGCCCCTGAGATATTGGAACACTGCTATCAGGTCACCCCTCACCCTTCTCCTCATTAAACTACACATACCCAATTCCAGCAACCGTTCCATGTATGTTTTAGCCTCCAATCCCCCAGTCATCTTTGTTGCTCTTCTCTGTACTCTTTCTAGAATCTCGACATCTTTTTTACATCGTGGTGACCAAAACTGGATGCAGTATTCCAGGTGTGGCCTTACCAAGGCGTTGTAAAGTGGTATTAACACTTCATGTGATCTTGATTCTATCCCTCTGTTAATGTAGCCTAGCACTGTGTTGGCTTTTTTGGCAGCTGCAGCACACTGCTGGCTCATATTGAAGTGATTGTCCACTAGGACTGCGAGATCTCTCTCACAGTTACTACTATTGAGCAAGGTACCACCTATACTATACCTGTGCATTTGATTTTTCCTGCCTAAATGTAGAACCTTACTTTTTTCACAATTGAATTTCATTTTGTTAGATAGTGCCCAGTGTTCAATATAAAGAATACACTCAAAGCTCTGTTTCCCCCCACCCTAAAATACTGCATTTTGCAGTGATTACAGGGTAATAAAAACATGGTTTCAATGCAGCTTGTTGGATATAAAAGGCAATACTAGGCAGGTTTGTTCATGAGCGAGCCCCACTGAATATATTGGATGCTATTCTGGAGTAAGCTTTAGTCAATTTGCAAAAGGTGAAATGGATCACAGTTGCAACCTCAGTCTGGCATTTGAACATCAACCAATGGCTGAATCCAGATTTAAGGCAGCCCAGGATATGAGCTGTGAAGCCCATTAGAAGCTAGCCTTTGGAATATTCAATGTAAATGTGAATTATGTTGTTGCTAGTATTGCATTGGGACATGTTTCAGGAGTCTGACATCTCAGCAACCTAGCAGTACTACAGTAAGTTCTGATTATTAGGGATGTCTCTGGATCAGCTTGTAGCTAATAGTAATTCAGCTACAAGAATAACTCTCACTGTGACTTTCAAGAACATTCTTTTATTTGCTTTGTGTAAAGTTCTAAGGCACCAGGGTGTTATTCCCTCTGCTCATACACAACCTGATTAGGAATGTTCAAATGCCTTGGTTTATGTCTGTTCCACGTCTTAAGTCTTGGGAATGTAATTTATTTGTTTATTTATTTTTAAAAAATAGACCAGTCCAAGTTTATCCGTACACGATTCTCAATTCCTGGATCTTTGCAAATCAGTATTTATAGCTCAGGTTTTGCCACTTTGTGACAATTTTTGTTTATAATTAGAGTTAACATTTGGATAGGGAAGGAGTTCAAAGAACTTTTTTAAAAAAATTAGCAGCATCTTTCTCAAGTTGGATCTCAGCAAATAATGAACCGTATGTGAAGCAGTGTTTTCCGAGGACTCGCTGAAATCTGATGACTCACTTTTAAAATGTACTTATTTTTGAACTGTTGCGAAAGCAGTTTTCCTGTTTAATCTTGCATTCTCTTTTGAGGCATGAAGCACATAATATTCCCCACAGCAATTTGCTACCTTCTATTGACTGAAGACCTAGAATTTTGAAGTGGGCCTAACAAAGGCATAGCTAGTAATTTTTTATACTATATTGACAGTTCATTTTCTCCTAGATTCTGACACAAAGAAGCACAAGACAATTATAAGATGTCAGTCAGACCGGGGGTGGGGGGGGGGCAAGATTCAGTCCTTCAGCCCAGTTTTGAAAGGTCTCTATTTTTCTTCCCTTTATCATGTGTAAAACATTTTTGCACTGTGATTTGCAAACTGTAAACATGAAATAGTTTATTTGAAGCAAACAAAGCCTAATGGTTTGAAGACTATTATTGCTTGTCCGGTTAATCTTGTAAGAGAATGATTGTTTGATGAAACCTGGGGCTTTGTCTTTGTCCCTCAATTTTATCTACCATCTTCTAATAGGACTTTGGAGGAGGAGGAGGAGAAGGAGAAGGAAAAGAGAGTGATGGAGATAGTGGGAAAAAGAAGGACAAGAAGGAAGAGAAAGAGGAGAAAGAGAAGGAAGGAAATAGTGAGAAAAAGGATAAGAAAAAAGGAGGATAAGAAAAGAAGAAGAAGAAGAAGAAGAAGAAGAAGAAGAAGAAGAAGAAGAAGAAGAAGAAGAAGAAGAAGAAGAAGAAGAAGAAGAAGAAGAAGAAGAGAGGAGGAGGAGGAGGAGAGGAGGAGGAGGAGGAGAGGAGGAGGAGGAGGAGGAGGAGGAGAAGGAGAAGGAGAAGAAGAAGAAGAAGAAGAAGAAGAAGAAGAAGAAGAAGAAGAAGAAGAAGAAGAAGAAGAAGAAGAAGAAGAAGAAGAAGAGAGATTATGAATGATGGTTTTGAATGCATTGTATAATGGTCATTATTTTTCTGTTGAAAAATGATAGGCCAAGGATGCACTTTTTTATTTTATACACGATGATCAGGCTTCAAGTCACTGAACGCCAGCCAAGTGCAAAAGAAAATAATGTGTGATTTGTAGATGATTTTTGGCACTTAGTAACAAGGCTTTCCAAAGGCAGAATAGTGCCATGTTGTATTGTTGCATCCTTCACAGGACCTGCCACGTTCCTTGCTCTGTGCTAATTGAGTAGCCTTCCCTATCATTTGTGAAAGGAAATGTTTAACACTGACAGACCAATTATAATCTCTACAACATCAATGAGCCAAACCTGTTAGCATTTACACAAACTTACTGTCTCAGTGTGAAGTCTCTGCATAGCGAGTTCTCTGCCCTTATTTTGTTCCTTTGGGATAAAACCTGAGACAGCCAGAAAAGAAAAGCGATATTACAAATTCAGTTAAATTGGATTCACGAGCACAGATGTTACTGAGGAAGCCTGTGCAGGTCTTCATACCTGCGATTTCTAGAGGGAAACTTCATTTTGATCCTCAAACAGGAAAAGTTACTGTACACGCTTATGAGACTGCTTCCAGAAATGGCAGTTGTTGACCAAGTGTCATAGTACTCACACTGTGTGACGCATACTTCGATAGGATTTCACCAAACCTGCCTCTTCATCCAGGCAGCCACTGCTGTGAAGCGTTGATAGAGACAGAACTGTCCTTTTTCAAAACAGTCACATGTCGGCTTAACGTCACCTTGATGGAATTCTAAACATAGTGTATTCATTTTTGAATAAACTAGAATTTTTTCTTGAAATTTCAGTATGCTTTTTCCTCTTGGAAAGACGGGCAATTCCTGCGTTAGGCCATGGAGAAGATGCAGAATAAAATAACTTCCCGTTTCTTGCTGTGGGAAGAATGCAGAAAAAGAAATGTTTTGGGGAATATTAAAAAGGCAGAATATATTTCTCCTTTAAAAAAAGACAGAGACTTCTCTTCGCCCCCAGCCAGAAAACTCAGCAGAAACCAGGTCTGCAGTAATGCAGATGTGATAATCTTGTCAGAAAGATTGGAGCCAAGAAACTGGGATTAGAAAGAAAGATCCCTAGAATCAACAATCCCTCACACCGAAAAATCCAACAGTCATCAGCTGCAGCCACAGGGAAGCAGGATATGACCTTTGGGACATAATAGGATTAACCCACCGCCATCAGAATACCAAAAAGGACAGACTCAAAAGCTCAGGTCAAAGTTCATGCCACAGAAACAACTCCAAACAAAAGCCCAAGAAGGTCTAAAAGCCCACCGCTCCCTACTACATGTGGTCACCTTTTTCCACAGCCATCTTTCTGTCTGGCTCTGCGCTTCAATAAACTACGACCTTCTTTCTAAAGCAGTCTCCATTTTGATTATACCCAGCTTGGACTGGACCCTGATGAAGATTTTTTCTTTCAACATTGCCTTCCCCAGCTTGCAAAGAAGATCTGTGATGCTGAATTTCATTTACTTTTCAATATTTGGCTTGCCAAATGAGCTGGTCTCAGCAAACAATTGAGTCGGACTATGGATACTTAAATAATTCATACAATCGGTTGATTCTATTGTGGGATGAAGGAAAAGAGGATTTTTATTTTTTTGTAAAAATCACCGTGTGTATTCTACGCCTTGCTGTTCCCGCCTAAAATAAAATTGACTAGGATAACTTCCACACCAGCTACTGTATTTACAATCAAACCAAGCCGTTGCAGTGTGCCTGTGTGTGACCATGGAGCATCCTATCAATCACCAATCGATGTGGACTACCTTGAACTCTACAGTGGTATTGTAATTTGTGTAGTCTGATGTTTCAATTTCCTTCAAGGAATTGGCAGAACAGGGTTTTATTTATTTAGAAGACTTGTAGGGCAGAACAGCTTAAAACAACTCTAGGCAGCTCATATAAAACTATTAATGCCACAAAAAACACACAATATAAATGAAAAGTCCAGCACCTCAAACAACTCCCCAGTATCAGCTTGTCCATTCCAAGCTACAGTGAGGACATCTTGCCAAACCAGATGCCAGAACTTTGGCAAAAAACCCAAGTTCCCTCTAAAACTCTACAAGGTCCATTAAGATCTGGGTCTGGGTTGATCTAACAGGACCTGCTCCTTGCAGTAAGGGGCAGCTGCAGAGAACCCTAGGGCCAAAAGTAATCTGTGATCTGTTAGTGGCAAGGGACCAGTGTTGATGTCCATTGGTTAGAACATATTTTTGAACCAGCATGTTTTTCAGCACTATTCTCTGCATTTCTTTGTGATATTAAAAAGGCCAATAGAAACTGGGAAAAGAGAATTTGGGGAGGGGGATGTTAATGTTGGAATTCTTCATATGACTATACCCCTCCCCCCACTAGACCTGAGTAGAGTCTAACTCAAGATCTGAAGAAAACAGATTTTCTGATGTTGAGTGTTAACATGTTTTTATGTACATACCATATACATAACGTCTCCATCGTAGGATTCACTTTGGGATATGCAGAATATGCAAGGTGGGGAAAAGGCATTATAAACAGTAAACCTCAAAAATTAACGATGTAGGAATAAGGATTTTTGAAATGGCTAAATCTACTTTATTCCACTTTCAACATGTTTATCCGTGTCTTTCTATTCTTCCAAGATATCTTTGCTCCAAATAATCTTTTATACATTGCTTTCAGTTCCTTAAACTTTTCATTTCCCTCTTTTAAAACCGCTCAACAGACATGAGCCAACGGTATCGTCTATCATCCCATTTATTTTTTATATACCTGCTTTGCAATTTGGCAACTCTTGACCTCCTGTTTTTTACTTTTGCCCACACAGTTCTTAAATGCCCTCTTTCCACTGCATTTATATTGCTCTTGACAGAAAATTCACATTTTGCCAAAGGACAAAAGGAGAAGAAAACACAGCAATTGTCATTTCTTTCATTCCTAGCAAAGATCACATGCTCTCCAATTCCAGTAACTACACATCTTAATATTTCTACATCCATTAGTTAAACTTTCATAAACATCTTACCAAAGTATACAAATATATCTACTCTCCCTAAGGTTTCCTGTCATTAACAATATAACTTTCAATCATTAGAATAGTTAGAACAATTAATCAGTGGAACAGCTTGCTTCCAGAAGTTGTGGGTGCTCCAACACTGGAGGTTTTTAAGAAAATATTGGACAACTATTTGTTTGCAATGCATTAGGATTCCCTCCTTGAGCAGGAAATTGGACTAGAAGACCTCCAAGGTCCCTTCCAACTCTGTTTTTTTGGGTTATTCATTTCCTCTATTTTTTTCATTTTCATTTCATTTCATTTATTATATTTGTATACCGCCCTTCTCCCGAAGGACTCAGGGCGGTGAACAGGGCACATAAAAAATACAGAATACAAAAATTAAATAAGAATTAAATAAGAGCCCGAGCTAAAAACAGTAGAATAATATTAAAAATCCCCAATAAAAACCCCAGCACATCCCCCATCAGGCCAGGCCGGCTTGCTCAAATAGGTAGGTCTTCAGACCGCGTCGGAAGGAGCGAAGGTCAGGTGCCATCCGAAGCTCAACTGGCAGCTGATTCCATAAAGCCTGGGCGCCCACAGAGAAGGCCCTCCCCCTGGGGGCCACCAGCCGACATTCTCTGACCGGTGGCACCCTGAGGAGGCCCTCTCTGTGGGAACGCACAGGGCGGAGGGAAGTTGACGCCGGCAGCAGGTGATCCCCGAGGTACTCCGGACCCATGCCATGTAGGGCCTTAAAAACCATTACCAAAACCTGACAAACACAGTGTAGACTATTATTAATTTATGGTATGGCAGACACAATGTAGACTAATCTTAATCATATCCCTACCACGCATAGCATCTCCTGTAATGATCATTTTGACCCATTTTGGCCTCAACCATGTTCACATCCCAAAGGCAACTGGACTTTCTTGTTTTCTTTGAAGACGTTTCGCTTCTCATCCAAGAAGCTTCTTCAGCTCTGACTGGATGGTGGGGGAAATGGAAGGATTTATACTCTTTGCAGACAGCTGGTCATTTGCATTCTTTTAAGGTAAAAGGTAAAGGTTTCCCCGCACATGCATGCTAGTCGTTTCCGACTCTAGGGGCCGGTGCTCATCTCCATTTCAAAGCCGAAGAGCCAGCGCTTGTCCGAGGACGTCTCCGTGGTCATGTGGCTGGCATGACTAGATGCCAAGGACCACCTGGAGGTTCTCCTGTGTCCTCAGAGTCACCTGAATGGTGCACATGGGTGGGAAGCCTTCTTGGAACTGCTGAAAGGACTGTGTTGTAGACTGGAGATAGATGATCTCGTATCCTTCCCCCTCTGTTGAGAGAGGGCTGTTCAATTTTGACATAGATGTCCTCGTTCACCCCTCTTTCAAACCAGCGGTCCTCTCTGTCCAAAATACTGTCTTCAAAAGAGCGGCCTTTGTCTTTTAAAGGGCAGATGGAGTGCTGAATCTTGTCCTGATGGGTTTGCTCTCCTATGTTGTGCCATGGGTTTATGAAGTGGCTGTTTTGTTTCCCCAAGGTACAGATCTGCGCATGGCTCACTGTATTGTACTGCATATATCACATTGCTCAGTTTGTGTCTGGGTGTTTTGTCCTTGGGGTGGACAAGCTTCTGGCTTATTGTATTCGTGGGTTTGACAACTCAAAGTTGCCTCGTGAAAACTGTGAGATAACTGTGACCTGCATGACTGAGAATCTCCATGCAAGTTGAGATTACCTTGCAAGCCAATATAAAGGTAAAGGTAAAGGTTCCCCCGCACATGCGTGCTAGTCGTTTCCGACTCTAGGGGCCGGTGCTCATCTCCGTTTCAAAGCCGAAGAGCCAGCGCTTGTCCGAGGACGTCTCCGTGGTCATGTGGCCGGCATGACTAGACGCCAAAGGCGCACGGAACGCTGTTACCTTCCCACCATAGTGGTCCCTATTTTTCTACTTGCCTTTTTACGTGCTTTCGAACTGCTAGGTTGGCAGAAGCTGGGACGAGTAACCGGCACTCACTCTGTTACGCAGCACTCGGGATTTGACCCGCCAAACTGCCAACCTTCTGATCGACAAGCTCAGCGTCCTAACCCACTGAGCCACCGCGTCCCTGATGCAAGCCAATATACTACCCGCTAGTATACACGCCTGGTGTAATGCTACAAACATCTCTTTATGTAAAGTTACAAAAAAAAATCACACTTGAGATAATTTAAGTAATATAGCCTTGTTAACTTATTTATTAACATAGATTTTTACCCATGGCATGATTATCTTGACTATTATTACTCTGAATCAAGCAGAGTATTTTGTTCACTCAATTAGTATATATGCTCCTTGGTATGTACTTTTCTGTTCAATTATGCTCAAGGATAGGAGCACCGACAGGTTCATTTTTCTAGAATATAGTGCCTGAATATTAAGATAGATTCATTTTTTCTTTAATGATATTCATTCACTAGTCATGAATGAATTATCTTTTCATTCTGTTTCCATACCTAGGGGTAATACACTTAAAAGCTAAACATTTTTTTTGGTACCTGAATCATTCTAATTTGCATTTTTTTAAAAAGAAAATAATGTTTTAAAATACCAGTTTTGTGAGTTGGAAATACAATTCTAATCTAAAACCAATTTAGGAAAACATAAAACATACCATTTCAGTCCAGCAATACATGGCACAATGTAATATAGGACGTTAGGTAATTAATAGGAAGAAAAACCTCTATCATCTAAAATACTATATTCTTTTAAAAAGCCACACATTTTTTTTTTGTGGTGTGATTATGCCTTGAATTATGATATATTTTTTAAAGAAGCCGTAGCCAATTTTTTTTTTAAATTCAGATTGTAACTGGCAATTTTGAAATCTCAAATTCCAAGTTCTAATTTTTGGTCTCCCCTCATCAAAACAATCTCTATTTGATCCCCCCCATTTAAGGTTGCAACAACTGCAGATCATTAGAATCGACAAGAATGAACCTTTGTCGATTCCTAGTCTTTCACTTCTGTATCTGAACAACAGTGGCTGAAAGCAGTTTTTGTTAAATGCATACATCACATTTTTTAAAAAAATTCAAGATAATTACATTGTGAGCTCCTATCCAAAGTAGCTTTCCCTGAGTTTCCTTGGCATAGCATATTGTTTTTTAATAATAATAATAATAATAATAATAATAATAATAATAATAATAATAATAATAATAATAATAATAATAAGAAGAAGAAGAAGAAGAAGAAGAAGAAGAAGAAGAAGAAGAAGAAGAAGAAGAAGAAGAAGAAGAAGAAGTTGGAAGGGACCTTGGAAGTCATCTAGTCCAACCCCCTGCTAAGGCAGGAAACCCTATAACATTTCAGACAAATGGCTGTCCAGTCTCTTCTTAAAAACTTCCAGTGTTGGAGCATTCACCGCTTCTGGAGGCAAGTTGTTCCACTGGTTAGTTGTTCTAACTGTCAGGAAGTTTCTCCTTAGTTCTAGGTTGCTTCTCTCCTTGACTAGTTTCCATCCATTGCTTCTTGTCCTGCTTTCAGGTGCTTTGGAGAATAGCTTGGCTCCCTCTTCTTTGTGGCGGCCCCTGAGATATTGGAACACTGCTATCATGTTACCCCTCACCCTTCTCTTCATTAAACTACACATACCCAATTCCAGCAACCGTTCCCTATATGTTTTAGCCTCCAGTCCCCCAATCAGCTTTGTTGCTCTTCTCTGTACTCTTTCTAGAATCTCGACATCTTTTTTATATTGTGGTGACCAAAACTGGATGCAGTATTCCAGGTGTGGCCTTACCAAGGCATTGTAAAGTGGTATTAGTACTTCACATGATTTTGAGTCTATTCCTCTGTTAATGCAGCCTAGCACTGTGTTGGCTTTTTTGGCAGCTGCAGCACACTGCTGGCTCATATTTAAGTGATTGTCCACTAGGACTCCGAGATCCCTCTCACAGTTACTACTATTGAGCAAGGTACCACCTGTGCATTTGATTTTTACTGCCTAAATGCAGAACCTTACTTTTTTCACAATTGAATTTCATTTTGTTAGATAGTGCCCAGTGTTCGAGTCTGTCCAGATCCTCCTGTATCTTAAGCCTATCTTCTGGAGTATTGGCTATTCCTGCCAGCTTGGTGTCATCTGCAAATTTGATGAGTTCCCCATCTATCCCCTCATCCAAATCGTTGATGAAGATGTTGAAGAGCAGTGGGCCCAGAACAGAGCCCTGGGGCACCCTACTACACACTTCCTTCCATGTAGATGCAGTTCCATTGACGACCACATGCTGAGTACGGCCTGTCAGCCAGCTACGAATCCATCTGGTGGTGATGCTATCTAACCCACATTTTTCTATCTTATCAAGTAGTAGGTTGTGATCTACTTTATCAAATGCCTTACTGAAATCCAAGTAAATTAAATCTACAGCATTCCTCTGGTCCACTAGTTTTGTCACTTGGTCAAAGAATGCAATAAGGTTTGTCTGGCACGATCTGTTTTTGACAAACCCATGTTGGCTTTTAGTGATAACTTTGTTCACATCAAGGTGTTCGCTGATTTGTTCTTTGATTATCTTTTCCAGAATCTTCCCAGGTATTGAGGTCAGGCTGATAGGTCTGTAGTTTCCTGGATCTGTTTTTTCCCCTTTTTTGAAGATGGGAACTACATCAGCTCTCTTCCAGTCCTCTGGTAGTTCCCCAGTGCTCCAGGATCTTTGAAAAATATAGTTCAGTGGTTCTGAGATCACGTCTGCCAGTTCCTTGAGAAACTTGGGGTGTAATCCATCTGGTCCTGGTGATTTGAACTCGTCTAGGCTGGACAGGTGCTCACTTACCATTTTCTTGCCTGTCTTAACTTGCGTTTCTATTCTGTTTTTTATGGCACTGGTTTTGGTAGGTTGCACTGTTTTTTCCCTTTGTGTAAAGACAGATGCAAAAAACAAGTTAAATAGTTCTGCTTTCTCCCTGTTGCTTGTCACCTTCTTGCCACTTTCCCCCACTAATGGACCAATCATTTCCTTAACTTTTTTCTTGTTTCTTATATGTTGAAAGAAGCTTTTTTTGTTATTTTTGACTTTGGTCGCAAGCCTTAGTTCATTTTGAGCCTTAGCTTCCCTCACTTCATCTTTACAGGCACGGGCTGTTTGCTGATATTCTGCCTTAGTTACGTGCCCCTCTTTCCACTTCCTATACTTGTCCCTTTTATCTTTCAGTTTGTCAGAGAGTTCTTTATGCAGCCATGCTGGTTTCCTTTGAAAGCTGTTATTTTTCTTCTTTGTTGGTATTGTGCTAGACTGGGCCTTTATTATCTCACTTTTCAAAATTTCCCAAGCTTCTTGAGTTGTTTTCCCCTTTAGGATTTTCATCCATGGAATTCTTTCCAAGGTCTCTCTAAGTTTATTGAAATTACCGTATTTTCTGGCGTATAAGACGACTGGGCGTATAAGACGACCCCCCCAACTTTTGAGATGATTTTCAGTCTTATAAGCCGGAAAATCGCAGGGCAGGCTGGCAGGAGCCGGCAGGGCAGTCTTGCGCACGCGCGCACTCCCCGGCTGCTCCTTAGCAGCCGGGGAGTGCGCGCGTGTGCAGGACTGCCCTGCCGGCTCCCGCCCGATGCTCTTCCCTCTTGAGGCAGCATCACTCCCTGGCTCCTAAGGAGTCCTCGGGGATGCTGCCTCAAGAGGGAAGAGCGTCGGACGGGAGCCGGCAGGGAAGTCCTGCGAGGGTTTGCGAGACAACCAGCAGCTGCCGACCCGAATTATTTCCTGATGAAGACAGAACAAACCCCCGAAGCGGCAACAATATGCGCTTCTCTTGAAACAACCATAATACAACGGCCAATACCAAGTATGCGCGGGGGGAGGAGAGGAGAGGAGAGATAAAGAATGGAAGCCAAGCGTTTGTCTAGAGCTTAAAGCTTCTTAGGAAAAGAGGGGAGAGCCTCTCGCCGAGGACACGATGGCAGCGCCCTCTCACCTTCCAGCGTACAGGCATGACTCTTCGCCTGCCTGGAACTAGACGTGGACAGCGAAAACGTGCAAGTCTTCTAAGGGGAGAGAAAAGAAGGCGGTTGCGGTGGAAGCAGAGAAGGATGCAACAACTGTAAACAGGCGTTTCCTTGACAAAAAGCCCTGCGGCCTACTTGGCTCCTCCCTTCGGGCACCTGCACGAGAAGTCACCAATCAGAGCCTGCACGCGCATTTGCCTTCGACGCCCCTCTGACTCTTCCCTTTCCAACTGCCGGCGGGCTTACTTGAGCAGGAGCGCTTTGTTTGCTAGCGGGGGAAGAGTAGTCGCGTGTCCGAGGGGAGAGGGAGGGAGGGGTTAATGTTGCTCTCTTCCCTCTTGGAGAGATCTCTATAATCGTTGTTGAATTCCTCCTTTGGGTGCTTGTAACTGCTGTAGGATAAGGTGGGTTTATGTTTATACGCAGATTCGTGTCCAAATAAGCCATTGGTGAATGGGATGACCTTTCGATACTTACCCCTCCCCCCCAAACAGATTGTTGAAATAAAATGAGGCAGAGACGAGCATCACTCCGGGTGCCTTAATGTGTAATTAATACCGCTTCCCTTCCACGTTGCTTAGCCTTAATTCATGAAGCAAAGGAGGATTTGGAGAATTGGAAAGGAGGACGAATGGGGGCAATGCAGGACAGTTGAGGCAGCATCCCCGAGGACTCCTTAGGAGCCAGGAAGCGATGCTGACTCAAGAGGGAAAAGCCTCGGGCAGGAGCCGGCAGGGTAGTCCTGCACACGCGCGCACTCCCCAGCTGCTAAGGAGCAGCCGGGGAGTGCGCGCGTGTGCAGGACTGCCCTGCCGGCTCCAGCCAGACGCCAGACGCTGATTTTCCGGCGTATAAGGCGACTGGGCGTATAAGACGACCCCCCAACTTTTGAGGTGATTTTCATGGGTTAAAAAGTCGTCTTATACGCCGGAAAATACGGTAGCTCTTTTAAAGTCCAAGACTCTAGTTTGGCTGTGTTCTATTGCTTGTGCCTCCAGAATGTTGAATTCCAATATTGCATGATCACTTCCCCCCAAGGTTCCTGTGGCTTCGACACCTTCTATCATTTCATCTCTGTTTGTGAGAATTAAATCCAATATGGCTAATCCCCTAGTTCCCTTCTCTACTTTTTGGGAGAGAAAGTTGTCTGCTAGGTTTGTCAGGAATCTGTTAGATCTTCCACTTGGTGCAGAATTTGTCTCCCAGTTGATATCAGGGTAATTAAAGTCCCCCATTACTATTGTGATGCACTTGCTACATACCTTAGTTAACTGACTAGCAAAAAGTTCATCTATTTCCTCTGGTTGGGCGGCTTATAGTATACACCTATGGCAATGTCATTTTTTCTCCCTTTTATATTTATATTTATATATATTTATATTTATATTTTTTATTTATATAATGTTTATATCCCATCAATCTGGATGATATATAAGACCCTCAACCCTCTTTTTGATATGCATCTTGAAATATCATCAATGACAACTTCCTCAAAAACAGGAATGAAGGCAATCAATCAAATGTGTCTTTGAGCCAATATGGCTTAACAATTAACCCCTTCTTCCTATACCAGTGGTGGGATTCAACCAGTTCACACCAGTTTGGGAGAACCGGGAGATAAATTTTGTTGAGTTTGGAGAACCGGCTGAATGCACACAGCTTCCGGAAGTTTGTTCTAGGCCTGGTAACAGCAGGCATGCCACTTCCAGAAGTCTGTTCTAGGCTTGGGAGGCCCACCGAAAGTGCATGGATGCCACTTCCAGAAGTCCATTCTAGGCCTCAGAGGTCCAGGCCTGCATCCATGCAGAGACCCAGTTGTTCAGGGATTTGAATCCCACCACTGCCCTATACCCTTGACTTCGGCAAAACAGGACATATAATTTGGACCCCAAAAGAGAGCAGGTTTTTCCAGCATCGCTGCTGTTAGAACCCCAAGTGCACACAACTCAGTGTGCATCCTTAATACCTTCCCAACCAGCCTTTTGCAATCCTGATACATTTCCACCCATATATTTTAAACCAGAGGTCTGCAACCTTTTGGGTGCCAGGACCAGTTAAATAGTATAAACAAATTATCAGAAAGTTCTGTATCAGGAAATACTTATTTTGGTTTGTGTTTAACTTATTCCATCACACTTTTCTAATTTTATTTTTCACTGACTTGCTAAGAAAGTAATGGAGTTGTTTTTAATTTACTCAGTAAACCCAGGTGATTATGTTCTAATAAATGTAATAAAGCTATTTCCTTTTGGGATGCTCCAATTGTCTATTAATAGATAACAAGATATTCTCTTTTTTAGCCATTAAAACTGACCTCTTGCTTATTAATACTCACAAGTCCCAGGAAATGAATTTACTCTTTTCTTTTCTACTTCAATTATGCATTAGTGAAGACCCCTAATGCTTCAGTATGCTAGAAGCATTAGTCTATCTAATTCTGCTAATTTGCATTGCAAAACAAATGATGGTAAATATTTGCAATAAATTTAACTAATTATTTCTGGCTAAACTTAGCCTGCCAGTTCCATGGCTGATAGAAATTCAGTGCACTATCAGCTGAACTTAATCCATTTACAGGAAAAACAGCAGAGAAGCAAGATTTTGTCAATCATAACCTTCTCCAAGGGCCCCAAATGTTATCTACTGTATCAATGACATATTCTATTCAGGCTTGGAATCCTGAGATGAATTTCAGTTATGTACTAGGCAGACATTTGTCAGACATCTCTGTAGGAAGCTATTGTGGATGAATTATGACTGACTGAATTTCTGCTAGGGTTCTAAGCCTTATAGCAGTGATGGCGAACCTTTTAGAGACCTAGTGTCCAAACTGCAACCCTTCTTCCCTCCACTCTCCCTGATTTAGGATCAGGTGGGGGTGGCCCTTGCTCATAGCCTGAAATCTGTCTCTCCGGTTCAACCTGTCCCAATCCTGAAGGGCCCTGGCCTGCCTCGGCCTGCTCTTCCCCACATTCCTCTGAAGCCACAGACCCCTCTCCCTCGAGCTCCATTGGGTCCCGTTGTGACGGAGGCATGACAGGACAAAATCATGACAGACTTTTAACATACAAGATATACATTTAACAATGGTTAAAGTGCAGTAAAGGTAAAGGTTCCTCCACACATGTGTGCTAGTCGTTTCCAACTCTAGGGGCCGGTGCTCATCTCCGTTTCAAAGCCGAAGAGCCAGCGCTTGTCTTTGATGTCTCCGTGGTCATGTGGCCGGCATGACTAGATGCCAAAGGCGCATGGAACGCTGTTACCTTCCCACCGTAGTGGTCCCTATTTTTCTACTTGCATTTTTACGTGCTTTCGAACTGCTAGGTTGGCAGAAGCTGCGACGAGTAACAGGCACTCACTCTGGTATGCAGCACTCGGGATTCGACCCACCAAACTGCCCATCTTCTCGACAAGCTCAGCATCCTAACCCACTGAGCCACCACGTCCCTTACTAAAGTGCAGTATTGCAGGCTAACTCTGCCCACAGTCAGGAGTTCGATCCTGACAGGGCTCAAGGTTGGCTAAGCCTTCTATCCTTCTCAGGTTGGAAAAATGAGGACCCAGATTGTCGGGAGAAATGTGCAAATGATGCTTACATTGTAAACTGCATAGAGAGGGTTGTAAAGCTCTATAGGGGATCATATGAGCCTTAATGCTACTGCTGTTGTTATATATCTTGAGAAATCCTAGCATATGGCTACCTTGTTCCTCTTCTTTCCTTATCCAGCTAGAATTGTTAATTCTCTCAATCCAGACCTCTCTCTGTGTTGCCAAAACTCTTCCTCCACTGCTTCTCCAGAGCTTGATGAAGCAAAATTCTAAGGAAATGAATTGGAAACATGTTATTATATCAGCCTAAAGTGGCGATATAAAAAGTGTTGCAACTAAATTCATTTCTAAGTTGGATGACCTTTTAAATCAAAGAAGAAGATGCTAGTTGAATCCCTTCACCTGGAGCCCTGAGACCCCTTTGTCCCAATTAATAGGGACACGGTGGCTCAGTGGGTTAGGACACTGAGCCTGTCGATCAGAAGGTCAGAAGTTTAGCGGGTCGAATCCCAAGTACCACGTAACAGAGTGAGCGCGTTACTTGTCCCAGCTTCTGCCAATCTAGCAGTTCGAAAGCACGTAAAAATGCAAGTAGAAAAATAGCAACCACTATGGTGGGAAGGTAACAGCATTCTGTGTGCCTTTGGTGTCCAGTCATGCCGGCCACATGACCACGGAGATGTCCTTGGACAAGCGCTGGCTCTTCGGCTTTGAAACGGAGATGAGCACCGGCCCCTAGAGTCAGAAACGACTAGCACACATGTGCGGGGGAACGTTTACCTTTACCTTTAAAGTAGCAATATAATTTCCAATATAAATCATCCATTCAGCCCCTTAGGTGAAGTTTCTGACTCGGTCATTTTAGCTGTCTGGGTCAAAGACAGAAGCGCCAAATGCCAGATGCAACCTCCACTTCACGGACGCCTTTACTAAATGCCTTTAATCCCATTTACTTCCCCAAACTAAAGGCAACATTGCTTTGTAGAATAGGAACAAAAGGAGCATTGATACATGCCACCTTTTTTTTTTACTGCTCTGTTTTGTGGTATAGCAGAAATGGATTTGACTTCACGGATACAAGCACGCTTGTCAAATGAGCAGGTTTTGCAAAGCTGGAAATGACTGTGGCAACGGCATTCAAAACAACCTGTTTAGATTCATTTTGGTTAGACAATCAAATCACTTTGAAAGAATTACCTGTGAATTGCAAGGCAACTCTGGTGGGGAAGGGGGGAAGGAATGTGAAAGAAGGATTTCTTTGAAGGATTTAGAAGAAAGTTAGTAATTGGAAGGGGCTGAGAAAGACAGCCTTTGATCTACATTCCCGTTTGTCACAGTACAAATTTTGGGACAGGAGACATTGATTTATTATGTATGATTGCCAGAATTTGGGGAACAATGTCACCCACTGTGCAATTGGCATAACCAGCTGGAACAGCTTATGAATGCCAATGACAACACATGCACACACACATACACACACACACACACACAGAGACACATTTTTTTTCTTTTAAATGCAATGCTGTATCTGCTATGAATGAAACGACAAGTGTGAGGGGTGGATTGGGATGACCTTGGACCATAAATACAATTTATGTCTGGCAAATGAAAAATGTTGGGGCTCCCTCTCTACCACTGCCGTGAATTACTCAGGTAGTAAATAACTAAGGGCACATTGCCAAAATAATTTGGAATGTGGCTGACAAATCAGTTCTTCTGTTTAATCAGGTTAATGTTATGCATTTTTTTTAATTGTACAGATCTAGTTTTATTGAGGGCTCAGAAACAAAGAGGGCATTGCCTTATGTTTTATTTAAAACAACTGTTTGCACAGTGGTGGAAGATGTACTTGCATTCCACAGTGTGGTGCCCTCTAGACTGCTAATTCCATAATGATATTTTCTCATAGAGTACATCTTCATCAATCAGTTGAGCATGCAAACCTAGTAATAGTAATTCCCCCACTAGATCCCGTGTTCCGTCCTTCCCTGACAACTGTAAATATTAACTCCCTTGTATGATAAAGGTAGTTCTCAACTTACAACAGTTCATTTAGTGACCATTCAGAGTTACAACAGGACTGAAAAAAAAAGCGACTTATGACTATTTTTCACACTTACATCTATTGAAGCATCCTCATGGTCATGTGATCAAAATTTGGACACTTGAACAGACTCATATTTATGATGGGCTGCAGAGTCCCGGGGTCATGTGAATCCCCTTTTGTGACCTTCTGTCAAGCAAAGTCCATGGGAAAACCAGATCCACTTAACAACCAGGTTCCTAACTTATCAACTTCAGTGATTCACACAACCGCTGTGGCAAATAAGGTCGTAAAATGGGGCAAAACTCACTTGGAATAGAATAAAGGAATAGAATAATAACTTTATTGCCACTTTGAATGTACACTAATCGGCATGCATTAAAATTAAATTTCGTTGCCTACAGCTGATATACACTAATACATATGGCAAAAATAAATAATGAAATGCAGAATGATGCCTACATCATTAGATGCCACATATATTAGATGACACAGAGAAACAACACAGTCTAGTTCGGACTATGCATACATGTGGATGGCGAGAAAAATGAATGTTGCGAGTTTACCAGATGGATGGCATAAGGAACAAAGCTGTTACAGAATCGGGTAGTCCTGCTATAAATACTTTGAACCCTCCTCACAGAGGGGAGCAACAGAAACAGACCATGAGGTGGGTGTTGGGGGGGGGCTCTCTAACATTTAACAATTGTCTCACTTAGCAACAGAAATGTTGGGACAATCATGTTTTCAAGTCGAGGAATAACTGTATTTAACAGAATTGCCTTTATGTTTGCCAATGGAACATAAGGCATTTTTTTTAAAAAAATCTATAAGCAGAAGCAAAATACCTTGTATAGGCAGATGCTGAAGTCAAATTAAAAGGAAGGAAGGAAGAAAGGAAGGAAAAGAGAAAGAAGGAAAGAAGGAGGAAGGAAGAAGGAAGGTAGGAAGGTGGGTGATAAGCATAAATAAAGGTCTCCTGAATCTCATTAAATAAGGTCTTCCTGGGAAAGCAGGAAGAGACCAGCCCAAAATGATCACAACATTTTGTTGCCTTTGCTGAACTATCTTTTGCAGGACTTAAATCCTGCCACCATTGGTGCAGTAGCCAAATTTTTCATTGCTGCAATGAAAATAAGGCAAAACTGACAAAAGAGGTAATGACTCTTATTTTCACTAATATCTTGTTCAGTTATCTTTTAGTAATATATATTCTGGTGTATAATAGGGACGCGGGGGCTCAGTGGGTTAGGACGCTGAGCTTGTCGATCAGAAGGTCGACAGTTTGGCGGGTCGAATCCTGAGTGCCGTGTAACAGAGTGAACGCCTGTTACTTGTCCCAGCTTCTGCCAACCTAGCAGTTTGAAAGCACGTAAAAATGCAAGTAGAAAAATAGGGACCACTCCGGTGGGAAGGTAACAGTGTTCCGTGAGACTTTGGCATCTAGTCATGCTGGCCACATGACCACGGAGACGTCCTCGGACAAGCGCTGGCTCTTCGGCTTTGAAACGGAGATGAGCACCGGCCCCTAGAGTCGGGAACGACTAGCACGCATGTGCGGGGGAACCTTTTCCTTTACCTTATTCCGGTGTATAGTCTGAATATATTGGATGGATTATGATATTGTTGTAATAGGGATGCTCAAAATGCTCTGTATTTGATGTACTCTCACTGGCCAATATGCAGCTGTGTTCATTTGCCTGATTCTGGTTCTGATTCTACTTGTTCTCTTTTATTCCTTTTTGTCTGTTTTATGCTGCTGGTCATTGACCGAATAAATATTATATTTACGTTGCTTTTGCAAAGTTTACTAAGGTGATGGGCAGATATGTTTTTTCTGGAAACAGTTCTTCTGAATGTTCCTCCCAGCCATTATTTGTCAACCTTTTCTATGCCTTTCTCTTTCCTTAAAAATGAGGAGGACGAGGAGGAGGAAGAGGAGGGGGGAAAGGAAGAGGAAACACAGAAGGAATATGTGATAATAGTATGCTAGAATTCAGCTTTATTGCATTACATCCACATGAGTGAGTCAGCCCAACCAGAAGTTACTGTTGCATTAAGATTATTAAGAATGCATTGTTTTGTACAGTGGAATCTGGATATCTAAAGAATATTCTTTCAACAGATGTCTCTCATAACAAATGTGGCTTTTTATATGTAAAATGGATAGCGGCAAGAATAGAAGTATCATGGTTAAGATATCTCTCACACTAAAACTGAACTATTCCTAGAGATTTCTTAGGGAAAGTCCGCGTCACGTCAGTCTCCTGATCAAAAAAGGATAAGTAGATTCCTTCACAATCGGGCAGAGTTTCTTTCTTTCTTTCTTTCTTTCTTTCTTTCTTTCTTTCTTTCTTTCTTTCTTTCTTTCTTTCTTTCTTTCTTTCTCTCTCTCTCTCTCTCTCTCTCTCCCTTCCTTCCTTCCTTCCTTCCTTCCTTCCTTCCTTCCTTCCTTCCTTCCTTCCTTCCTTCCTTTCTTCCTTTCTTTCTTTCTTTCTTTCTTTCTTTCTTTCTTTCTTTCTTTCTTTCTTTCTTTCTTTCTTTCTTTCTTCCTTTCTTCCTTTCTTTCTTTCTTTCTTTCTTTCTTTCTTTCTTTCTTTCTTTCTTTCTTTCTTTCTTTCTTTCTTTCTTTCTTTCTTTCTTTCTTTCTTCAACTTGTTTAAGATCAAAGCATCCCTTTTCCATTTCTATTTTTAAAAGAGATTTATCTTGAAAATGATGCCCACTCTTCAACTTTCTTGTTTGCTTTTTTGTCCAGGAAAATATATAAAAGATTTGGACACCCTTACAAATTTTAGGTAAAGCATCTCTCCCTGTTTACAAGCCCTGATCTTTAAAAATATCAATGGAAAGTTTTTTTTTTAAGAGTCATAAGTTTCCTCTGTCTCCTTTGAGAATTTTCCGAGGTGTATTCCATGTTTCCTTTATCTCTCTAAAATGTCCTCTGGAAGCCTCGGGAAGAACATGACCTTGCTTGATTTGGAAATAAACTATATTTCCCAAATATACCTCTCCTCACTTATTTTTGTGACAGGCCATCTCCTGGCACAGGGGGAACACTGTCAGGATGTTACTCAAGTGTGCAACACCCTTCAAAAAGATGACAAGAGAGAACAGAGAAAGGCAGAAGCACCACAAAACGTCTATCTAAACACAGATGGTTGATAATGCAAGGACATACCATCCAGATTTATCTTTTAAAGGTGATGCCATCACATACCAAATATATGTTTTCGTACTGAAGGTCTGCCTTCCGAATAACATTTAAAGTCACACCATCCTGTCTTTGGCCCAAAGGTGCTTTTCCAAGAGGCAACTGGACTTCCCTGTTTTTCTTTGAAGATGTTTTGCTTCTCATCCAAGAAGTTTCTTCAGCTCTGACTGGATGGTGGTGGTGGTAGTGGGGGAATGGACGGATTTATATTCCTTGCAGACAGCTGGTCATTTGCATTCTTTTAGAGAGTCGTTGAGGCCAATTGGAGGTTTACCTGTGTCCTCAAAGAATGCAACTTTGTCAGCTGTCTGTAAGGAATATAAATCCTTCCATTCCCCACCATCCAGTCAGAGCTGAAGAAGCTTCTTGGGATGAGAAGTGAAACATCTTCAAGGAAAAACAAAGGAAGTCCAGTTGCCTCTTGAAAAAGCACTTTTGGGACAACCATGAACTGGATGACTGAGGATCTCCATAGACACTATCTTTGCTTTCCTTCGCACCCTGTTTTCTAATTGATTGGAGCAGTTTTTCTGAGCAGAAGATCAAAACTTTCAGCTTCTTCTACTGTCTATTTTCTCTCTTGGGGGCTGATGGTGTTGGATTCATTCTTCACCTCTTCCAACAGAAGACTTTAAAGAGAAGTGTTAGTTATATGATTACAGCCGAACTGGTTGGGTTGGCAATATATAAGCCATGATTTGTAATGTATTGTATCCCTTTAAATGTGTAATGATTGGCCAATGCTGTGTTCTTTCAACGGCCATAAGAGGGAGCTAGAGACATAGCTTCTCTCTGTGTGTGTTAGTTGCTGATTATTGTTGATTGTGGTTTTGCTACTGTTTGCTAAACCCGAAGAACTGTGTTTTTGACTTTTGGACTGGTTAAGACGACTTTGTATTGGATAACTCTTGAACTGTTGATATCTTCTCTGTATCCGTGTATGACCTGGACTGTTTATTCTTGACTTGTGCTACTCCTATAAGTAAAGTTTTCTTCTTTTTTATACACCTCAGTGTATCAGTGTGGTTGCTGTGCAAATCCTGACTACTCTCAGTACCACTTCTCCTGTGCATGTTTTTCTTGTTGGCTCAAGAGATATTCTGCACAAATTCTATCAAGAAGTGGATTTGAGAGATTGTGGGGAAGCTGAAAAAGGAGCAGCAGGAACAGGGGACACAAAATACCATGGGACAGAGCATGAAATCACTTGACAGCTACTTAACCAAGGGAATCTAAGAAGGAAGCATTTCCAGTGATCCTATGTTAGAGAACACACTTCCAAGATTCTGTGCTTACTAATCTTCAAAGTACTTTACTGAAATCTGTGATGTTCTGGCCTGGCTGGTGAACAGCAGATGACTAAAGAAAATGCAAAGCAAAACATTGCTTGGTTCATTGTTTTTTTCTCTTGGTATTTGTGTGTGTGTGTGTGTGTGTGTGTGTGTTCAATTTCAAAGGATTTTTCCTTTTGCTGCCGCTCTGTTTAACAGTGACATAAATTATGTATGGTCTAGCTGTGGATCTCTTCTGCTCCATTACTCTGTTATTCACTTCTTTGGTTAATCATAAATTGTAATTATTAGTCCCAAATTACCCAATTTTAAACTTGTGTGTGTGTTTCTCTCTGTGTGTAACCAGGCTTTTTTCTGCCTAATTAACAGCACCTTTGAAAGTAAATTATGTATTTCTAATTACAACAGCCTAGGTACAGTTGGGGAAGGCAAATATTGCAGAACATATGTTTATAAGATTTTATCTTGAACCTTAGAAACTTCTTTTTTAGATCATCTCCTATAGGTTTCCAGAATTTCATCACTAAACTACAAAAGCTTAGAACTGAGGTCTTTTTATTGCTTTTATTTCAAAGGGGCTTGTCTGGTTTTTTTAAATAAGAAATTAATGAGAAACATACATTTTGCCTTTCACTATAAAGCATAACTTTTAACAAATAGGCAATAGACTATAATCAACAAGGTGATTTACTTCATGTCTGTTACATTTGGAATGTGTTTGTATGTGTGCATGTTTTTGAAGGATAAGGTTTATACTTTTATTTAGAAAACTGCTTTCTATATACTTCTGATTTGGGGCAGTATCAGTAGAAGACCTGGGTGTTGATATATTGACATCATCATCATCATCATCATCATCATCATCATCATAACAACAACAACAACAACAACAACAACAACAACAACAACATAGGAAACATAGGGTAGGAACATAAGGTGGAAAAAAGTTGTCGAGAATGAGAGGGTGAAGATCTTGTGGGACTTCCGAATACAGACAGATCGCCATTTGGAACACAACACGCCAGATATCGCAGTCGTAGAGAACCGAAGCGTACAGTTGATTGATATCGCTGTACCAGGAGATGCCAGAGTCGAAGAAAAAGAACTGGAAAAAATTACGAAATACTGTGACCTGGCCATCGAAACTGCGTGAATATGGATGGAACGCGTAACCGTGATACCCATTATCATCAGGGCACTGGGAACTATGTCCAAAAACTTTGCAAAATACATCAAGAAATTGTAGCTTCCTGCAATAACTCCAGCAATACTACAAAAAAACTGCACTACTTGGAACATCTTACATTTTAAAGAGATACCTGGTTGATACCTAGGATGCTGGCAGCAACCCGTGTCAACCATTAGTACCAGTCAATTTGAGTGTTCAGTTGACTGAGTTTCATGTTTAATGAATAAAAGTTTTATTATTATTATTATTATTATTATTATTATTATTATTATTATTATTATTATTATTATTAATAATAATAATAATAATAATAATAATAATAATAATAATAATAATAATAATAATAATAATAATAATAATAATAATAATGATAATATAATTGTTTCTCAACCACTGTGAGGATTGCTTTTTTTGTTTAATCTGATCAGTTATTCTAATATATTACTTAACGGTTTCTAGCTTTTTATTGTTATATCGCTTACAATTCATCAAAATTCGGTTGTACACTCTTTTGTTCCTGGAGATTTATTCTGCAACTGAGAATTTAGCAACAGAGAAAACACTATATATATTTTGCTGGTTTTTAAAAGCCCTCAGAAACTATAACCTGATCATTCTCAATTCAGAGAAGAATGGCAATATTCAAGAACTTTTTGATCTGTGCAACCAGAGGCAATTACACAAATTTCAAAAGAGTCAATTGAGTTTTCACTGGATCTGCACAACTCATTTCTCACATTCCCTTTACAATTAGTTTTAGTGGACTTTAAGCAGTCTGTAACTTGAAGGTTACAATAGCTAATTATAAAAATAATAATCTCTTTGTCCTCATTTTGTCCTTAAGGATCTTTTTCCCACCTAGTTAAAGTGCAGAGACAGGAAAGCAAAGAAAAATCCATCTCTTCAGCCTAGAATTGGTCTTGGACAATGGTGGCACCTGGCTGGCCTTGCCTGAGAGTGAAGCAGGGCTGAACTTGGACCAGGCTGTAGATCCAACTAGGAAGTTCAAAGAACATCTTGAAAGAAGGAATCCACTTCCATAATACTTCCAAGAAAAGTACTTGGTTGCGTCCATGTAATCTTCAAGAGTTGGACATGACTCAAGAATGTGTTCAACTCCACCATCTTTCAGAAGCTTAGCTTTGCACCACTGGGATATAATAGTAGCCTCCTCTTCAACAATTTGAATTCTTGGAGCTACAAAAACCCGGTACAATCCTTCCTGGCACTAGACATCCCCCAATCTCAATTCAGAGGGCAGATCCTCATTTCCCATTTCCATCATCCTAGATATTCCGAAACTTCTCTCCAATCTTCTTTTCCTATTAGTGTCAACTTACAGCCTGTACTTTTATTTATTTATTTATTTATTTATTTATTTATTTATTTATTTATTTATTTATTTATTTGTTCTTATATACCGCCCTTCTCCCGAGGGACTCGGGGCGGTGTACAGAGTAAGGTAGGTATACAGATTGAACAATAGTGAAAAACAATAGTAAAAACAACTGAGACCCCAAGAGCTATCAGGCCAGGCCGGACTGCTGGAACAGGTAAGTTTTTAAATCGCGCCGGAAGGTGCGGAGGTCAGGGGCCATCCGGATTTCGGTAGGCAAGCAGTTCCAGAGGGCTGGCGCACCCACTGAGAATGCCCTCCCCCTGGGGGCCACCAGCCGACATTCCTTGAGCGGTGGCACCCTGAGGAGGCCCTCTCTGTGGGAGCGCACAGGACGGAGGGGTGTTGACGTTGGCAGAAGGTGCTCCCGTAGGTAATTTAATTTAATTTAATAATTTGATTTCTATACCGCCCTTCTCCCGAAGGACTCAGGGCGGTGAACAGGGCAATACACAATAAAGATCAAGTACAAAAATTAAAAAACCATTAAACATCATGCCCATAAAATCAATACATATTAAGTTAAAAACTAATTTTAAAAACCCAACCCCATCCCGTCAGACCAGGCCAGCTTGTTCGAAAAAGAATGTTTTAAGATCGCGCCGGAAGGAGCGAAGGTCGGGGGCCGTCTGGAGCTCAACCGGTAAGCGGTTCCAGAGGTCTGGCGCGCCCACAGAGAACGCTCTCCCCCTGGGGGTCACCAATCGGCATTCTTTGATCGGCGGCACCCTGAGGAGGCCCTCTCTGTGGGAGCGCACTGGACGGAGGGAAGTTGACGCCGGTCACAGGTGTTGCCGTAGGTAATCCGGACCCATGCCATGAAGGGCTTTGTAAGTCATAACTAACACCTTGAACCTCACCCGGAGAGCAACCGGTAGCCAATGCAGCTCGCGGAGCAAAGGTGTAACATGGGAGTATCGGGAAACTCCCAAGACGACTCGCGCGGCTGCATTCTGCACCAGCTGGAGTCTCCGGGTGGACCTCAAGGACAGCCCCATGTAGAGAGCATTACAGTAGTCTAGATGAGAGGTCACGAGCGCATGAGTGACTGTGCGCAAGGCATCCCGGTCTAGATAGGGCCGCAACTGGCGCACCAGGCGAACCTGGGCAAAGGCCCCCCTAGTCACAGCTCCAATATGCTCTTCCAAAGAGAGCTGTGAGTCTAGAAGGACCCCCAAGTTGCGGGCCCTATCTACGGGTGGTAATAGCTCACCCCCCATGGCCAATGATGGAATAATCGGAATTTCCCGGGATGCCGGCACGAACAGCCACTCAGTCTTGTCAGGGTTGAGTCGAAGCCTGTTCCACCCCATCCAGACCCGGACCGCCTCCAGAAAGAAAGGGATTTAATTTAATCATTAGCAATAAGGGCGGGGGTGGTGGTGTATGAGACAGTTTTCTAGTGTTAGTTCATGGTTACTGACAGAAAAACCTGCCGCCTCTTTTTACAGTAGTGCTCAGTGGTGGGATTCAAATATGTGAACAACCAGTTCTCTGTGGGGATGCCACTTCCGGAAGTCCATTCTGGGCCTGGGCAACCAAAAATTAGCTACTGGTTCCGCTGAAGTGGTGCGAACCAGCTGAATCCCACCACTGGTAGTGCTAAGCTGTTACTTTCATCTGATTATGTGATATCATGTCACACACAGAGCCTTTTCTTCCTTCCCCTCCCCTCTCCCCTACCCCTTCCCCTCCTCTTCCCTTCCCTTCCTTTCCTTTCCCTTCTCTTCCCTTTCCTTCCCTTTCCTTCCCATTCTTCCCCTCCCCTCTCCCCTCTCCATTTCCCTTCCCTTCCTTTCCTTTCCTTTCCTTTCCTTTCCTTTCCTTTCCTTTCCTTTCCTTTCCTTTCCTTTCCTTTCCTTTCCTTTCCTTTCCTTTCCTTTCCTTTCCTTCCTCCTTTCCTTTCCTTTCCTTTCCTTTCCTTTCCTTTCCTTTCCTTTCCTTTCCTTTCCTTTCCTTTCCTTTCCTTTCCTTTCCTTTCCTTTCCTTTCCTTTCCTTCCCTTCCCTTTCCTTTCCTTCTTCTTCTTCCTTTCCTTTCCTTTCCTTTCCTTTCCTTTCCTTTCCTTTCCTTTCCTTTCCTTTCCTTTCCTTTCCTTTCCTTTCCTTTCCTTTCCTTTCCTTTCCTTTCCTTTCCTTTCCTTTCCTTTCCTTTCCTCCCTTCCCTAACCTGCCTTTCCCTTCCTTTCCTTCCCTTCCCTTCCCTCCTCCCTTCCCTTCCCTTCCCTTCCCTTCCCTTCCCTTCCCTTTCCTTTCCTTTCCTTCTTCTTCCTTTCCTTCCCTTCCTTTCCTTTCCTTCTTCTTCCTTCCTTTCCTTTCCTTTCCTTTCCTTTCCTTTCCTTTCCTTTCCTTTCCTTTCCTTTCCTTTCCTTTCCTTTCCTTTCCTTTCCTTTCCTTTCCTTCCCTTCCCTTCCCTTCCCTTCCCTTTCCTTTCCTTTCCTTTCCTTCCCTTCCCTTCCCTTCCCTTCCCTTTCCTTTCCTTTCCTTCTTCTTCCTTTCCTTCCCTTCCTTTCCTTTCCTTTCCTTTCCTTCTTCTTCCTTCCTTTCCTTTCCTTTCCTTTCCTTTCCTTTCCTTTCCTTTCCTTTCCTTTCCTTTCCTTTCCTTTCCTTTCCTTTCCTTTCCTTTCCTTTCCCTTCCCTTCCCTTCCCTTCCCTTCCCTTTCCTTTCCTTTCCTTTCCTTCCCTTCCCTTCCCTTCCCTTCCCTTCCCTTTCCTTTCCTTTCCTTCCCTTCCCTTTCCTTCCCTTCCCTTCCTTTCCTTTTTCCTTTCCTTTCCTTTCCTTTCCTTTCCTTTCCTTTCCTTTCCTTTCCTTTCCTTTCCTTTCCTTTCCTTTCCTTTCCTTTCCTTTCCTTTCCTTTCCTTTCCTTCTTTCCTTTCCTTTCCTTTCCTTTCCTTTCCTTTCCTTTCCTTTCCTTTCCTTTCCTTTCCTTTCCTTTCCTTTCCTTTCCTTTCCTTTCCTTTCCTTTCCTTTCCTTTCCTTTCCTTTCCTTTCCTTTCCTTTCCTTTCCTTTCCTTTCCTTCTTCTTCCTTTCCTTTTCCCTTCCCTCCCCTCCCCTTCCCTCCCCTCTCCCCTCCCCCTTTCCCTTCCCTATCCTTATCCACAAGGTGCACCAGTCAAATCCAAATATATGGGTCTTATCTGAATGTCATTTTGTATTTGTTTGCTTTTTTCCTTATTTAAATTACTTTAAATGTACAGTGGTAGCCTGGATTGCTTTTTTCAAGATTAATGGGGAAAAAAAGCAATCTGTATTAAACTTGCTAAATCCAATAAGTGTAAATTATTGACACCAGTTCATTTTTACACATTATTGCTGCTGGTGGATCACGGGATGCAGCCTTCTCTTCTTTTATTTGTAATCACTCAGTCTGAAATATTTTGTTCATTCACAGGCAAACCCGATGGAGAAAGGTTTGGGTTACACCAAGGTAATCTGACAGAAAGTTTGAATAAAGATTGATGCTTCAGTTTTTAATACGTTATCATTCCATTTTGACTGTTCTTGGGCTTCTAAAAGACTAGCTTCTCACCTTCCATTGCTAGCAAAGTTATTTCTGATTTTAATTTTGGTTATTTTACAACGTGTGACTTACTAGTGTTGACAAGATTAATTATTTAACAGCTAAATAAAGGCATTGTTATAATATTTCATGGAACAGAGAAGCACATTTTGCTGTGATCATTTCACAAATGTTCTACTTTTCCACTCAAAACTAAGTGGAGTGCTAAAGCTGTATTTATTACATGACGAAAAGCAAGAGATTCTGATAGCTACAGGTTGTAGTGTTTGTCCATAACGTGCTGACTTTTTTTAAGCAATTGTGCACTGCCATTTCATACAGATAGTCCTTGAAGTAAGGCCACAATTAAACCCCAAATTTATGTTACTAAGTGAGACTTTTGTTAAGTGAGTTTTGCCCCATTTTGCAACCTTTCTGTTGTGATTCCGTGTCAGCCAGTGGACCCGGCAGCTGTGTCTGGGGAATCAGAGGACAAAGTGGACGGGTCTGGAGAGCCATCAGAGTCGGAGGAAGGCTCTGATGAGCTCCAGGACTTACAATCTGATGAAGAGTCTGGCCCTTCAACTCGTGCTCAGGCTGAAACCCAGCTGTGCTGGGAAGCTGACTCGGACTCTGAGGACTCACAGCTGGAAGACATCATAGAGGTTCACAAACACCAACAGGCAACAAGAGCAGGACAGAGGGAGGCAATGGGGTGGCTCCAAGGGAGGAGGAGAAGGCATTGAGAAGGCACGCCTTGGGGCTGCATAATAAAAAGGGAAGGTGTGGGTGGTGCTGGTTGCTGAAGGCAACCGTTTGCAAAGGACTCAAGTTTCATGGGATCATGTTCTGGTTGCCTTGCCTATGAACAATTCTCTGTTTGCATTTCCAGCCTACTTTTTAAAAGAGGGGTTTGTCCTTGTGACTTAACAAGGACTCACATAGTCTGGGACAGAACACTTTCTTGCCAAAGTTGTTAAGGGAATCCCTGCAGTTTTCAAATTAGTAACATGGTTGTTAAGTGAATCTGGCTTCCCCATTGACTTTGCTTGTCAGAAGATTGCAAAAGGAAATCATTTGATCCCAGGACATGGCAACCGTCATAAATATGAGTCAGTTGTCAAGTGTCTATGGACTCAGTCATCCAGATACTGGTTGTTCCAAAGGTGCTTTTTCAAGAGGCAACTGGATTTTCTTGTTTTTCTTTGAAGATGCTTCACTTCTCCAAGAAGCTCCTTCAGCTCTGAAGAAGCTTCTTGGATGAGCTGAAGAAGCTTTTTGGACAAGAAGCAAAATGTCTTCAGAGAAAAACTAGAAAGTCCAGTTGCCTCTTGAAAACACGCCTTTGGGTCAGTTGCCAAGCATTTTAATTTTGATCATATGATCATGGGAATGCTGCAGCAGTCATACGTGTAAAAAATGGCCATACGTCACATTTTTCAGTGCCATTGTAGCTATAAATGGTCGATTTCAGAAAAAGGCAGACACAGCCACACTCCTCCATGCATTAATGATTCCCCTGTGGTGATGGTTACCAGCATCAAATTCCTGGGTGTGCAGCTAACAAGTAGGCTGGCTTGGTTGCTCAACAGCGAGACCCTAGTGAAGTGGGCACAGCAGCGCCTGCATTTTCTGTGGCGCATGAGAAAAACTCATCTTCCTTCCTCTGTCCTGACCACTTTCTACAGGGGAACGATCATCCTGTCATACAGCATCACAGTTTGGTTTGGAAGCATCCCTGATTCAGACAGGAAGGCGGTGCAGAGAGTGGTGAGGATGGTTGTAAAGATCATTGGCAGTTCTCTCCCTTCCATCCAGGACATAGCACATAAGTGTTGCTTGAGCAGAGTCTGCAAGATTGTCCGGGTCACTACACATCCTCTTCACGACCTGTTTTCCTTGTTACCTTCTGGGAGGAGGGGGCTCCATGGTATCTGAAGCAGAACATCCAGATTCAGTCACAGTTTCGTTCCATACAGTATTAACCTTGTGAACTCTCAGGCTTCCTCCTTCCGTTATGTATTCAAGATGGACAGTGATTAATATTTAAATGTTACTTATATGTAAGGGTATAGAGGGACGCGGTGGCTCAGTGGGTTAGGAGGCTGAGCTTGTTGATCAGAAGATCGGCAGTTTGGCGGGTCGAATCCCGAGTGCCGTGTAGCAGAGTGAGTGCCTGTTACTCCTCGTCCCAGCTTCTGCCAACCTAGCAGTTCGAAACCACTTAAAAATGCAAGTAGAAAAATAGGGACCACTACGGTGGGAAGGTAACAGCGTTCCGTGCACCTTTGGCATCTAGTCATGCCGGCCACATGACCACGGAGACGTCCTCAGACAAGCGCTGGCTCTTCGGCTTTGAAACGGAGATGAGCACCGGCCCTTAGAGTTGAAAACGACTAGCACGCATGTGCGGGGGAACCTTTACCTTTACCTTTATAGATCTATACATATGTTGTATATAATATGTTTAAGTGTGTGTTATATATGGATACACTTTGAGAGGAAGCAACTACATTTCATTTTTAATGTGTGTCATTGTGCCCACAGTAAAAAAATGACAATAAAGATTGTCTCTCTATCTGTCTGTCTATCCATCCATCCATCCATCCATCCATCCATCCATCCATCCATCCATCCTTCTCTCTGTCTCTCTCTCTCTCTCTCTCTCTCTCACACACACACACACACACACACACACACATCTATCTATCTATCTATCTATCTATCTATCTATCTATCTATCTATCTATCTATCTATCTATCTATCTATCTATCTATCTAAACTGTTGTAAGCTGAGGACATTCTGTATTGAAATGCTATACCACTAACAAAGGTATCCATTTCTCAGATTATTTAGACGGTCGCTGTTAATATAGTTTGCAGGATATTTCAGTATGATGCTGTGTCTATCCAGAAGAGATATTAGCTGACCTATATTGATGAACCAGCAGAGGATGTGATTAGGAAATGGAGAGCTGGAATAAAATTCCCTGCATGATTTGTCGATCCAAGCAACAGATTTTTTTTCTTCTTTGATACAATAAGAACATACTTGTGAAATTTGATTTATTGCAGACTGAGGAAAAGTTGAGAGAGTATTAAAGTCTTTTTTCATAGCCCCTGAAGAAAAATAATCTGGATAGATGTGAGGGAGGGTGCATGTTCTGATCCTCTGAGCAAATAAATAGATCTAGGGGAGTTTCTCAGACAATATCAATTTTAATTCAATGTGGCTTATATTGTTTGCTTCAGATAAATGTTACAAAAAAACACCCTTCAAATTATTGCTATGTGACCAATTTGGGTGCCTATTATTCTTGCTGGAAAGCAAGAAAAAAAATCAGTTGGTTGCAAGAAGAAGGAAAATATATTTCTTCTCCAGAATTTCAAGGTACCGAATATATGCCTTTCCACCTATTCTCATGTTAACATATGGGTCCTGTGTTACATGATCCATTTCAACCAATGTTCGAATTCTTAAACATGGGACATGATTGGTACTATAGATTAGAACCCTGTCATTCAAAAGTGACATCGGAGAGTTAAAAATTATATTGTTGTCTTTCAAAAAAAAAAAAACCTTTTAAAAGTTTATTTCCAGCCTGTGATGCAGAATCATATGACACTATCTCCTATCTAAACCAGGTCTGCTTGCCTTATGACCTTTGATATACGGGAAATACAATTTTATAGATTCATTGGCTGCAGCCTTTCTTTGACTGGGTTGTTTTTTTACTGCTCAGATCTAACCTTGCAGGGGCTTAAAATATTGTTGAATTCAATATTACTTTCTTTAAAATGGCGATAAATTTACTTCTCACAGACTTGGCATCTGAACCTAGCATTCTGCAATAATTGCTAGGCACCATACAATTTGACACTCAACTCTCTTTGTGAACACCAAAAGCGGTGAATGGACAGCCATTTGCCTGAAATGGTGTAGGGTTTCCTGCCTGAGCAGGGGGTTGGACTAGATGACCTCCAAGGTCCCTTCTAACTTTATTGTTATGATTAACACCATAGGTCCTGTCTAGCATTGATCTCATTTTTTCCACAGTTCCTTTAATATACCACAAACCAAACAATGAAATATAAACATTTGTTCAAGTATTTAACATTTGTTCTATCAGTAATGCTGTAGGTATTATATATCACCATACATAAATAAATACATACAGGTAAGTTTGGGTGTTGCTCGTCCATTTCCCCTTTGGGCTTTTTAGCAATTGCCTGAACTAGAAGGAACTTCTTTTTCAAGCAGAAGCATCTTTTTAACCAGAGTTGTTGAGAAAAAAAGGAGAAGGGGCAGATTAGATGATCTTCAAGGTACCTTACAATTATAGGATTGCATGACTTTGTTTGCTCGCTTACTATATTTTACTTACAGTTAGTTTTATTCCATTTGGGGAAATATTGCCCTCATTCCATTTTTAGATATGCTTCAAAATTGTACCCTCCCCCCCAGATCTTTTGAAGGTTAATGCTGGATACTATCCTCTTTTGCCTTGCAAATGTGATTAGGTGTTTTAGCTAATGATTGCCCATCAGTCATGAATTAGAGTGGACCTATTGATGCTAATTAATTTCTACTCGTGAATCAGAATTAACTTCACCATGTTACTGACACAAACTATATTGAAATCTATGATGTGCGGGCCAAATCTCTTCGAAAATAATACATGGTTTTGTTGTGATTCAGGGTCAGCCTGTGGGTTCGGCAGTTGGTTCGGACGACTCAGAGGAGGAGGAGGGGAGTGTTGAAGAGCTTGCTGAGGGGATTGGACAGCTTGATGAGAGCCCCCAGCAAGGCCCCTCTCATCTGGTCACAATGCAGACCCAGCTGTGTGAGCCTGACAGCGTGGATGAAGATGACCCACAGCTGGCCCTGTTCAAGGACTCCCGACGCAGGAGGCAGTCAATCAGGAGTAAACAGAGGAAGGCAATGGGGCACCTCGGAAGGAGGCACAGAGAGGCCATGCCCTGAACTGTATTTAAGGGGAATGTGTGGGAGGGCTGGTTTGCTGAAGGCAACCGCTTGGATTGTTCCTGCTTCTTAGCTCGTATTTTATGGTTGGTGTCTTGTCTTGCTCTGTTTTATGTGAATAAATTTGGCAGGCGTAATTCCAGCCTCTTGCCGTTTGTAAAGGGGTTGTCCCTGCCTTTTCTGCAGGGCTGGTAGCAGGCTGGTACAGAACAGGTTTATGACCATGCAGGTATACATCTTAGTATACAAATAGCAAATGATGAACTACACTGAGACTATACCGTGCAGAGAAGTCTTCATTGATAGATTCTAGATTACCATGAAATTGAGGAAGGCAGATCTTCTCAGCGTTGACATGTTCCAATAAGAAAAAGTGATAAAAGAATAATCCCCCTACTCCAGGAGTCTCTTTAAGATGTGTGGATCCCACCTCCCAGAATGCCCTAGGCAGCATGGCTAGCTGAAAAATTCTCAGAGTTCAAGTCCATAAGTTGCCAAGTTTGGACACTCCTACGCTAGTCAGCCACTGCACAGTGTAGACAGGGGTCTTCAAACTTGGCCCTTTTATGACTTGTGGACTTCAACTCCCAGAATTCCTCAGCCAGACACGCTGGCTGAGGAATTCTGGGAGTTGAAGTCCACAAGTCATCAAAGGGCCAAGTTTGAAGACCCCTGGTATAGATGATTGCCCACCCCCTTTTAATAAGATTACCTATACAAACATGGTATATTGTAGGAATATGCACTACTTATTGAGTGGCTTAAAAATACAGTTTTCCATACTGGAATAGCATTCAAAAGAGTTTAATCCTGTTAAAAATATTGAAAGCTGAGATGGTTCCTACAATGAATGTATGCCATTTTAAAACGCATGAGGAATAGCACCAGAAATGGTGCATTTCTTTTAGGAAGAGAATCAGAACACAATAAGCTAAGGGTGGAAGTAATTCAAGCCATATTTAAAAGGCATCAATGCTGCACATTACAATACTGAAAGTTGTTTTATTTTACCTTACACTGGTGACTAAGCTATAGTTCAACATGCAAACTTCTTGTGGTACACAACTAGAAAATAAATAGGGCAATCTAGATAAATTATTGAGTAAATACATGCTTTAATTCATAACCGTTTGCTGTTTCGCCTATGGTTTTAGTTGAGCAATAAATAAAAGGGGAAATGTTGGGTTTCTTAAAAATCTTTCTTAGTTTAAGGGATATAAGGATATGAATCAGTGGGTTGACCTTGCTGTCTCTCAAGAATGAAGTACTATTGCCAACACAAATGTAGGAACAGGGAGAATTCTCTTAAAACTGTTAATTTTACTGGAACTGTTGACAATCCTCAGCATTGCCTTGATGTTTTTATCAAGATAGATCATTTTAATAACTTAAGAAGAATGATCATCTTACATAAAATTACATTTGTGTTGAAAGAAAGCTATAAGTAAGGTAATTACAGTATGTCAAATTTTCAATTGAGGAACTGAATCACCTTAAAGTATCATTTTTTTTTAAAAAAAAATGAGAAACTGAGATTTTATACTAACTGTGGATCATCTTCTAGTCTACAATAGCCAAACCTTAATTTACCTTTTCAACTCTGTTCTGCCCTCCAGTTTCATGGAACTGAATTTGCTCCTGTAAATCTGAAAACCAGAAGAACAATTTAAAAATGTAGACTAAGTTCTTGATCATAATTGGGAAGAATTCCTGGCATACCTACATTTCGCAGTTAGTCACACTGCGAAACTATGGATTCCAAGGCATTCAAACATCACCTGTAAAGTAGTTTGTATTTCCCCCCCCTATGATTATATTGTTGCCCAGGAAAAGCTACATTTGATTTAAAGATTTAATTTAAGGGAGACCCCCATCTACTCCCAAATACCTGTTTCATTTGGTTCTTGCAAAGAACAAGTTTGATATTCCATCAAGGTCTTGTTCTAACCCAAATTCTATTCTTTAAGTGGCCATTAATACCAATTTTAATTAATGTACTTTTAATTTTAGCTGTTTTATTTGTTTTGATAGTTGCTGTTTTATAATGTTCATTGTTTTAATGTGTTAAGATTTGCTTTAAACTGTATTTTAATTGCATTTCTATGAGCCCTCCTCAACCAGTGAGGGAATAAGCAGTATGCAAATTCTCTAAAATTATAATAATGGCAATTCTAATGTCTCTGCAATTATTTTTTGCTGAGCAGTATCAATATGGAAGAGTGGTTAATTTTTGGTAGCTGGCTGATCTTCTAACCAATTAAGTGACATGGATATTAGGAATGGTGCCAGAGGCACAAATGTCTTTGCTCAAGGGGAAAAAAGGGAAAAAGTCTAGGCTTTGCAGGATATTAAACTTCAAACTGCAAAAAAAGAAAATGCATTTTATCTTGTCTGTGCATGGGAGCATGCACATACAAATGTGCATGCTTGTTCCTAGGTACATCAAAATGTAACTGTCTACTAGGGCTGTGCATGCTTTAAAAATGAACTGCAATCAAGGCTTTGAAATTTGTGTCAGCATCAGACTTTACTGCTGTCAGTTAAAAGCAGCCGTCTCCTTTTTTGCAAACGTCCAAGTCCATGTGAAAACAGATGCCCTTGCTTTAATGAGTCTGCTTATTAAAAGTATGCTTAAAGCAATGGCCTCTTTAATCAGGCATTTACAGAAGCTTAAAACTCGCGTCTATTGTAATCAACTTCAGAGAGGGATTAATAGTCAGTGGTGGGATTCAGCCAGGCAGAACCGGTAGCTAACTTTTGGTTGCCCAGGCCCAGAATGGACTTCCGGAAGCGGCATCCGAACAGAGAACCGGTTGTTCACATATTTGAATCCCACAGCTGGACGTGGGCTTATGTGATATTTAAGTAACACCAGCTGCCTGCAATTAGTGCAGGTTCGAGTCCCACCAGGCTCAAGGTTGACTCAGCCTTCCATCCTTCCGAGGTAGGTAAAATGAGGACCCAGATTGTTGCGGGCAATAAGCTGACTTTATGATTAACTATCGTAAATAATCATGTTGGAAGTGCAGAAGTAAACACATTAACAGTAAATATCCGCCCACAAAGCCCAACAGATTAGCGAGAAAATAAAGTGTCCTGCAGCAAAAGTATTCAGCTGACGTTCAGAGGGACAAATAGGCAAAAGGATGGAGAGATAACACTAAAAATATAGAACCATCCGTCACATTAAGCTTCCTTTAAATCAAACTCAAATTTGAGCTCCCCCTCCCCCTTTTCTTCCTGGTTGTTTTCATGAGTGTCCCAACACCTGCCTGGAGGGCCTTGAAGTGATGCAATAAAGCACATTTATTACCTGAAATAATTATGGGTCCAGGATAGCCTTCAAAATTGCCAGAGAGAAATCCGTAAAGCGTGACCCAAGGCCCAGCAGAAAGAGAGCTCGTGACTCTGCATAGTGCAAACTGCAACTGTAATTGGGGGGGGGGGAACATAATTCTTACATGTAGCTTTAGTAATTATAAGATGCTTTATTTATAACTCGGAACCTTTGGAACTCTTCTGATGAATTTATTTGGCAGGCAAGCTTGCAGCTATTTTGCATCTGAGGATGCTGTGGGTTGCCTGAGAAGAAAGGAACGACTTACTCACCGTAATACAATTCTTCATGCTTCCACCCACCCACCCACCCCAGATAGATTTTGGGAATGTGGATTTGAAAGGGATGGAAGATCATTGTTTTAGATTGCTCCCACCCGGCTACCAAGAGAAGTTTTAAGTTTGATCTTTTGGAGTCCCGTTTTAAGAGTAGGTGCAAAGAAAGGAGTTTTTGCCGTGAGAGAAATAGTTAATTGGCGTTCTAAGGAGCTTGGCTTCACGGGAATATAATTGGGGGGGGACTTTGAAGCGCAAAAATGGAGATCCTTATTTACCATTAAGGCAAATAGGAGGAAAGTGAGGTAGACATGGAGGAAAGAGAAGAATTGGAGGTTCTGGAAAAGAAGGGGATTATCCCCCCAAGGAGCAGAGAGGGAAGAAATTAAAGTTAAGATGCTGGAGGTGTATAAAGTGAGCTGCGTGGCTTCGACAGAAGTGGAGAGGACTAGTTTTTGAGCTCAGACTGGGCTGAAGCAAGAGCTCCTCAAGCAAGGTGAGATCTCACTAAAGTAGGGGTGTCAAACTGCCGGCTCGCAGGCTGGACGCATAACATGAGGAAACTGTGCCCACCCCATTGCCGGCAATGGGGAAAAGGTTCCAATACGTCACGCGGCGTCACGTGACATCATGAGTTTGACATGTCTGCACTAAAGGAAGGCCCATTGGAGAAGGGATGGTGGTCAGAGAAGAAAAAGAAAGGTGCAAGAAAGACAAGCAAGATGGAGAAAAGGACAGATAGCAAGAACACTTAGACTTATATACCACTTCACAGTGCTTTACAGCCCTCTCTAAGCAGTTTACAGAGTCACCATCTTGCCCCCAACAATCTGGCTCCTCATTTTACTGACCTTGGAAGGATGGAAGGCTGAGTCAACCTTGAGCCGGTGAGAATCGAACTGCCGAACTGCTGGCAGCAGTCACTCAGCAGACGTAGCCTGCAGTACTGCATTCTAACCACTGCACCACCCATCACAACTCCATGGGCAACATTCCTCCAGGTCTTCCTGTCCTCTACCATCTTCTTTAGTTCATTTAAGCTCACACCTACTGCTTCAGTGACTCCATCCAGCCACCTCATTCTCTGTCGTCCCGTTCTTCTCTTGCCCTCAATCTTTCCCAGCATTAGGCTCTTCAATGAGTCCTTCCTTCTCATTAGGTGGCCAAAGTATTTGAGCTTCAACTTCAGGATCTGGCCTTCTAAAGAGCAGTCAGGGTTGATCTCCTCTAGGACTGACTGGTTTGATCGCCTTGCAGTCCAAGAGACTCGCAGGAGTCTTCTCTAGCACTATAGTTCAAAGGCTTCAATTCTTTGGCGCTCAGCCTTTCTTATGGTCCAACTTTCACAGCCATACATTGCAACTGGGAAGTCCATAGCCTTGACTATACGCACTTTTGTTGACAGGGTGATGTTTCTGCTTTTTAGTGTGCTGTCTAGATTTGCCATGGCTTTCCTCCCCAGGAGCAAGCGTCTTTTAATTTCTTGGCTGCAGTCCCCATCTGCAGTGACCTTGGAGCCCAGGAAAATAAAATCTGTCACTACCTCCATTTCTTCCCCATCTATTTGCCAGGAATTGAGAGGGCCGGATGCCATGATCTTGGTTTTCTTAATGTTTAGTTTCAACTTTTATTCCTACTTACAACAATTAAGATAGATGGCAGCCTTGCTGCATAAGAAGGGGCTCTAGATAGCAGCATGCTAGAATTATTATTTATTCCATGAAAATATTCTCAGCCAAAAGTCACTTACTTTGGCTTCTGAAGTTATTGACCAAATACGTCATCAGGCTATCTCCAGATGGTGACTGTTAAGGACGCTGTTTTTTTAAAAAAAATTCTGGCAGATGTTTACTTGTCTGATGTCCCTAATAATGTGTGCTACCCGTCCATTTCCAGATGTTATGGTTTACATTCCCTGCCTCTTAAGAAAAATGCTAAAATATTAGAAAGCCCCCAGATAGTTAGAACTTTTAAAGTCCCATTGTAGGGGTATGCTGCCATTCTCGGTCAGCCCGCTGAGCTGACAGAACAGGAATTGGTATCCCTTTCTCTGTAACTCTTTGAATATTCATCCAGTAAAATCTTATTGTCTCTGCCTCCTAAAGTACCTGCTGTCTCTTGGCTGGCCAGCAGGTGGCAATGCAGCATGTTTTCTCACCTTTCATCCATGTTTGAAGGATCATGTGTATCTTGGTGTCTCTGCACATATGTTCAAGGGTTCGATTTCTGTCTGAATAGATTATATATTTTTTCTTCAGGAATTCAAGACTTCCTAGGGGGAAATCTCCCTTCCTTGTATCCTCACAATGCTTGAGGTAGGTAGGGCTATGAGAGAATGACTGGCAGAAAGTCAGCCCATGGAATTATCTATGGTTGATGATGGATCAAAGAGAATCTTCTGGGTCTTAGTCCAACTTAATCAGTTGAACAGCTTCCCTCCTGCAAATGTGGGTGCTCCATTGCTGGAGGTTTTTAAGGAAAGATTAGATGACCATTTGTCTGGGATGTCTATCTATGGAGATTCTCAGTCAACCAGGCCATGTTGTCCCACAGGTGCTTTTTTTTCACAAGGCAACCAGAATTTCTTGTTTTTTCTTTGAAGATGTTTCGCTTCTCATCCAAGAAACTTCTTCAGCCCTTGACTGGATGGTGGGAATGGAAGGATTTATACTCCTTGCAGACAGCTGGTCGTTTGCCTCCTTTTAGAGAGTCATTGAGGCCACCTGGAGGCGTATCTGTGTCATCAGGGTCACCTGAATGGTGCAGATGGGTGTGGAGCCTTCTTGGAACTGCTGAAAGGACTGTGTGGTAGACTGGAGATAGATTATGTCATATCCTTCCTCCTTTGTTGAGAGAGGGCTGTTCAGTGTTGACATAGATAGCCTGTTTGACTCCTCTTTCAAACCATCTTTGTCCAAAACATTGACTTTTCTGTCTTCAAAAGAGCGGCCTTTGTCTTTTAAATGCAGATGGACTGCTGAATTTTGTCCTGATTGGGTTGTTCTCCTATGTTATACCATGGCTTTATGAAGTGGTTGCTTTGTTTCCCCAATGTACAGATCTGCACACGGCTCACTGCATTGTACTGCATCTACCACGTTGCTCAGTTTGTGTCTGGGTGTTTTATCCTTGGGGTGGACAAGCTTCTGCCTTAGTGTATTTGTGGGTTTGAAGTGCGCAGGTGTGTTGTGTTGGCTGAAGATCCTCCTGAGCTTTTCCGATATTCCTGCAACAATAACATTTTTATTTTTCCTTGAGAAAGATGGAATTGGGTTTTGCAAATATTCCTTCAGAGATTTGAGTCCGAGGTAATTCGGCTGAATCGTTGAACTAAATGGATTTTTCTGGATTGTAAGGTCATTTCAAATCATTTTGTGAGAACGGGTATCTCTGAGCTGGCTTCAACGATTCTGATGCTTCGTTGCATGTTCAGGGCTGGCTTTGTTGAATCCATTCAATCTGACTTGACAAACATGCCAAGTGAGTCAGATAGATTGTTCGAATCAATTCAGATTATTGAACTGAATGACACCAGGTCTCCAGACCAAGTCAACAGTTCTAATCAGATTTTGTTTAATTTACACAGAAATCCACTAACCCTTCTTTGCGCTGTGAGTAATTGGCAAAGAAAATCTTTCAGGTCTTCCATAGGTTTATTTTCCAGGTTACTCCTTAAATCAGAAGAGTTTGAATTATCATTTGGCCAGCAACCTGTTTATTTTTCGCTGCTTACTCTCCAGTGACTGTAGCTTTCATCTTACAGTTAAAAAAAGTCCACCAGAAATCCTGCAGAAAAAGCAGAATAGGCATTTTTGGGTCCTTTATAAATGGGAGGATATTCCCCCCCCAACCCCCCCGCCACAAATTGTCTATTTTCTGGAGTTGAGCCTGGATAAGATCAATGTAAGTAGCTCTTTGGGATGCAATGATGAAAAAAGGATTATCCTGTATTATGGGCAAGCTTGGCCCTCAATATTTGTGTGTTCAATTAGACAACAAATAGAGCTAGAAGGGACATTGGAAAATAATAATAATAATAATAATAATAATAATAATAATAATAATAATAATAATAATAATAATAACAACAACAACAACAACAACAATAACAACAATAACAATAACAACAACAAGAACAACAACAACAACAACAACAACAACAACAACAACAACAACAACAACAATAATAATAATAATAATAATAATAATAATAATAATAATAATAATAATAATAATAATAATGTTGGAAGGGACCTTGGAGGTCATCTTGTCCAACCCGCTACTCAGGCAGGAAACTCTACACCATTTCAGACAAATGTCCCTCCAGTCTCCACTTTAAAATTCCAGTGTTGGAGCATTCACAGCTTCTGGAGGCAGGTTGTTCCACTGGTTAATTGTTCTTACTGTCAGAAGGTTTCTCCTTAGTTCTAGGTTGCTTCTCTCTTTGGTTAGTCTCCATCCGTTGCTTCTTGTCCTGCTTTCAGGTGCTTTGGAGAATAGCTTGTCTCCCTCTTCTTTGGGGCAGCCCTGAGATACTGGAGCACTGCTATCATGTCACCCCTCGTCCTTCTCTTCATTAAACAAGACATACCCAATTCCAGCAACCGTTCCTTATATGTTTTGGCCTCCAGTCCCCTAGTCCAGCCCCCTGCTCAAGAAGGAGACCCTATACCACTTTAGACAAGTGGCTGTCCAGTCTCTTCTTAAAAACCTCCAGTGATGGAGCGCTCACAACATCTGAAGGCAAGTTGTTCTACTGGTTAATTGTCCTCACTGTTAGGAAGTTTCTCCTTAATTCCAGGTTGCTTCTCTCCTTGATGAGGCTCCATCTTTCTTGTCCTGCCCTCTGGTGCTTTGGAAAATAAGTTGACACCCTCCAATCAAATACTGGAATACTGCTATCTTGTCCCCCCCCCCCCTACTTCCTTGTTTTCTCTAGTCTGGCCATACCTAAATCCTGCAACTGTTCTTCATAGGTGTCAGAATCTTTTAGGATCTTTTAACCATGTTAAGAGAAAATGATCACTGCATCATCTAAGAAATGGCATTATTATTAATGACTTGACTGTTCAGAAATCTTTTGATTCCCAGGATGTTGGACGTGTTCGTGCTGCAACTGCAACACGTATTAAATATCTTTAACATTCCTCTCCACAAAAAGATATTGAACCGTGAATTCTTCCGAGGCTATCTAAACTTACAGATTTGGTTGAGAGGAACCGAGTGTTTGGCTGGCATATGTCAATCATCAAACTACAAAGTAAAACCATGCCTTCTTGCCCGAATACACGCACCGAGGTTGTGGTGCATTTTTTTAGGATTTCAGTTTTAAAGACAAATATTATTATCATCTAAAAGTGCGCATAGTCAAGGCCATGGTTTTCCCGGTTGCAATGTATGGCTGTGAAAGTTGGAGTTAGTACTGCACATTTTGACTGCAGCAAGATTGGCTTACGCTCAAAAATGGGAAAGGAAATTAGTAAGAAAAATCTTATCCTGCACTGAAATGGATAGGTTAACATTAGAGATCAAAACCAAAACCGAAACGGACTATTATGAAATTTGGAACAACGTGTGCAAATGGCTAGAGTTAAGGAGGAACGCTGGGATGAATACCAACTGATTAGCTGATAGTTTAGAAACCTTTTACAGGATAGAATTGAAAGATACTTAATCACAGCGTAGATGAACGAAAGAATGTTCACTAGAAAACTCATAGATGTCATATTCACAGTTTGTTACAATGTAGCTCCCCCCCTCGTTTATTTCTTTATATAAGGTAATACTAATAGCAGTGTTGAAGCCAGGGAAGTTGTAACATGTCCACTTTTGTTTTTAATTAGATATTCAATAAAATTTGTAAAAAAAAAAAAAAGAAAGAAAGTTGGACCTTAAGAAAGGCTGAGCGCCAAAGAATTGAGGCCTTTGAACTCTGGTGCTGGAGAAGACTCCTGCGAGTCCCTTGGACTGCAAGGCGATCAAACCGGTCAGTCCTAGAGGAGATCAACCATGACTGCTCTTTAGAAGGCCAGATCCTGAAGCTGAAACTCAAATCCTTTGGCCACCTAATGAGAAGGAAGGACTCACTGGAGAAGAGCCTAATGCTGGGAAAGATTGAGGGCAAGAGAAGAAGGGGACGACAGAGAGTGAGGTGGCTGGGTGGAGTCACTGAAGCAGTAGGCGTGAGCTTAACAACAACAAAATTATTATCTAGAAAGCCAGCTTGGTGTAATGGTTAAGGCATTTGGCTAGAAACGAGGAGATCATGATTGCCCTATTTTACGACCTTCTTTTCCACAGTTGTTAAGTGAGTCACTGCAGGTGTTAAATTAGTAACAGGGTTGTTAAGTGAATAAAGCTTCCCCGCTGACTTTGCTGGTCAGAAAGTTGAAAAAGCTGATCACATGACCCCAGGACACAGAAACCGGCATAAGTAAGAGTCAGTTGCCGAGCACTTGAATTTTGATCACAGGGACATGGGAATGCTGCAACGGTCATAAGTGTGAAAAACAGTCACTTTTTTTTCCCAGTCCAGCTGCAACCTCACACGGTCACTAAATGAAATGTTGTAAATTGAGGACTATCTGTGGTCTTGCTCTAGGCGCAAAGCCAGCTGGGTGACTCTCCGCAAAGTCATTCTCTCTCAGCCCAAGGAAGAAAGCAATGGGAAGCCATTTCCAAACTCTTATCAAGATGACTGCAAACACACACACACAGCCTAGAGAGCTGAAGAAGATTCTACATATAAGCAAGAAAAATCAAATGCCCAGGTATTGTATAGGTTGTACCTTGCTTAATAGTAGCAATTGTGAGAGGGATCTCCTGGTGGACAATCCCTTAAATATGAGCCAGCCGTGTGCAGCAGCTGCCAAAAAAGCCAACACAGTGCTAGGCTGCATCAACAGAGGGATAGAATCAAAACCACATGAAGTGATAGTGCCACTTTACAATGCCTTGGTAAGGCCACACTTGGAATACTGCATCCAGCTTTGGTCACCACGATGTAAAAAAAAAAGATGTTGAGACTCTAGAAAGACTACAGAGAAGAGCAACAAAGAAGATCAGGGGACTGGAGGCTAAAACATATAAGGAATGGTTGCTGGAATTGGGTATGTCTAGTTTAATGAAGAGAAGGATGAGGGGGGACATGATAGCAGTCTTCCAATATCTCAGGGGTTGCCACAAAGAAGAGGGAGTCAAGCTATTCTCCAAAGCACCTGAAAGCAGGACAAGAAGCAACAGATGGAAACTAATCAAGGAGAGAAGCAACCTAAAACTAAGGAGAAAATTAATTAATCAGTGGAATAACCTGCCTCTAGAAGCTGTGAATGCTCCAACACTGAAAGTTTTTAAGAGACTGGACAGCCATTTGTCTGAAATGGTAGGGTTTCCTGCCTGAGCTTGGGGTTGGACTAGATGACCTCCAAGGTCCCTTCCACCACCACCACCACCACCACCACCACCACCATCATCATCATCATCATCACCATCATCATCATCATCATCTAAAACTTTTATTCATAAAACATGAAACTCAGTCAACTGAACACTCAAATTGACTGGCACTAATGGTTGACACGGGTCGCTGCCAGCATCCTAGGTATCAACCAGGTATCTCCTTAAAATGTAAGATGTTCCGAGTAGCGCAGTTTTTTGTAGCTTTGCTGGAGATATTGCAGGAAGCTGCAATTTCTTGATGTGTTTTGCAAAGTTTTTGGACATAGTTCCCAGTGCCCTGATGACAATGGATATCACTGTTACACGTTTCATCCATAATCGTGCAGTTTCGATGGCCAGGTCGTGGTATTTTGTGATTTTTTTCCAGTTCTTTTTCTTCGACTCTGGCATCTCCTGGTACAGCGATATCAATCAACTGTACGCTTCCGTTCTCTACGACTGCGTTATCTGGCGTGTTGTGTTCCAAATGGCAATCTGTCTGTATTCGGAAGTCCCTCAAGATCTTCACCCTCTCATTCTCGACAACTTTTTCCACCCTATATTCCCACTACTTTTCGGACACAGGCAAGTCATATTTTTTACACAATGCCCAGTGGATTAGTTTAGCAACTTGGTCATGTCTAGCTTTGTAATCAGTTTGTGCGATTTTGCTACACTCATATATTAAATGTGAAACAGTTTCAGCTTTGTTGTTGCAAAGTTGGCAATTTGGATTGTCAGTAGATTTTCTGTATCTTCGCTTTCATGGCATTAGTTTGTAGTGCTTGTTCTCGAGCAGCCAGTATTAAGCCTTCTGTTTCTTTCTTGATGGTTCCCATCTTAAGCCATGTCCACATCAAGTTGTTATCACATTTTCCTTCAATGTTTTTCAAATGGTGTCCATGCAAAGCTTTGGTTTTCCATCTATTTAATCTTATCATCCAGCTCTTTTTTCACAGCCTGCAGCAATTTTCTGTATTATTATTATTATTATTATTATTATTATTATTATTATTATTATTATTATTATTATTATTATTATTATTATTATTATTATTATTATTATTATTATTATTATTATTATTATTATTCACTATACCATAGCTTTTTGTAGCCAGTGAGATTCAGATGTATTGATGGCTTTTCCTTCATACAATCCCTGAATGCATCTTAAAAATGTACCTGAAAATTACCCAGGCTTTTATTATTATTGTTATTCTGATTAATAGCATTTGATTGCTATTTATCTTCAGCTATTACAATCCATGCAGTTGAATTTTCCGTAGGTGGATGCTGTCAGTTTGCTCTTTTTTTTTCTTTGTTACTTGAATAAAGCACATCAAAAGGTGCATTTATTGTGTGACTCAGCTGAGAAGCAAAGTTACCTGGACTTACGTTCTTTCTCCTTCTAGCACTCTCACCCTCCCTTTCTGAGTAGCTCCTTGCGCGTTTACCAGTCTGAAGAGGCTGAATGTTAAGACGTTGAAAAGGTTCACAACACGCTCGATTTCAGCTCCTTGCTAATTTGAGGCAGGAAGAAAATTATACCTTTTGGAAATACTTGGCAAAGTTGGCTTAGGTGGATGCTTTTGCTATCTCTGTACTAATACACCACCCGTTCTGTCTAACAAGTGGCCCAGAAGTGAGCATTATGTTGCATTATTGCAAGAGAAAACAGATATTAAATGCAATGCGATCTTCATACCTTAAAATATTTCCCAGGTTTACTTAAAATATATAGGAGCAGTTCTTATTTAAAACTACCTTTAGAAAGAACTCTTGGAAGAAGGGTTTAGCTCAGTCTTTTGATATAAGTGATTATTTTAAATAGCTCATTTTCCCAGAATTTGTTCCTAGCAGCTACTTTATTTCCAAGTCTACCCTATCTTCCAATTAACATCTTATTTATCTGTAGCATCTGCACACCACTGGGCAATTATAGCCAAAATTAGTAGATTCAGTTTCCATATCTCCATCTCTCTCTCTCTCTCTCTCTCTCTCTCTCTCTCTCTCTCTCTCTCTCTCTCTCTCTCTCTCTCTCTCTCTCTCTCTCTCTCTCTCTCTCTCTCTCTCTCTCCCTCCCTCCCTCTCTCCCTCTCTCCCTCTCTCCCTCTCTCTCTCTCCCTCCCTCCCTCCCTCCCTCCCTCTCTCTCTCTCTCTCTCTCTCTCTCTCCTTCTTCTGCATTTTTATTTTTGGTTTATTTTAAAATTCTGAAACTTTGCTTCGAAGATCTAAAATCCAATCAATCTGAGCTTCATTTTCTATAGAGCCCAGTGGTTGAGTTCATACATTATGCTCACTTATGCTCAGCTTTCTATCTCTGACTTATTTAGTTAGACATTAACACAAAGCAAAGCATTGAAACAAGACACAATTGGCTGCTGGTAAAACGTTAAGCCGTAAGTCACGATTTATGGGCCTTTTCAGCGGTGGCTCCTTCCCTGTGGAATATCATCCCTGTGGAAATAAGGTTGCCCCCAACTTTGATTTTCTTTCACAAGGCCCTGAAGTCCTGGTTTTGCCAATGGACCCGGTGAAGCCAGTGTGGGGTGGAACCCATGAAATGGCTTAGATTAACTCTAGTCACCAGGAGGTAGCAGTTAATTGCTTTTTATTGTTTTACATTAAGCTCTCATCTTTCTAAGCCACCCAGAGTCACTGAGAGTGACATGGGCAGCCATATAAATCTTCTTAAAGAAGTAAACATATTTACAAACCACAGTAGTTTTGCTTATACAGTGATACCCTCCAAAAGCAGCAGATAACATGATGATGATGATGAAGAAGAACACTGGGAGCTATCTAACAAAATGAGAATTGAATGGTGAAAAAATTAAGGTTCTACATTTAGGAGTCCTAGTGGACAATCACTTAAATATGAGCCAGTGGTGTGCTGCAGCTGCCAAAAAAGCCAACATAGTAGTAGGCTGCATTAACAGAGGGATAGAATCAAGATCACGTGAAGGGTTAATACCACTTTACAATGCCATGGTAAGGCCACACTTGGAATACTGCATCCAGTTTTGGTCACCACGATGTAAAAAAGATGTTGAGACTCTAGAAAGAGTACAGAGAAGAGCAACAAAGATGATCAGGGGACTGGAGGCTAAAACATATAGGGAATGGTTGCTGGAATTGGGTATGTGTAGTTTAATGAAGAGAAGGGTGAGTGGTGACATGATAGCAGTGTTCCAATATCTCAGGGGCTGCCACAAAGAAGAGAGAGTCAAGCTATTCTCCAAAGCACCTGAGAGCAGGACAAGAAGCAACGGATGGAAACTAATCAAGGAGAGAAGCAACCTAGAACTAAGGAGAAACTTCCTGACAGTTAGAACAATCAACCAGTGGAAAAACCTGCCTCCAGAAGCGGTGAAGACCTTAATGAAAGTCAGGAGATAAAGAAATGTTTACTTATGGGTTAGCCTCTGATGTCTTCTAGATGTTGTCTGCCCACATTTGGTACTCTAATATCCTAGATATTGAAAACAGGTCTTTGCCTGTATAAATCCTCAGGAGTGTGCCCACTGGCAAAGCCATTCAATACAATTGTCTATGGAGATTCTCAGTCATCCAGGTCATGGGGTTGTCCCAGAGATGCTTTTCCGTCAGGCAACTGGACTTTCTTGTTTTTCCTTTGAAGATGTTTCACTTCTCATCCATGAGGCATCTTCAGCTCTGACTTCAGCTCCCCAACCATCCAGTCAGAGCTGAAGAAGCTTCTTGGATGAGAGGTGAAAAACCTTCGAAGGAAAAACCAAGAAAGTCCAGTTGCCTCATGAAAAAAGCTTCTTTGTGATGACTTGGAGAGAAATATGCAAGAACCATTCTCTGGGAATATTTTTTTGTGTTCTAAGGGGGAAAATATACTGTATTCAGAAGTAGCTCAGGCAAATTCCTCCTTGTGCACTGGGCTAAAAAAAGGAGAGGGGTGGGGAATCACAATCAGGCTTGCAAGATTGTGTTATTGCAACTTATATTACTAAAATAGAGACCAGTATTCCTGTGGGGTTGATTTTTCTGCTCTGGTTTACCTCGTGGGTAGGGAATTCAAATGATGTTATCTCAAGTGATCTGCCCATAAATGTCTGTCAAACATGAGATATGTGCAAGTCAGTAAATATTACATTAAGAAGGATATCAAAGAAGACACGATGGCGAAATCCCTTCAGGTATTTGAAATGAAAAACTCAATTTCATCTAATTGCTGTGTGGGTTTAGATCACCCTGTTAAGCAATTACTTTACAAGCCTTGCTGCAGAAATTGGTTAGTGATTTCAGTGGGCAGATGCCGTGCTGGGCTAAGCCTGGTTTTGTTGTCTCCTGATGCAGGTTTGTCTCGTTTTAACATGTAGTACATTTAGGGGCTATAGGAAGTTTTTGGATTTGTAGGCCAAAAAATGCTTCAGAGCCTGGAACAGGACAACTTGCCGTAGTCAACTTGCTGCGGGATAACTCGTCATGGGACAATTCAACAATCGGGTTTTCATTATTTAGAATAATTTAAAAACATGTTTTAATTTTTGTCATTTACATTTCATTTTGTCCTTCCTTTTGCACCCTTTCTTTAAGGATTCTGTTCCACCATTTCTTCAATATTAGGGTAACTCTTGTCCAGCGGTGAGTTGGCCCTGGTGAGTTGGCCCTGGTGAGATGGCTGTGGCAAGCTGGACATGGTAAATTGGCCATGGTGAGTTGGTCATGGTGAGTTGACCATGGTGACTTGGCCATGATGAGTTGGCCATGGTGAGTTGACCATGGTGACTTGACCATGATGAGTTGGCCATGATGAGTTGGCCATGGTGACTTGGTCATGGTGACTTGGCCACAGTGGGCTGGCCATGGTGAGTTGGCCATGGTGAGTTGGCCATGGTGAGCTGGATAAGGTGAGTTGGCTGTGGTGAGTTGAGCATAGTGAGTTGGCCGTGGCGAGTTGGCCATGGTGAGTTGGCTGTGGTGAGTTGGCCTCAGGAAGTTTCTCTAGACCCTTCAGAGCCTGTGAAGAGACTCCAACAGCAGCTCCCTACAGCTTTTGAAAGCAGCAATATCTTTTTCCTAGGAGTGTGCGGCTGCAAAATTATCCTAAGAAAAGACCTTTAGTTCAAGAGGTTGCAGACTGGAGCTACAGATGGATCCAGGTACATGTTAAAGGACCTTTCAGCTTTTCAGTTAAAGGATCTGTGTTTTAGTCAAGAACCTAGAATTGTGACCCAAGCAGGTAGCTTAGAAAAACCAAAGACCTTTTATTTATTTATACAATAGAATTTTGGATTTCTATGTACTATGGATTTTTGTACCATTCTATTTATAATCTAAAACAGTACTTGGAAATACAACTATTTGCAAAAATGCAACATTCAGCAGCTGAGTTGCAGTTTTGATTTATGCCGTTCATAACTTCCAAATGTTGAATACGCAAAAACTGTGCGCCCACACTGAACACTGGCAATGCACAGCCTGTTATTTTATGCATTGCAACTTTTGCTGAGGTGCATTTAATGTTTATCTTGAAAAGTGTAATTTTTTTTTAAACAAAGGTATTTCAGATGTCTGTGGTGTCTGAAATGAATGCAACACCAAATGCCACATTTGAGAAACACCAGTCTCTGGGATTTGCACTCAGGGCCACCTGAGTGGTGCAGATGGGTGTGGAGCCGTCTTTCAACACTTCCAAGAAGGCTCTGCACCCATTTGCACTACTCAGGCGACCCCGACGACACAGATAAACCTCCAAGTGGCCTCAATGACTCGCTGAAAAAATGCAAATGACCAGCTGTCTGTAAGGAGTATAAATCCTGCCATTCCTTCATCATCCAGTCAGAGTTGAAGAAGCTTCTTGGAGAAGAAGTGAAACATCTTCAAAAACAAACAAACAAACAAACAAACAAACAAACAAACAAACAAACAAGAAAATCCAGTAGCCTCTTGAAAAAGCACCTTAGGGACAGTTATGACACATGAGGTTTTTCTTCCTTCTGCAAGGTCTGTGATGTAGATCACTAATTAGAGCACTGATGTGCATCTATTACTGTTTTAATTTATAAGATGTCTGCAATATTGAAACTGTTGGGAATATTGTAAATCCTTTTATTAAAGGTAAAGGTAAAGGTTCCCCCGCACATGCGTGCTAGTCGTTTCCAACTCTAGGGGCCGGTGCTCATCTCCGTTTCAAAGCGGAAGAGCCAGCGCTTGTCCGAGGACGTCTCCGTGGTCATGTGGCCGGCATGACTAGACACCAAAGGTGCACGGAACGCTGTTACCTTCCCACCGGAGTGGTCCCTATTTTTCTACTTGCATTTTTACATGCTTTCAAACTGCTAGGTTGGCAGAGGCTGGGACGAGTAACAGGCGCGCACTCTGCTACGCGGCACTCAGGATTCGACCCGCCAAACTGCCGACCTTCTGATCGACAAGCTCAGCGTCCTAACCCACTGAGCCACTGCGTCCCTTCAAATCCTTTTATTAGGGTAGCACATCTAACGTTCCATTCTTTTGTTGGGTGGGAAAAAAGACTCTTCAGGATGACTAGGTTTTTTTTCCTTCCTGCAGAGCTGCATACAGTTGAAAAATGTACTGGAATTCTTTCTTACGATTACATATTAATTATCATTGTTATTATTTTGAAATACATTCAGGAATCATGATGCTATTAACATGGATCGATCTGAAATCTGGAGAACTCAGAGTTGCTTTTGGTCACCGGGTGCTTCTGCCTTTTAGCTATAGTTGAACACAAGGGAATATCAACCAAGTAGAGTTTCATCTGGCAATATAATAAGTTCCTTGCATGAATTCAGATATTTCCCTCCCACCCCATCACAGATGGACAATAATAATAATAATAATTTGCTTGTATTGTCCCAGGTCTTTTGAGAAAAACTTTGATGCCTTCCAAATTCTTAATCCTAGTCAGAGAGGTCCCAAGATGTAGGAAAGTATAACTAGCAAAGAACTTTGTCCTGTGAGAGCAGAGATACTTACTATTGAAAAGGCAGGAACACTATATTCTGCTATATCAAATCTAGCATTTTTGGGGGTAGAAATGATTCTTCCACCCTCCCTCCCTCCCTCCCTTATTCCATGGTAGAAATGTAGGTAATGCTTACTCAGCAGAGTCTGGCAATCCATAATAAACCAACCAATCAAACAAAACATCCTTGTATCTTCTCTTAGCATGGGGATATATCTACTTTTATTAAAAAAATCCAAATTCATTTTCATTTGTAGCTTTTGCTATAGGGAGCCGTTTTTGCTGGTCTAGTGGTTAAACAGGGTCGCGGTGGCTCAGTGGGTTAGGATGCTGAGCTTGTCGATCAGAAGGTCGGCAGTTTGGCGGGTCGAATCCTGAGTGCCGCGTAACAGAGTTGAGCGCCTGTTACTCGTCCCAGCTTCTGCCAACCTAGCAGTTCGAAAGCACGTAAAAATGCAAGTAGAAAAATAGGGACTGCTCTGGTGGGAAGGTAACAGCGTTCCGTGCGCCTTTGGCGTCCAGTCATGCCGGCCACATGATTACGGAGACGTCCTCGGACAAGCGCTGGCTCTTCGGCTTTGAAACGTAGATGAGCACCGGCCCCTAGAGTCGAAAATGACTAGCATGCATGTGCGGTGGAACCTTTACCTTTACCTTTTAGTGGTTAAAACATCAGGCTAGAAAACTGGAGATCATGAGTTCTAGTCCCGCCTTAGCCACGGAAGCTGAATGGGTGACTTTGGGCCAGTCATATTCTCTCTCAGCCCAACTCACCTCACTGGGTGATTGTTGTGAGGGAAAATAGGAAGAGGAAAGGGCGTTGCATAAATTCACCAGCGTGAATTATTTGTGAAAATAAAAAAAGGTGGGATATAAAGTAAACAAATACATAAATAACTTGATACATGTTTGACAGTGACTTATCTTCCAGGAACTATGTTTTCCTGTGGAACATCTCAGAAAAAGCTATAACTATATTGGACAGTTGACCTGGCTTCAAATTGTTTCTATCAATGAAACCAAGTAAAAATGGAAATCACACTTTTGACACTGCAGATGAATGCCCACTGGGTAGATTATATTTTCCCCTCTGTTTTTACCAGTTTTCCATTATGTATGGGGCTTACATACAGTATGTCTGTCTGACAGAAATGCAATTCTTCTCTAAAACAGTGGGCTTTAGTGGAATCCATAGGAAAGAAAGAAGCAAGCCAAACACCTTCAGATACTATTTATTTACTTATTGAGGGCATTTGTGTGCTGCCTACTCCCTCGATGGCACACGGAAATGAAATTGAAGCAGCAAACGAACAATTAAAACAAACATTACAAGGTTATTAAACAATAAAACAATGAAATTTAAAAGCAGTCATTAACACTGAAAAGATTTGGTTAAGCCAGTAGATTTTGAGCTTGTTCCCTAACTGTAATACTCGCTTCCAAAGGTAGCTTGTTCCATCTCTATTGATTCCCTGGTGGGAAAAAGTATAATTACCCATAAATGCCATATGTGTCTGTGATGGGTCCCAGGGAAGATGCCCTGTTAATGTCAAAGGGATGCTGTAGGGGAATAAACAGCCCTAAAAATAGCTTTGCGCATTGTGAGAACCTTGAATTTGTCTGACCATCAGTGAAACTCTTCCAACGCAGAATTATATGGCATCTTTAGGAGCTTCTGCTTACTGCACAACATCACAGGACAACCGCAATAATAGTAATGTACTGAACTTGCAATCTTTAAGCACATTGCAGTGACATGAAGTTGAAGTTTAACAGCACATGGTTCATAGAAGCTGGGTCTGCCTCTCACAGGTTTACCAGTCAAATAAACAGTGCTTTTTTTGTAAAAGAAAAAGGTGCCGGAACTCACACATGTCATACAACCCGGCTTGCCTACCCTACAAGGTTCCATCCAAAAAAGGTGCTGGAACTCCGTTTGGAGCGTTCTATGACAAAAAAAGCCCTGCAAATAAATTGTAATCTATTGGGCTTTGTTTTACTGACTGTTTCACGTGGGTTTGAATGCTGGTAGGTTGTTTAAGCAGGGAGCTGGCTAACAGCTTCCAGCTCCTCAGACAACCCGTCTCCAGCGCCTCCATTGGCTGCCTCTAGGGCGGCAATAGGTTGCTTTAAACCTATTGGCTGCCACCTAGAGGCCAGGGTATAAATAGCTGCATTCGCAGCCCTGTTTCCCAGTTCGGTTCCTGCGAGCAAATAAATAATGTTCCTGACTGAACTCACTCGCCTTGTCTCTTCTCTCAAGCAACGAACCCAGTACACAACATAAATAATGAAAAGTCCTCCTTGAGATTGGTGTTATAAGACTGTCCAGCATCAATGCTAGCATCCAGGAGAACTGAAGACACCAAATCTGATCCTTAAAGGGGAATACCATCCATCTTAAACAGGCTCCCAGATTTTGGTGCTTAGTGTTCTGTACCAGCCTGCTACCGTCCCTGCAGAAAAAGCAGGGACAACCCCTTTACAAATGGCAAGAGGCTGGAATAAAGCCTGCCAAATTTATTAACATAAAACAGACACCAACCATGAAACAGGAGCTATGAAACAAGAACTATTCAAGCGGTTGCCTTCAGCAAAGCAGCCCTCCCACACATTCCCCTTTTTACAGTTCAGGGCGTGGCTTCTCTCTGCCTCCTTCCGAGGTGCCCCATTGCCTTCCTCTGTTTACTCCTGATTAACTGCCTCCTGCGTCGGGCGTCCTTGAACAGGGCCAGCTGTGGGTCATCTTCATCCACGCTGTCAGGCTCACACAGCTTGGTCTCCGTCGTGACCAGGTGGGAGGGGCCTGGCTGAGGGCTCTGTGGAGCCTCAAGGCCATCATCAGCAAGCTCTTCAACACCCCCCTCCTCCTCTGAGTCATCCGACCCAACTGCCGAACCCACAGGCTGACCCTGAATCACAACACTTAACTCCCAGAATCAATAAAAACAATTTTTCCCCTACAATGAATTTCAGTTAACCAGTTAAATTTCAATTAACCAGTGTAACAATCTGCCTCCAGAGTGGTGAATGCTCCAACACTGGAAGTTTTTAAGAAGAGACTGGACAGCCATTTGTCTGAAAATGCATAGGGTTTCCTATATCATCAGCAAATTAATCATTGGCTCCAAACACTCAGATTATTATTCTCAGTAACTTCATAATACATTAAATAGCACAGGAAAACAGAATTATTCCAAGAGGGTTGTGTGGAAGTTTTCCAGTATCACTTTGTGATAGGAATAGAAACACCACCGTCCACCTCCAATCTGCTCAAGAGTTACAAGCAAGATACTTTGGGAGACTCAGGAATGTTAGTAGAGTCACACTCAGCAATCTTTTCCCCAAGAATCATCAATGTATCCAGGGTTGTCTCTGTGCCAAATTTGAATCTAACTCCTTAAGGTAAACAATGCCTTGAGGTTCTTTGAAGAATTGCATCTGTTGGAACCATAACACTCCAGACTTCATAATTGTTTGAAGCTATGGCATGATCCCCTTGTTGACAAGATTGGTTAGTTCTCCATTCCCATTCAACCCCTTAAAGAAAAATAAGGTAAATTCCACATTAAACAATATTAATGGTCTCAGTGATCATGGGCAAAATCGGCTTACTTTACAACTTCATATAAAATACATTCTGAGAAAGCTTTTAAACAGAATGAGTGGCATGTGCAAATTCAAGAATCATGAATCAGATTCAAAGTTGAAGAATCGTATGTCATAACTATAACTGAGTTTCCTCCCTTTCTTCCATCCTATTGGCATTTTCCTCAACATTGCTAATTATTTCATATTCTTACTTTAAAAAGGTAAAGGATTCCCCGCACATGTGTGCTAGTCGTTTCCAACTCTAGGACCGGTGCTCATCTCCGTTTCAAAGCCGAAGAGCCAGTGTTTGTCCGAGGACGTCTCCATGGTCATGTGGCTGGCATGACTAGATGCCAAAGGCGCACAGAACGCTGTTACCTTCCCACCATCGTGGTCCCTATTTTTCTACTTGCATTTTTATGTGCTTTCAAACTGCTAGGTTGGCAGAAGCTGGGACAAGTAACAGGCGCTCACTCTGTTACGTGGCACTCGGGATTCGACCCGCCAAACTGCGGACCTTCTGATCAACAAGCTCAGTGTCCTAACCCACTGAGCCACCGCGTCCCTCTATTCTTACTTTAGGACAGCCCAATGTTTTTCATTACTAACTAGTCACTAGAGAGATGAGTTTTGCCCTTTTCATCCTGAAGAAGCAGCCCACTGGGGCACATCTTTTTGTTGCCTCCTCATTTGGAGTTTATTTCTCATATTTATATGGCTTCTCATCTCTCACAAAGTGACTCTAAGTGGAGTTAACCCTTAAGATGTCAACCCCTTCCATTTTTCAAGCCAGGTCTAAATATCCATCAATTTTGTCTTGAGAAACATGGCAACAATACTATCAGAAAGGAATCTCTTGAGCCACAATAGTCCTAGATAGCAAGGGTGCACTTGCAAAAAAAAAAAAAAAAAAAAAAAAAAAAAAACTAGAAACAACTTTTGCAATCCCATTAAGCATTTTGGAATTCATTTAGGAAAAAAAACAAACCAACTTTTTAATCCATTTCTGGACTTCTGTGAAGCTTTTGCGAATGCAGACAAATTAGACGCCACTTTAACATCAGAATTCTCCTGGCTCCTTATTCTCTTTTTTTTCTACTTCTGACGTTTGAATTGTAGCTCCGCTGAAATGACATCCAGGTAAGCTTGGAAAATACCTTTGCTGCCGTGGAAGACATGATTTTGTGACAGTCAGACGTGTAATGTCAGAGAAAAATCTTTCGCACTTTCTCTGATGTGATAACTTTGAAAAGTTTTTTGGGAAGCTTAATTTCAGACGGATAACTTTTGAAATGCAGTTTTCAAGTCCCTGCCTCAATTGTTTGAAAATGATCAATATAGACAACAGTTCTGAACCGTGATCTTTCTCTCTTTATATATTAAAGGTAAAGGTTCCCCCGCACATGCGTGCTAGTCGTTTCCGACTCTAGGGGCCGGTGCTCATCTCCCTTTCAAAGTCAAAGAGCCAGCGCTTGTCCGAGGACGTCTCTGTGGTCATGTGGCCGGCATGACTAGACGCCAAAGGCGCACAGAACGCTGTTACCTTCCCACCGGAGTGGTCCCTATTTTTCTACTTGCATTTTTACGTGCTTTCGAACTGCTAGGTTGGCAGAAGCTGGGACGGGTAACAGGCGCTCACTCTGTTCCGCGGCACTCGGGATTCGACCCGCCAAACTGCCAACCTTCTGATCGACAAGCTCAGCGTCCATAAGAATAGAATTACAAACTTTATACTACTGAGTATACAGTCCAGTATCTATGACTCATAGCTCTCCAGCCTCTTCTTAAACACATCTAGTCACTTCTCCTTAAACACATTTTTGTTTCTCAGGCTAAACAGTCCATTTTATTTCTACATGTGACAGAGAGTGAGAGAGTAACAGAGTTGAAAGGGACCTTGGAGGTCCTCTAGTCCAACCCCCCAACTCAAGCAGGAGACCCTACACCATTCCAGACAAGTAGCTATCCAATCTCTTCTTGAAAGGCTCCAGTGATGCAGCACCCAGAATCTTTAAAGGCCAGCCGTTCCACTTATTAATTGTTCTAAACTGTCAGAAGTTTCTCCTTAGTTCTAGGTTGTTTCTCTCTTCGATTAGTTTCTATCTGTCACTTCTTGCTCATCTAATCAATTTCTCTAGGCAATTGGTAAGCCCCACCGTACTATTTTGCTTAATCTTTCTGGTTTACCGGTTTCTTTTCTATAGGTCATGGATAAGTAAAGTGTTGGAAAACGGCAGCTTAATCTTAAACAGATCCACTCTGATATAAACCCTGCTGAATTTATCCTAGATTAACTGTGGTGAACAGGGAGAAATTCAATCCTCAAAGTTTTAGACCTTGGAAAAGTTCCAGGAAACATGACCTACCAATCCAGCTAAAAGGGCAATAGTTTTCAAAGCCCAGGATCATCAGATTTTGAGAACAAGCCAGCTGTAAGGAGATTCCCCTCTCCAGATGGATTTTAGAAAGAGAAGAGGGGAAATATTTTGATTTTGTATTTTGTCTCAACGGAAGCAGAAGCATTTCTCACTTGGTAGAAAGCCAAGCCAGAGAAGTAGCACTCTGTCTTTAGGCATCTGAGCTGGTGGTCGGGAAATTATTCTGTTGTAGAAAGAAGAGACTCACGCCAGCTCTTCAGGAAAGGAAAGGTTTATTGCACATGTTCAGAATGCTTAAACAAAGCAAAAGGTCTGAACCCTGAAGGGCTCATGAGCAGACATATTTATACACCTCTAATTCCTAGTTATACATTGTTCTACATTGTTCCTTATATGGTTACATCCTGCACATTCTTATCAGACAACAGTTTGCAGAGGAAAATTACATGTGTACGTGTGGTTTCACAGACAGGATATGGTTATCCCAATCATCATCTGCCTTAAAGAAAGACTATGTTTGCTTAAACAAGGACTTTAGTACATTCCTCTTTAAGACAGTCACCAAGGAATATGTGTCGTTATGCTAACAGGATTATGGCTACCTTGATCAGCGTCTGTGCTAAGGACAAGAATCCATTTGTTTCCTCTTTATTTCAGCAAGCTGTGGGCTAGTGAAAGCTGGTCACAGATTAAAGTGTGATTTTACTGATATCTAAATTGAGGGATTAACTGGAGGAACAGCTAAAGTCAACCAACTAGAAATCATGGATTCTTTCATCTTTTATTAGTTACTTTGATCTCTTTTTGTGCCTTTTCAACTTCTGTCTCATTGGCTTACCTTAATAAAGACTTGGACGCTTCATGAATTAGCAATCTTCTATTCTATTCTATTCTATTCTATTCTATTCTATTCTATTCTATTCTATTCTATTCTATCCTATCCTATCCTATCCTATCCTATCCTATCCTATCCTATCCTATCCTATCCTATCCTATCCTATCCTATCCTATTCTATTCTATTCTATTCTATTCTATTCTATTCTATTCTATTCTATTCTATTCTATTCTATTCTATTCTATTCTATTCTATTCTATTCTATTCTATTCCATACCATTCCATTCCATTCCATTCCATTCCATTCCATTCCATTCTCCCCTCTCCTCATCTCCTCTCCTCTTCTATTCTATTCCACTCCACTCTGTCAATGCCTATCAAACTTTAAAAGAGGAAAAGAAATAAAAACAGAATGAAGTAAATAAATACAATAACATGCTAATGTTTAGCAGAATAAAACACAGAATATGACATTTGCTCATCTGTGATGAAATTAATACCGTTATTACTCTTCCATAAGTAACTTCTGGCCAAGCTACGAATGAATTTGCCACTTGTCTTTCTGATGCAGTAACGACTCCATGCTGAACGAGTAGAGGAAGTTAGTAACGGGTTTCCTTTGAGGGAAAAAGATTGATGGCAACATTTGTAGGCTTTCTGGTAATTGTATGGAGGGTTGGGGGTGGAGGGCTTGCAGATGCCTTAAGGGAATGACCACGTAGTATGTGCGCATTGCTTATGTACGGGAATATTGCAACTTTCACCAAACAGAATTTTTATTTGACGGAACTTAACCTGACTTTGTGTCTCTGCCGAAGCTTTAAATTTCTCCTGGGGGGTGGTGGTTTCTCCCGCTGAAGAACATCAGGAAAGAGGAATCCATTTTTTTTAGCGCTCCATTCACATTAGCACAGATACAATCCAATTACATTTTTTGCAACGAAAGATAAAGAATAGTCATCAATCCTTTTCAAAGGGTTTTTCTAAACATAACCAGCCCTTTGAACTACGCTTAGAAACTGACTAGGAGCTAATAAAAATGAACAGGTGTCATAGTATCTTTGTTCTGACCAATCTGTTAATTATTATCACTGCAGTCACATTGTATCTTCAGGGCAGTTTCTGGCCCATGTTCTAAAGTAGCCCTGCAGAGATATAAAGTACTAATCTCAGTGGGACGTTATCAGCACATGGATTACTTCTGCCAAGCTATCCCCAGAGTGAGTCTCATTGGCTTGCTATATACTGTAAGCAGTGGTGGGATTCAAATATGGGAACAACCGGTTCTCTGTGTGGATGCGACTTCCGGAAGTCCATTCTGGGCCTGGGCAACAAAAAATTAGCTACCGGTTCTGCCAAAGTGGTGCGAACTGGCTGAATCCCACCACTGATTGTAAGCCTGAAGTGTTGACAAGCTGGGAAATACATTTGTGTCTTTAGAGGAAAGGGTGATACCAATAAAGGAAAATATTGGTAGCTTAGTATTGAAATGAGGGGTCTTTGGTGCTCTCTGAGCTTGGTTGTTTTTTTTTTTTTGCAGACGCTTCATTACCCAAACTAGGTAACATTATCAGTGCTAGAAGGGAGTGGAGTTTGTGGAGATAAGGAGAAGGAGAATGGGAGGTGGAGGAGGAGGACAACAACTGTGGGGTCGTTGGTGTTCTCTGAACTTGGTTGTTTTCTTGCAGATGTTTCATTACCCAAACTAGGTAACATCATCAGTGCCAGAAGGGAGTGGGGTTTGTGGAGATAAGGAGAAGGAGAATGGGAGGATGAGGAAGAAGAAGAGGAGGAGGAGGAGGAGGAGGAGGAGGAGGAGGAGAACTGTGGGGTCTTTGATGCTCTCTGAGCTTGGTTGTTTTTTTGTAGACATTTCATTACCCAAACTAGGTAACCTCATCAATGTTAATGATGTGTTCAGTGCTCAGAGAGCACCAAAGGCCTACAAACACCTCAAATTATATAGCTCACATTTAGAAGAAATTTTCTAGTTAAGACTTAATACTATCTGCCTCTAAGCATGAATGTCCCACTGATATTTCTATGTTGTCTGAGGTAAGCTTCAATTTAACGGTCTTGATTCTATCCGTTACTGAATCTAAGAATTACTTCACCTCTCTTGTATCAACTCTGGTTCATGAAAAAGGAAATATTCAGCGTGATACTAAATAAAGATGAACTCCAGCACTCCAGATATCTTCATGCAGTTTAATTTTCGTACGAGATGGGAGGAAGGCGGCCATCCCCGAGTTCCTCAGAAAAAGGGACACGATGTTGAATTTGTTTAAGGTGAAGGTCACAACTGTGTTCAGTCGAGTGACTTCAGAGAATATCAATATGATTTTTTTCCCTTACAGAACAGAAATGGATTGCTTTTGTCTGACTCAATGGAGATTTTTTTGGCTTCTCAGTCTGGCCTATGCATAGTAGCTTCCCATCCAAGTGCTAATCAAGTCTAATCTTGCTCGGTTTCCAATCCCAGAAAAAGCCAGGCAGCTGCTCAAATGTCACTTGAGCTCCTGAAGGACAACAGTCTCCATATTCAATCCAACAGGAGTTTGCCATGGTCAAGGGCCATCATATCAGAAGCTTCAGAAAGTCCAGGGAAATGGTGAGAATCCCAGCCTCTACCATCTGTTTCTGTTCTGGTGTCAAACCACATAATAACCAGAATGTATCCAGAATGTATTCAAATCAGATCTGAATCTATATAAAAATAGACTGGGAAAATCTGATTCCTCCAGAAAGGTTTAGATTTGACCAGCAACCAGATCTCCAAGAACATGGCCAACGGTAGGAAGATTTGTCCCAGTCTCTTGTTATTAAGACCCTGCCTGCTGTAGGTGAGACTTTCCACAGAGGAGACTTGTTCCTTTTGTGAACTGCGTGTACATTTGCAGGCCCCCTGTGAGGTGGGAGATCTTATCTCTTCCTGAATAGAATCCTTTCATGTTCTGACTTTGCAGCAATGACAAAGGAGCCACTCATCAAATATGACTGGCAGAGATGAAGGAAAGAAATTCAATTATAGTAGAACGATCTCTTTTTGGTGGGGAGGAATTGGGAATCTGACTATCTTAGCAGGCTTTCCCAGCATCAACAGTCTTGTCAGCGACTGTGCTTGTTCACCTGCATGACCAAGTAGCTAGATAGATTGTCTGTTACAAGAGATAAAAGAAGGTGGGGGAAAAAACAAAAAAAAAAACACCCTTCAGTAGTTATGAAACAGGATCCAGGTCCACCAGCTGGCCAGTAATTCATGCTGTAATTCCATCTTCTTTGCATATTTACTGAGATGAGTATTCAGATGCCAAGTCTAAGGAGAACTGCAGTAATTTGGAGACAAGTCTTGGAGGTGTGTGCATGCCTCTGCTTAAAGGAATGATATATGTTATGACCAGCAAAGCTATTTTTAAGGGAAAATATTTTGTTTAAAAAATAATCTCTCTCTTTCTCTCTCTATATATATTTTTAAAAAATGTCACCCTGGTATTACTTTGCAAGTAATTTACACAGCTTTTTACAAGCAAAGAGAGCTTTTGCCTGGCATTTTAATGGACAATGTTGCTCCTGCAAATGACTTTGTTAGGGATTGTTCTGCCTTGAAAGGGCTCTCTAAGAAAATTAAAACAAAAGTAATAAAGTGCCGGGCAAATGTCTTATTTTTGAAATTAGGAAGAACTTCCCATTTGCTGTATTTGAACTCACTGGGCAACGTAGTCAGGATGAGACAAGAAGTGATACATTTAATTTTTGTTAAAAAGAAGTATTATAGAAGTGAATTTAAAAATGATCAATGAAAGGGCTATTCATTCCTGGAGAGAACATGTCATAAAAGCAGTCCAATCACTAACAGAGCCCTGTCTTATTTAGCATTTTAGCAGTGTCTTTCCCATAGTAAGTGTCTAATGATATGCACGTACTGTCAAGCAATAACATTCAATGTTAGCAGCAATTTAGTATAGCCCAAATAGAGGAAGTTGAAGACCTTTTACTCTGGGTAAAAGTTATGATGTCCACATCAAGTACGTGAAAAGCCCATACGTCGGATGGGCTTTTCACGTACTTGATGTGGATATCATACCTTTTACCCAGAGTAAAAGGTCTTCAACTTCCTCTATTTGGGCTATACTAAATTACTCTGGAGGAACTACTCAATTCTCCTCTAAAACTCTGGAAATGCCATACTATTCTTGAGTTAGAAAGGGCATTAATTCATATTCCATTGGACCTCCTTTTTTGTTTAGAATAGAATAGAAAAGAGCTGGAAGGGACCTTGGAGGTCTTCTAGTTCAGTTCCCCCCACTCAAGCAGGAGAACCTACAGTATACCATCTCAGAAAAGTGACTGTCCAGTCTCTTCTTAAAAATCTCCAGTGATGGAGCGCCCACAATTTCTGAAGGCAACTTCTGTTGCACTGGTTAATTGTCCTCACTGTTAGGAAGCTTCTCCTTAATTCCAGGTTGCTTCTCTCTTTGATCAGTTTACAACCAATGTTTCTTGTCTTGACAATTAACCAGTGGAACAGCTTGCTCCCAGAAGTCATGGGTGCTCCATCACTGGAGATTTTTAAGAAGAGGCTAGACAGTCATTTGTCTGAGATGGTATAGGTTCTTCTGCTTGAGCGGGGGGCTGGACTAGAAGACCTCCAAGGTTCTATTCTATTCTATTCTATTCTATTCTATTCTATTCTATTCTATTCTATTCTATTCTATTCTATTCTATTCTATTCTATTCTGTTCTGTTCTGTTCTGTTCTGTTCTGTTCTGTTCTGTTCTGTTCTGTTCTGTTCTGTTCTGTTCTGTTCCGTTCTTTTCTGTTCTAATCATAAGAGGAAGTCATCAATGGAACCAATTTTGAAGGGAGGAGATTTTTTCTCCTTTTATACAGAACGGGTAGATGGAACATAACAGGACAGGACAGGACGGGATGGGATGGAACAGAACAGAACAGAACAGAACAGAATAGAATAACAGAGTTGGAAAGGACCTTGGAGGTCTTCTAGTCCAATCCCCTACCTAGGCAGGAAATCCTATACCATTTGAGACAAATGGTTGTCCAATCTCTTCTTAAAAACTTCCAGTGTTTCTTAAAAATTTCCAATGTTTCTTAAAACCTTCCAGTGTTTTTACTGAAGATCTGTCTGCTGGGGAGTTCTCCACTACAATCAGAGACTTTATTAGTTGCCTGATAAAGCTGGATGTGTGTGCTTTTGAAGAGTCTATATCTTGCTGATTACAGTGCTATGTAACAGACCATTTCTCCTTTCAAATAACCTGTTTGATTTTTTTAATGGTTTGTGCTGTGTTGACATGTTAGACATATTGTATATGTTGATTTGTCTCAAAAATGTAAAACCACTTGACCAGATCCATTGATTTTACTTGCCGTTCTAGAATAACTAGAGAATACTTAGATCATGCTTTGATTTGGTGTTCATCTGACTACTTCTATGGAACCAGAAATTAGTTTATTAGATATTGGGATTCATTAATCATAACGCCAATCTATAATCCCCATGGCACTTTCTGATTTTAGCTGTCAGATAGTTTTTTCCCCCTATTATTAGAAGGCTCAGCATACATTTAGTTTGTCAACCCTATGTCAAGGTTGAATTGCTAAGATGCCTGCTAATTGCTTTCACTACTCAACTTGCCATAGAAACAGGGGGGAGGGGTAGAAAGCATGGGGAGGAAATGGAATTCCAAGAAGCTGTCCATGAATATTGAGAGCCTACAAGCACACCAAGGTCACTAATGCAGGTGTCAGATGGAGAAGTGGACCATTCCCATAACAAACCAAAGAATTATGATTGGGCAACATGAACACACAGTGGGTGGGGGTTAAGGGAAGCTATTGTTAAGTAGGTAAAATTTCACACTGGAAAACCAGAGCAGGTTTTGCTTCTTCAGTTCCAAGATGTGTATTCAATAAAGTTTATCTTCTATGGTGCTCCAAAGCCTTGAAGATTCCTTGATTTTGAGTTCACTAGTTGGACGGTTGACACCCTACTTCCCTGGTGTTTTGCTCATGGACCCTTATCACACAATGACTTAGTCCTTTGTCACCCACAAAGATCCTGTGAAAGAAGATGCTCACTCCTCAAGATTGCACTGATTCATATACTACAGAAACATACAGTGCCATATAACGTTACGTTTCTATAGAATCTACAAATTCAGTCTGTTATATTTGTTACTAACATACCTTTCACAGCATAGTTCATTTACAAAGGAAATTCCTAGCTCTTATGGATGCAAATATGGCATGCACCTGGGTGTTTAGCAAACAAAAAGTATGCCTTGAGAATCTTTAATTTAATACTTAGCCAACTATTGTAATTCTGTCTCAATTACTTCCTGATGAATGAAGTTCCTTGAGTAACTTTCATATTATCCCAGAATGCAGGACCCAGAGTAATGGATTCAAATTATGGGAAGACAGATTCTGTTTGAAAGCTTGGGGAGGGGGAAAACAACCTTCCAAACAATGAGATCATTCAACATGGGAACTAATTACCCAGAGAACTGATGGATATTTTTTGGAGGTATTCAACCAGAGGCTAACTGCCATCTGTCAGGGGTGGTTTAGTCTGGACTGCTGATGATCAAAACATTCTTTTCCAACTATAAACCTGTATCCCATTATCTAATCCCATATAATCCTATTCTCCCACGTTAGCTGCAATTTATTACAATAATAATATAATTTTACGAAGTATGATGGAAATGTGTTTTGTGCAAACAATGTGTTCTTAGGAAGGACCCCTTAGCAGTTTGATGGCATTGCATGGTTCCAGCAAGCTTTCAATTTGTTGCATCACTCAGCCAAATAAATCAGGCCATCTGCTAATTGATTATGCTTCATTCAGTGTCAGGCTACTGGCAGAAGAAACAATTAGCCTCTCCCTTAAGGCCATCTTTTGTGATTAGGATTTAATTAATCTTTGTTGCTGGAAAATATAAATGAACAAGGATAACTTTCATATGGGGCTTTGGTTGAATTTGCTTAGTTTTTTTTCTTGCAATGAACTGCAGCTGCACTGATGTTTTATTATTATTATTATTATTATTATTATTATTATTATTATTATTATTATTATTATTATTATTATTATTATTATTATTTATTGAATTTTTATACCGCCCTTCTCCCGAAAAGCTGAAAACTTTCTTTGGAATTGAAACCTGGACCTTTCACTGAATAACCCTTTGTATATACAGATTCTGCTGTATATTGTCACGTGAAAGCAAAATACAGGCCTGAGACAATAAACATTAGCAGTTCTGCAATCCCCTTCTGAAACCACTGTGGTGGTTTAACTGCAAATGTTTATGTGTTTGAAAGAAATTTCATTCCAAGCTGAATACTGAACTATATATATATAATAGAAAACTGGAGAGCATTGTATGTTCAAATTCATTCAGGAAGATTGCATGGGTGTATACTCAAGGGTATGGTTTTCCCAGTTGCAATGTATGGCTGTGAAAGTTGGACCATAAGAAACGCTGAGTGCCAAAGATTTGAGGGCTTTGAACTAGGATGCTGGAGAAGACTCCTGCGAGTCCCTTGGACTGCAAGGCAATCAAACCGGTCAGTCCTAGAGGAGATCAACCCTGACTGCTCTTTAGAAGGCCAGATCCTGAAGCTGAAACTCAAATACTTTGGCCACCTAATGAGAAGGAAGGACTCACTGGAGCTGGGAAAGATTGAGGGCAAGAGAAGAAGGGAACGACAGAGAATGAGGTGGCTGGATGGAGTCACTGAAGCAGTAGGCGTGAGCCTAAATGGACTCCAGCAGATGGTAGAGGACAGGAAGGCCTGGAGGAATGTTGTCCATAGGGTCGCAATGGGTTGGACATGACTTCGCAACTAACAACCACATTGACAGAGGGTTGTGAACAACCATCTTTCAAGGACGTTCATCAAAGCAACCAGAATCAGCCAGCCAGCCTGATTAAAATTACCTTGATCAACAATTTCAAACTGAATGCCTTATGGTGCAACATAAAGTGAACTTCTCTTAACCTAGAGGTTTGCTCAAGGATACATTTTCCATGTGTCAAAAATTATTTCAAAGGGGAAATTAACTCAGGAAATGTTGAGAATTAAATCTAGGTCATCCTTCAGGCAACAGATGTCTTCTGCCAACTTTTTATTCCTGCAAAGCTTCTCCAGGTGCTTATTCTGCTTAGTGAAAAATCTAGGGGAAGTTTCAAAAATCACCTTGGATTGGGTTTCATCAAGGAGAAGCTGGATCAACAGTAGCCGATCAAGGAGATTCTTCCATCATGATCTGGTTAACTTGAGTGAAAGCTCAGAGTTTTAACCAAGAGGGAATACATATTTGGCTAGAAAAGATGCTAAGAAAACATGTAGATTTTAAATTTTTATTAGGTATATTATCAGGAAAATATGATAAAGAAAGTGTATATTTAATGTTACATGTATTAACAGCAGCAAGAATTGTATTTGCTCAGTATTGGAAAAATGAAGAAATGCCATCTGAAGAAGAGAATCAAGAAAATGCTGGACTGTGCAGAAATGGATAGACTTACACTGAAGATTAAAAAAAAAGAAGACACAGAATATTTTCAAATATGGGATGTATTTTATCAATGACTGGAAAAAAGGAATAGAGATTATGAATTTAATGTGTATTATTAAGTAAATCAAATGGACTCAGACAACACATTGTTTGCTAAGCAGTTATGAATTGTAAATGTAGAAAACTAATAAAATATTATATATCTACTCTGAACACACAAAAAAGTACTGTTCTTGGATTTTTTAAAAAATGATCAGTTCTAAAAAAGTGATACGTACTGTTTAATATCCCTGTCATGCTGACAAATGAGGGGTGTAACTAATAAAAATGTATCATCTGCCCAGGAAAATATTCCCTGTAGTTTTTACAGGTATCATCTACCTGGAATGTGAAGAATATTTTTTGGCTGATGACATAAAATTGTCAATTCACCCATGATCTCCGAAACAGCGATTGCATATACGATGAATGTGAAAATGACTGTAGCCCAGCCAGGTTTTTCAAATGGATCTTAGATTTAATGACAAGCAAGAACAACACTAGGGACGCGGTGGCTCAGTGGGTTAGGACGCTGAGCTTGTCGATCAGAAGGTCGGAAGTTTGGCGGGTCGAATCCCAAGTGCCGCGTAACAGAGTGAGCGCCTGTTACTCGTCCCAGCTTCTGCCAACCTAGCAGTTTGAAAGCACGTAAAAATGCAAGTAGTAAAATAGGGACCACTATGGTGGGAAGGTAACAGCGTTCCGTGCGCCTTTGGCATCTAGTCATGCCGGCCACATGACCACGGAGACGTCCTTGGACAAGCGCTGGCTCTTCGGCTTTGAAATGGAGATGAGCACCGGCCCCTAGAGTTGGAAACGACTAGCATGCATGCGTGGGGGAACCTTTACCTTTACCTTTAAGAACAACACTGAAAAAATGTTCACCTGAAAAGTGAAAAACAAAAACACAAAAATAAAATCCTTACCACCTCTCTTAAACATCAGACATATCTGTATATTAAAATATATATAAAAACATTGAATATAGAATAGTAGAGTTTCAAAAGACCTTGGAGGTCTATGGAGATTCTCAGTCATCCAGGTCATAGTTATCCCAAAGATGCTCTTTCACGAAGCAACTGGACTGCCTTGTTTTTCTTTAAAACTATTTGATTAAAAAGCATCCACAAAAGCATCCACTTGATAAAAAGCATCCACAAAAGAGACCTAAGATGTTTTGCTTCTGATCCAAGAAGCTTCTTCAGCTCTGACTGGATGGTGGGGGAATCGAAGGATTTATACTCCTTGCATACAGCTGGTCATTTGCATCCTTTTAGAGAGTCGTTGAGGCCACCTGGAGGTTTACATGTGTCCTCGGGGTCACCTGAGTGGTGCAAATGGGTGTGCAGCCTTCTTGGAGCTGTTGAAAGGACTGTGTCATCTCTCTCCAGTCTACAAGACAGTCCTTTCAACAGTTCCAAGAAGGCTCCACACCCATTTGCACCACTCAGGTGACCCTGAAGACACAGATAAGCCTCCAGGTAGCACCTTTGAATGCAAATGACCAGCTGTGTTCAAGGAGTATAAATCTTTCCATTCCCCACCAATGAGAAGTGAAACATCTTCAAAGAAAAACAAGAAAGTCCAGTTGCCTTGTGAAAAATCGTCTTTGGGATGACCTTGGAAGTGTTCTAATCCAACCTTCTGCTCAAGAAGGAGACTCTATACCATTTCAGAAAAATGGCTGCCCTGTCTCTTTTTGAAAGCCTCCAGTGATGGTGCACCCACAACTTCACTGAATAAACATGCTTAGATGTCTATGTTGCCAATATAGGCAAGAATATAGGAGAATTATTTCTCTCCTATAATGTCCACTCATTTTTCCCCCACTCACTGTTTTTAGTCATTTATTTATGTGCTAAATTTAGAAACCACCCGTCTCACCTGCAGAATGACTATAGTGGTTTTTGTATAACCGTTTGGATTTAAATGGGGGGATAAGCAAAATTAGAACTTGCCGAATAAATTGCCAACGTTGGGGAAAAGCCCGTGCATGTTACAGTTAATTGAACCTTTAATGTAGGTTTTCACTTTTCTATCACATAAAATATTAATTTTTCTAGGCTGCATTTGGACTCTTAGATTTGGTGCAGCGTACACATTCTGTTATGGTGCTGGAGAAGACTCCTGTGAGTCCCTTGGACTGCAAGGCGATCAAACCGGTCGGTCCTAGAGGAGATCAACCCTGACTGCTCTTCAGAAGGCCAGAAGTTGAAGTTGAAACTCAAATCCTTTGGCCACCTAATGAGAAGGAAGGACTCACTGGAGAAGAGCCTAATGCTGGGAAAGATTGAGGGCAATAGAAGAAGGGGACGACAGAGAAGGAGGTGGCTGGATAGAGTCTCTGAAGCAGTAGGCATGAGCCTAAATGGACTCCAGAAGATGATAGAGGACAGGAAGGCCTGGAGGAACATTGTCCATAGGGTCACGATGGGTCGGACACGACTTCGCAGCTAACAACAACAACACATTCTGTACATATTGTTTGCATGCACAGTGTTGAAAAATGACAGGGAATTCAGATATGAAAAACGTCCGATCCACTTAACCATAATGAATGTTTGGGTATGTGTTTGTGGTGAGGTAGGGAGAGACTGGATTTAAGGGGGGGGGGAAAAAACCTTTTCCCATTTTTCTTGGATACAGAAAGTATCAACAATGTTTTAACTTGTAGCTTACAAGCAAGGATAAGAGAAAAAAATAAGAAAAATTAGGGAAAGGAGATAAAAGACAATGAAAAAATAACCTAATTAAATTCATTTTTTTTCCTCTGAATAACATTAAGACTATCTACATGTAGTCCCAAACCGAGTGGAGACTTATTTTTAAATTCAGATTGATTTGATGTGACTTCACTCTTTTTGATATTTGCTGGATCATTGTTGCTTTATTCCAAAACATAGAAAGCGTAGATCCATCTGTAAAACGGGAAAAATTATGTGCTGAACTTAATTATACCGTACTTCCACCATATGGATGTATAACTGCAGAAGATGGGCAGATTATTTTCTGTACCTTTATATCTTTATTCCCAATGAAAGTAACACAGATTTGCTGGAGATTTTATTGTCATTTTAGCATACAGCTAAATGGGGCAATGCTAATCACTTGCCCGGTTATACTATGTGACCAGACAACTTATGATTAGTGAGCAAGAATAACAATGACAAACCATTATTTAAACTGTGACTCCACTCCATCATTTAAGAAAAAAAAAATCTATGATCTTTTTGTCCCTTAACATAATTTTCAACTTCCCCCAAGCAGCAAAGATGTAAACTTGTGTGGGTCTGCTTAAACAACTCTATTGTCTTTATGGCTAAACCCTCTTAATCTTTCTGCCGATACAATTCAGAACAATGTATGTAGTCATCCAATTGTATACGTTCATTATCTGTACAGTATAATGGTTTGATATATGCATGCTACCTCATTAAGAGGGAGATTTACTTTCCCAGGCCATTTAGATGCACGGAATTATTATTATGCCTGTAAACAAATAGACAGTTTATAAGAAAGTAGTCTGAAAGAAATCAGAACACTGTGTTGGCTGTGCAAGACAGGAAGGCGATTCTGACACTAAAACAATAATAACTCTTCCTACACCTCGTTAATTTTTTAAAGGACTAATAGAAATTTTAAATGTTTAACCCAAATTATTATAAATCATTTTATGATATATAGTGGTCAGTCCTTTTAATTTACTTTTTTCTCTGCAATATTCTTTTATTTATTTTTTCTTTTATACATATATTGCATTTCATACATATATTGCATTTTAGCAAGAAATAATTAATCGTGCATGAATTAATGTTCCCTTCTTTTTTTTTTTTTTAAAAAAAAGACATTTTTACATTTAAACTCTGCATCACTATTTTTATTTATTCAGCAGTTTTTAATCTTTACCACTTTTCACATACATACTGTGCACACACACACACACACACACACACACACACACACACACGAAAGACTCTAGAAAAACTACAGAGAAGAGCAACAAAGATGATGAGGGCACTGGAAGCTAAAACATACAAGGAATGGTTGCTGGAATTGGGTATGTCTAGTCTAATGAAGAGAAGGATGAGGGGGGACATGATAGCAGTCTTCCAATATCTCAGGGGCTGCCCCAAAGAAGAGGGAGTCAAGCTATTCTCCAAAGCACCTGAAGGCAGGACAAGAAGCAACGGATGGAAACTAACCAAAGAGAGAAGCAATCTGGAACTAAGGAGAAACTTCCTGACAGTTAGAACAATTAACCAGTGGAACAACCTGCCTCCAGAAGCTGTGAATCTTCTAACACTGGAAGTTTTTAAGAAGAGACTGGACAGCCATTTGTCTGAAATGGTATAGGCTTTCCTGCCTGAGCAGGGACTTGGACTAGATGACCTCCAAGGTCCCTTCCAATATTATTGTTATTGTTATTGTTATTGTTATTGTTATTGTTATTGTTATTGTTATTGTTATTGTTATTGTTATTGTTATTGTTATTGTTATTATTGTTGTTGTTGTTGTTGTTGTTATTATTATTATTATTATTATTATTATTATTAATATTATTATTATTATTATTATTATTATTATTATTATTGATCGTCGCACAGTCAGCCAGATGTTTAGACTGGATTTGGCATTTTTGTGTACCTATCGAGTCCTTGCCAAGGACCTGGGATAGGCAAATGTGGATGTTTGATGGTATTACAGATCTCGTCGCAGGATGGAAGCAGTTCCTAGTAAGGCCGTCTTTTGCAATTGACTAATGGCGAATTTGTCAATGCCACTGATGGTGTTCAAGTGGTGCTCCAGTTGTTTTGGGATTGCACCCAAGGCGCCTATTACTATTGGTACTAGCCTTGCTTGCCTTTGCCACAGTCGTTCTATTTCTATTTGTAGATCTTTGTACTTTATCTTCTCCAGTTCTTTCTCATCTATTCTGCTGTCTCCAGGCACTGCCATGTTTATTATTATTATTATTATTATTATTATTATTATTATTATTATTATTATTATTATTATTGTTGTTGTTGTTGTTGTTGTTATTGTTGTTGTTGTTGTTGTTGTTGTTATTGCATAAATATAGACATAAAGATATACATGCTCTCATCTAGGAAGTCCAAAATTTAAATAAAATGATAGCGTGAAACAAAAAATGTCTAAATGCACAGAATAAAACCACTATTAAGAATGTATCAGTATAGCATAGAAAATAAACTGTAAAATATGGGAAGATTAAGCAAGTATTAAAACAGCATCATGCAAGAGGAATTAAGATAATAAAAGCTTAAAAGATTTTAACAGTAATCTGAAGTAAGTGCTTGCATTTTACAGGGTTTTGTGAGACTAGAAAATCTCAAATACATCAAATACGTTGTAATAGCAAACATTTAAAGGCAAGGTTGAAACATGCCTTGCCTTGTACGACAGCTGGTCTGGTCCCTAAAGAAATATATATATATTACCAATATATTGTTGTTGTTAGTTGCGAAGTCGTGTCCTACCCATCGCGACCCTATGGACAATGTTCCTCCAGGCCTTCCTGTCCTCTACCATCTTCTGGAGTCCATCTAGGCTCACGCCTACTGCTTCAGTGACTCCATCCAGCCACCTCATTCTCTGTCGTCCCCTTCTTCTATTGCCCTCAATCTTTCCCAGCATTAGGCTCTACCAATATATATATTGGTAAAAGTTCTTTAAATCTTGAGCCTGAAAATGTACGATTCCAACAAGACTATTACATTTCAAGAAGAGATACTCGTGTGTTTTGTCTTACCTGCAATATATTTTTTTGTCCATTCTCAAAAAAAGCCTGTAATGGGCAGAAACAGTCTCAGCTATTTTGACTGCAGGAATTTCATAAAGAATAAGGTGAGCAGTGGACATCAAGTATCTGACACTTATTTTCCCCAAGATATTGACAAAATCCTTCATCCCCAAGGCTGCTACAGGTGATAAATCTGTAAGGGGCTGATTTTTCTTAACCTACCCACCTTGATGATCTGGGGTGGGGGGAGTTTCCATGATTCATGCTACAATACCTTGGCAATACAAGGACTCTGTTTTGGACTCTCTCAAGCCAATGGAAATAAGAGCTAGAAAACTTTCACTCCACATACCAGGTTCTTCGCATTGTTCTCCATGTCTAGGTCCATTCTCAGTCATCCAGGGGCATGGTTTGTCCCAAAGGTGCTTTTACAAGAGGCAGCTGGACCTTTTTTGTATTTCTTTGAAAGACATTTCACTTCTCATCCATCTTCTTCTTGGACGAGAAGTGAAACATCTTCAAAGAAAAACAAGAAAGTCCAGTTGCCTCATGAAAAAAGCACCTTTGGGACATTGTTCTCCAATGATCCTACATCAGGGGTCTTCAGACTTGGCCCTTTTACGGCTCGTGGACTTCAACTCCCAGAATTCCTCAGCCAGCGTGCCTGGCTGAAGAATTCTGGGAGTTGAAGTCCACAAGCTGTAAAAGGGCTAAGTTTGAAGACCCCTGTCTTAAATGTAACAAACAAAATGGAGGCTGGCTGAGGAATTCTGGGAGTTGAAGTCCACAAGTCATAAAAGGGCCAAGTTTGAAGACCCCTGTCTTAAATGTAACAAACAAAATGGAGGCTGGCTGAGGAATTCTGGGAGTTGAAGTCCACAAGCTGTAAAAGGGTCAAGTTTGAAGACCCCTGTTGTAGATGATGGAGATATAACTTTTAAGTGCCAGAATGGTGCATTCCACCAATATTTAGATGTGGATTAAAATCTAATCAATATACTAAATAATAAATAAATAATAATAATTTTTTAAAAAAAATATATTGTGATATGCATTTCCTACTCAAGAGAACTTGTATCTTTCTTCTTCTTCTTTTCTTTTTTTACATAGTTTATTCAAATGTAGTTTTGCATTTTGCAGTCCAGCGTCCTGTTTGAACATTCAGGGTTTGCTTAAGCGAATCTTTGCATTTTAAAAATCATAATAGATATGAATACATTATCCCACAATTTTAAGGGTCAAAATTCTTACTAGGTCAGTTGGCAGAGAGCCAGTTTGTAATGTAAGCTTATGATGCTTTAGAGGTAAGTAGCTTTTTTTTATGGAAGGAAATATAATCCTTCCTGCTATTTTATGGTCCTTGTTTGTAACACTTTAAAACTGTACTACTGCAAAATGTAATAACATGGTCTGAGTGACAAGCACACTCTGTAACAGGGTAAAACATATTTCTCTGGATATGCATTTGAGAGAAAAAATATCTGTCAATTTAGAAGCTGTTGATTTTTAGTTAAAATTGGAATACTAACAGACAACACCTACTCGTCTTTATCGCCTTGAAATGTGGTTTCTTGAAATGTGGTTTGTGCATCTGTACATTAGCACGCTTCTTGTGCCAATGTACAGATGCACAAAACTAGTAGAAGCCAATACTAGTTTTGCACATCTGTACATTAGCACAAGAAATGTAGCTCTTGTCTTGCCATACTGAAAATGGTACGCTTTTGTGGAGATGAATTGTATTTCAATTTGTAATTTAGTCTTGATAAAAAATATATATTGTATTTCATGCATCTCAGATCTAAAGCTGGCTTCCTCTTGGCAGAGTTAAGGAGAATCTCCTTGATTCACATACTGAAAAGGGTTGAAACAGGAGCTCCTTTGCACCATGAAGGAGAAATCAGGCAGATTTGGAGAACTGCTTACTCAGATTGAATTCAGATTATGAAATACTGAAGCCCAAGGCCTTCAGTGATGAATCCTGTATAATTTATTAAAATTTTGCTATAAAGCTTGTTGCACTTATTTAATACATTCTTCTTCTTCTTCTTCTTCTTCTTCTTCTTCTTCTTCTTCTTCTTCTTCTTCTTCTTCTTCTTCTTCTTCTTCTTCTTCTTCTTCTTCTTCTTCTTCTTCTTCTTCTTCTTCTTCTTCTTCTTCTTCTTCCTTCTTCTTTTCTCCTCCTCCTCCCCTCTTCCCTCCTCCTCCTTCTCTCCTCCCCCCTCCCTCACCTAATAGGTCACTAAAGCCTGATCTGAAAGCCTGTAAAGATTTGGTAGCAAGAGCCACTGTTCCTGGAGCCATTTGTAATCAATATTCTTTGATATTGAGAATATGTGAATTATCCTCCTCCTCCTCTCCACCTCCTCCTCCTCCTCTCCTTCTTCCTTCTCTTCTCATCTTCCTCCTCTCCTCTTCCTCCTCTTCCTCTTCCCTCCTCCTCCTCCTTCTCCCTCCCCTCCTCCTCCTAAATAGGTCACTAATAAGCCTGATCTGAAAGCCTGTAAAGATTTGGTAGCACGAGCCACTGTTCCTGGAGCCATTTGTAATCAATATTCTTTGATATTGAGAATATGTGAATTTATTCTTCTCCTCCTCCTCCTCTCCTCCTCCTCCTCCTCCTCCTCCTCCTCCTCCTCCCCCCCCCCCCCCCTCCTCCTCCTAATAGGTCACTATAAGCCTGATCTGAAAGCCTGTAAGATTTGGTAGCACGAGCCACTGTTCCTGGAGCCATTTGTAATCAATATTCTTTGATATGAGAATATGTGAATTATTCTCCTCCTCCTCCTCCTCCTCCTCCTCCTCTCCTCCTCTCCTCCCTCCTCCCCCCCCTCCTCCTCCTAAATAGGTCACTATAAGCCTGATCTGAAGCCTGTAAGATTTGGTAGCAAGAGCCACTGTTCCTGGGAGCCATTTGTAATCAATATTCTTTGATATTGAGAATATGTGAATTATCCTCCTCCTCCTCCTCCTCCTCCTCCACCTCCTCCTCCTCCTTCCTCCTTCTCCTTCTCCTTCTCATCTTCCTCCTCCTCCTCCTCCTCCTCCTCCTCATCTTCCTCCTCCTCCTCCTCCTCCTCCCCTCCTCCTAAATAGGTCACTAAAAACAAATTACTTTTAGCTAATGATGCAAACATATTATTGTAAATGACTAATACAAATACAAAAACAAAAACAAGTCTCTGTAACGTTAGAATACCACCCCTTTCCTCTTACTCACTTCACTTTATCTGGCAGGGATTCCTGGAGGAAAACCTTTTGCGCTGACATCATATTTTCATGGGAAGGTTGAAGTATGAACGCTGTGGAGAGAGGTTATATAGTAGAATATGGCGACAGAATGCAGAAGTTCTCAAATTGCAGAAAATGGATTACTGGCCCTGGCATTCTTTAGAAGGGAAAATAACTAAAGGAAGATATTTCTTCCGAGGGAAAGGAAAATATATACTTTGCCCACCAAAAATCCCCATTTCAGTTCAGAACTTCCTGAACTGGAAAGATTCTGTATATGAAATTTGGAGACCTATTGATGGAATGCATGCTGTGTGTGTTCTGCTTGAGAGAATTAAATGTCTCAGGGAACTGGGCTAACTCTAAGTTGCTATTGTTTTGATTGAAAATTCAGAATGCAAAATTAAAAAAAAAAAAAGAACTTGAACAGATAAAAGGAACAATATTCTTGGAGAACTATCTCCATTCTCTTAGAGCAGACATGTCAAACACAAGGCCCGGGGCCGGATTTGGCCCGCAAAGTGGTTTCATGGGCCCGTGAAGCCATCCTGGAAGCAGTGAGGGGACGGCCCCCACTGCCTTGGCCCTGGCCCAGAGACCCTCCTTCTGCCAGAGACCTCAGATCTGTCCCACTCCCTGCCCAGGCCCCCATAGGCACCCTTGATGCGAACGATGTAGAGCTGGCCACGCCCACCCAGTAGGCCATACGCACTCTAGCCACGCCCACCCAGTAGGCACGCCCACCCTGGCCATATCCACCCAGCCCCCTGAGGGCAACCGCAATGCTGATGCGGCCTCAATGAAATTGAGTTTGACACCCTGTCTTAGAGCAAGGGTTTCTGAAGGGTATGGTCAAAGAGTCAATGCATAATGTAGTTTCAGCTCCAACCTCCTTCCTGATCTTTTTTTTAAAAGTAAATAAAAAAGATGTTTTACAGGAATTACGTAAGAAAAATTAAGGCTTACTGAACTCTGTGCAAACTTTCATATAAATGCACTATGGATGGTTGCACAGTCAGCCATATGTGTAGTCTGAATTTGGCATCTTTTCTCCACCTATCAAGTCCTGGATTAGGCCAATGTTATTGTTTAATATTATTAAAGGACCTGGATTAGGCCAATGTTATTGTTTAATATTAAAGGTATTGTTGCAGGATGTAAGATGTTCAAAGTAAAGCTGCCTTTTGCAATTGACTGATGGGGATTTTGTAAATGACAATGGTGTTCAAGGGGTGCTCCAGATGTTTTGGGATTGCACCCAAGGCACCTCTTATTAGTGGTGCTCTCTTTGCTTTCTTTTGCCACAGTCATTCTATTTTCATTTGCAAGTCTTTGTATTTTTGTATCTTCTTCTTCTTCTTCTTCTTCTTCTTCTTCTTCTTCTTCTTCTTCTTCTTCTTCTTCTTCTTCTTCTTCTTCTTCTTCTTCTTCCTCTCCTCCTTCCTCTCTTCCTTCTTCCTCTTCTTCTTCTTCTTCTTCTTCTTCTTCTTCTTCTTCTTCTTCTTCTTCTTCTTCTTCTTCTTCTTCTTCTTCTTTCTTCTTCTTCTTCTTTCTTCTTCTTCTTCTTCTTCTTCTTCTTCTTCTTCTTCTTCTTCTTTTTTCTTCCTCCTCCTCCTCCTCCTCCTCCTCCAAAAGTGGAAAGTCTCATGTCCTACATAACTGGTCAAATGGTTGACTAGAAAAGAGACAGAGCAGATTATCTTTGTGATATTTTGTTCTGCCTGAACTTGGACGGAGGCAGTTGTGCATGTGTGACTAGTCAGCTTGTAGACTGGCTGATGATCCTTGGGATGAAATCTTGATGAAGATATGTAGAAAGCTTTCCTTATAACATCTGAAGCTGAAAAAGATCTAGCAATTCAACAGTCATTACAGGACCTCCTATAAGCATTTCATATAAAAGATTTATCTAATACCAAAGCGCTGCTATTTTAAAAGCTTGTATGTATTTCACCACACTGACCACAATCCAGGAAATAGTCAGAAGAGCATCCACTTTGTTATGTCAGCAGAATACCTTGGTGAATTATGACCTTTTCTGCTCTCAGGATCTTGCCACAGAAATTATTTTTGCTGAAATATTTCACAAAATTAGCCATAAGTGGAAATATTAGATAATTAAACCCATTATCCCAGTTTCAAAGCATTTAACATTATTGGTTGCCTAGATGGCAGCTTGAATGCATCGCCAACTCCAAGCAAATATACAGTAGCTGTACAGTAGAATGACTCCATCTGTTTCCTAGTTGAACAAAAATCTTTTCAGATCTGAAAACAGGCCAAAACATTTTAGCTTCTTTCATTTTAAATCAGTCACAACAAGGAATAGTTGGCTTACTTCTTTGAAATCAACATTGTCTACAAGCGCTAAATAATGGAAAGAGATCAGAAGGAAGAAAGCTTGGGGTTTCATGGATGCATTTAATCATAAGTAAGGTTAAATGCTAGAGCTTTCTATAAATATAGTACAGGGGAATGTAGAGAGGCAGAACATACCTTATTCTCCTTGTCATAGTGTAAATATTTTCCGCATATTGGTGTCACTTGACTGGTATTTATTTTTAAGCTTATGTGTATGCATCGTCGCTGGCTTAGATCTCACAGTTTTTTAACAATGATAGGAAGCAATTCAAAGGTCAACACCGAAGCACAGCCCAGATAATTGCGATGCAAGAAATACTGGCCTGTTTTTGTTGTTGTTGTTGTTTTTAATTGCTACTTTTCGGCAGATAACAAAACAAACGCTTAGCGTTCATGCTGATAGAAGATGTTTCGCTCTCCAAAAATGGGCATTTGTTGTTGTTGTTTTCTAATATGATGGATTGTTGTTGTTGTTAGTTGCGAAGTCATGTCCGACCCATCGCGACCCTATGGACAATGTTCCTCCAGGCCTTCCTGTCCTCTACCATCTTCTGGAGTCCATTTAAGCTCACACCTACTGCTTCAGTGACTCCATCCAGCCACCTCATTCTCTGTCGTCCCCTTCTTCTATTGCCCTCAATCTTTCCCAGCATTAGGCTCTTCTCCAGTGAGTCCTTCCTTCTCATTAGGTGGCCAAAGTATTTGAGTTTTAGCTTCAGGATCTGGCCTTCTAAAGAGCAGTTAGAGTTGATCTCCTCTAGGACTGACCGGTTTGATCGCCTTGCAGTCCAAGGGACTCACAGGAGTCTTCTCCAGCAACAGAGTTCAAAGGCTTCAATTCTTTGGCGCTCAGCCTTTCTTATGGTCCAGCTTTCACTGCCATACATTGCAACTGAGAAGACCATAGCCTTGACTATACGCACTTTTGTTGACAGGGTGATGTCTCTGCTTTTTAGTGTGCTGTCTAGATTTGCCATGGCTTTCCTCCCAAGGAGCAAGCGTCTTTTAATTTCTTGGCTACAGTCCCCATCTGCAGTGATCTTGGAGCCCAGGAAAATAAAATCTGTCACTACCTCCATTTCTTCCCCATCTATTTGCCAGGAATTGAGAGGGCCGGATGCCATGATCTTGGTTTTCTTAATGTTTAGTTTCAACCCAAGTTTTGCACTCTCCTTCTTCACTCGCAACAAGAGGCTCTTTAGTTCCTCTTCACTTTCTGCCATAATATGATGGATTATGAGACGATTTTACTTACCTAGGGAATTTTACAGGTGGTATGCAGGTAAAGGGATAAGTCATTCTTTGGTTCCGCAGTTTTTCTTTTTTTAAAAAAATCCCATTTATATCCCGCCCTTCTCCGAAGACACAGGGCGGCTTACAATTTTAAGCACAAACCAATGTGCTTACCAATAGCCTTCATTCTATGTATATGCCTGCTTATTAGGGCTTTCGCTCCCCCCAAGCGGCATTATTACAAAGTCAGCTTATTGCCCCCAACAATCTGGGTCCTCATTTTACCTACCTCAGAAGGATGGAAGGCTGAGTCAACCTTGAGCCTGGTGGGACTCGAACCTGCACTCATTGCAGGCAGCTGGTGTTACTTAAGGAGGCATTATCCTACTGCTCCACCAAGGCTCTTTTTTCTTCCCCATCTCTCAAACCATAGATATCACGCAGCTTCCCCCAACAGCAGAAATCTACCATGAACTTATTAGCCAACATTCTTTGCATATAATAGAAGAATTCAAAATGGTATGGCTTGCATGATTTGTGTGTGTGTGTGGGGGGGAATGCCATTTTTTTCTTCTTATGGTTTTTTTTATAAAAGAGTTAGTATATCACTAACAGAGGTTTTGTTTGTGAGGGTAAAGTTCCTTCCCCGATCTTGTGAGTTGGTTTCTGAATATTTTGTTACCAGGCAAGGTAACATCTTCAGCAGATTTTAGGGGATGTCTAAGGGATGTTTATAAGGGCTTCAGGTGTGGGTGTGTCAAGTGAGGGTCTTGTGATGGGTCAGGTGTGAGCAGTAGTGAGATTCAGCCGGTTCGCACCAGTTCAGTAGAACCGGTAGCTAAATTTTGTTGAGTTCTGAGAACCGGCTAAACCCACATTGCTCCTGGAAGTCTGTTCTAGGCCTCAGAGGCCTGGAGAAGGCCTCCCAGGCCTAGAACGGCCCAACAGAAGTGTGTTGATGTCACTTCTGTCATCTGATGTTACATCAGATGAATGTCATTGGGAGTTGAAGTGCTGGTTGCGGGGAACTTGTATGGGTTGGTTGAGGGTTGGAGCTGTCTCTGGTTGATCTGGATTCTGAGGGGTCCGTATTGTACAAGATGTTCCCTTTTTACTTCTAGAACTGACGAGACCATCCTTATGTATTGCTTTCAGTAGGTAGAGCTTGGAAAGCATGATTAAGAACCAATAAGAGATTTTCCACGGCACCGTATAATCAGTTTACTAAAATTATTTTCCTATTTCTCCCTGTATAATATATACGTCCAGGGCTTTTTTTGTCATAGAACGCTCAGAATGGAGTTCCAGCACCTTTTTTGGATGGAACCTTGTAGGGTAGGCAAGGCGGGTTGTATGACATGTGTGACTTCCGGCACCTTTTTCTTTTACAAAAAAAGCCCTGTATATGTCCCATTATTTTATGAGAGCCATAATCACTTTTGACCCTCACTTTCTTTTGGGGATGGCTGATAGTGTGAACAAAGCAAAGCAACTCATTTTCCCTTGCAAAATTGAACAGTTCAGTTCTTGATGGTCACAGACTGTTATGACCAATAAAACAAAACAAATAACACATGACAGTAGTATGTATAGTTTTCCAAGAGAGGGGAAAACCAACATTCCAGAAAATGATGATTAAGCCAATTGGCACTAATGCCTTACTGCTTTATTATAGTCAATGTTGCTTCCAGGTAAAAATAATCAAGAAAGATTTAAGCAGCCATTAATTGCCAGCAACACTGATGAATGATCACAGTAATTTGGGTGTATTAAATCTCGCTTTTGAGCTCTCCTCAAAACAAAGATAATGAACAAGAAAGCTTTGGTCCTAGTGACCAATGCAGACTGGATCCTGCAACATTAACCTGGGACACATATATTTGCCTTCATTTGCAGTAATGAACAAGAATTCAGCTGGCCAGGAGAATGTTTCACAAGGATGCTATCAATACATCCCTGTAAAATGGGACTTGAACCAGCAATTCAAATAATTTTAGTTCCCAGCATGTAGCATGTAGTAATATTCCTTATAAGGGACGCAGTGGCTCAGTGGGTTAGGATGCTGAGCTTGTCGATCAGAAGGTCGGCAGTTTGGTGGATCGAATCCCGAGTGCCGCATAACAGAGTGAGCGCCTGTTCCTCGTCCCAGCTTCTGCCAACCTAGCAGTTCGAAAGCACATAAAAATGCAAGTAGAAAAATAGGGACCACTCCGGTGGGAAGGTAACAGCGCTCCGTGCGCCTTTGGCGTCTAGTCATGCTGGCCACATGACCACAGAGACGCTCTGGCTCTTCGGCTTTGAAACGGAGATGAGCACCGGCCCCTAGAGTCGGAATTTACTAGCACGCATGTGTGGGGGAACCTTTACCTTTACCTTTTAATATTCCTTATTCTGACTTTGGAGACAATCTGGAAATTCTAACTCGTGCAAAATCCAGTAAGTGGTGCAATTTTGCCTAGCTAGGAAAACACTAATCGTGGATTCTGTCTCTGAAGATTCTCAGTCATTCAGGTCATGGTTGTGCCAAAGGTGCCTTTCCCCCCCCCCAAAAGGCAAGTGGACTTTGTTTTTCCTTGAAGACATTTTGCTTCTCAACTAAGAAGCTTCTTGGATACCTCTTGGATGAGAAGTGAAATGTCTTCAAGGAAAAACAAAATCCAGTTGCCTTTTGAAAAAAGCATCTTTGGGATAATGTTGGAGTCAATGATTATTGTTAAGATGCTGGGCCCTATGCACAATCCTGGTCGTTACCTTTAAAGACATGAATGGTAGAATTCCAGGACATTTCAGATAACACCTTCCCAGGACCGAAACTGCCTGTTTGGTCCAGTTATCAAAAGACACCCTGTTGTTGTGGGCCATCCCGTCTTAAGTGGTACCTTGTGCATGACTGGATTCTTGATGAGGGTCCCCCTTTTTTGAATACTCTTTCTCCAGAAAATAATGGCCTTTCACAAACTAGCTAAAGGGACACCGTTAAGTTATTGGCACTTATGAAGAATTTTACATTTTATTGGTGTATTGTTTCCCTTTTCTTTTTTGTGTATTTTTATAACCCATAAAATATAAATATTTCAGGTAAGTAAGTGAAGGCAGTTTGTAAGTAAAGGATATTTGTCCCTAGAGGATCCATGCCTGAAGGAATGAAAAGAATGCGTTAGGAGGTCCTTGGTGCTCTCTGAGCTTCGTTGCTTTCTTGCAGATGTTTCATTACTCAACTAAGTAACATCATCATTGCTGGGCAAAAATAACGGTTGAGGGGAAAAAAATCTTCACCAGGATCCAGTCCAAGCCAGGAATAATCAAAATGGAGACTGCTTTAGAAAGAAGGTTGTAGTTTATTGAAGAGGAGAGCCAGACAGAAAATTGGCTCTGGAAAAAACTGACCACATGTAGCAGGGAGTGGTGGGTTTTTATATCTTCTGGGGCTTTTGAGGTGGGTTCTTGTTCCTGTTTGAGGCTTTGTATTTCCTGTGTCATGTACTTTGACCTGAGTCTGAGTGTGCCATTTTGGTATTGGTGGGTTAATCCTATTATGTCTCCTGACCTTAGAATTTGGGTGGGGGTATGTAGATTTTAGGTGTCTTTGTCTTCCTAATAGCTTCCTGGCTCCAACCTTCCTGAATGGATTATTACAACTGCATTTCTAAAAGCTGGCCTCTGCCTAGTTTCTGCTTGGGGGAGAGGGGATGGGGCTGACTTCTGGGGGCTGTTTTCTGTTTTTTTAAAGATCTTCTCTATTACTCCTTTGGGGAAATATATTCTGCCTTTTTTAATATTCCCCCAAATATTTCTTTCTTTGGATTCTTCCCACACAACCAAGCTCAGAGAGCACCAAGGACCCAACAGTTCAGCCCTGAGCTACAAATATTCTATCTGTAAAAAAGGCAAAGGTTCCCCTGCACATGCATGCTAGTCATTTCCAACTCTAGGGGCCGGTGCTCATCTCCATTTCAAAGCCGAAGAGCCAGCGCTTGTACGAGGACGTCTCCGTGGTCATGTGGCCGGCATGACTAGATGTCAAAGGTGCACAGAACGCTGTTACCTTCCCACTGTAGTGGTCCCTATTTTTCTACTTGCATTTTTACGTGCTTTTGAACTGCTAGGTTGGCAGAAGCTGGGATGAGTAACAGGCGCTCACTCTGTTATGTGGCACTTGGGATTCGATCTGCCAAACTGCCGACCTTCTGATCGACAAGCTCAGCGTTCTAACCCACTGAGCCACCGCGTCCCTTAGATTCTATCTGTTGTTGTTAGCTGCGAAGTCGTGTCCGACCCATCGCGACCCTATGGACAACATTCCTCCAGGCCTTCCTGTCCTCTACCATCTTCTGGAGTCCATTTAAGCTCACGCCTACTGCTTCAGTGACTCCATCCAGCCACCTCATTCTCTGTCGTCCCCTTCTTCTATTGCCCTCGATCTTTCCCAGCATTAGGCTCTTCTCCAGTGAGTCCTTCCTTCTCATTAGGTGGCCAAAGTACTTGAGTTTTAGCTTCAGGATCTGGCCTTCTAAAGAGCAGTCAGGATTGATCTCCTCTAGGACTGACCGGTTTGATCGCCTTGCGGTCCAAGGGACTCGCAGGAGTCTTCTCCAGCACCACAGTTCAAAGGCCTCAATTCTTTGGCGCTCAGCCTTTCTTATGGTCCAACTTTCACTGCCATACATTGCAACTGGGAAGACCATAGCCTTGATTCTATCTGTAGAATACACTATTTACTGACAAGCTTGCTCCATGACAAAGGATGGAGACTCCACGTTTACCCCAGTTATGATTACAACGCATTACATGCCCCTTTGCCCTTGCATCCTGTTTTGCGCTTTATCTCCTCACTTCTAGTTTCTTTTCCTGCATCCTAGAATGCATAGGAGTGGTAGGGACTAGTTCAAAACCAAATGCATGGATTAAATCAGTATTGCTGGCTCTTTCGTTCTGGCTCATAACTAAATAGTTGTGACAACTGAAAATAGTTCACAACCCTTCCTTATCTTCCTCTTTCCAGAGAAAGTAAAGCTCTTCCTGTTTGGAAAGTGTAAGAACCACGGATAGCTAGAAACTAGATTGTTTTAATATTCTCAGAAGATCAAATTTGGAAAATACAATTTTAATCAGGGCTTTGTCTTTGGCTGGCAGACTCAGGCGGGTTTGAGCTATAAAAAAAAGGACAGAAAGTTGAAGGAGAGAATTATTTTATTATATAATCAGGTCATTGCCTTCATCATGATTTCAAGTCCATGCAACCCTAACCTCCTGCTTTATAAGTTTGATAATTGATTCTGTTCATGCTAGGGAAAGAACAATGGAGTCTATGTGGAAACGTGATCTTCCTTTGAGTAATACTAACAACTCCCTGTCCGCACAATTAAATAATTCAGTGTAATTTCAGAAATGATACTCTTTTTCCCCCCTCCTGGAATCATTTGTCTGGGGAAAGTTAATATTAAACCCGGGAGGGGAGGAAAAAACAACAACCTCAAACCAGAAAAACAAACAAACAGAATTTTATAGAAGCTGGTGTCCGAAAGAGAAGAAATGAGAAGGAGATGAAAAATCATATTTTCTCCGTCTGGTTTGTTTCCTCAGAGGTGAGTTATAGAATGACATGTTATAGATCAGTGCAGCTCGGTTTAAAAGAACACCCTTCAAACAAAGCTTGGCGTTTTCATACTGAATAGTGTATGAGCCAGTCAACCCACAACTTGGATTTCTTGTTTTTTTTTAAAAAAGTAAGAAAATACAGTTTTCTTGGTCATACTTTGGGAAAACCAGGCAGAACGTGGCTTCATTGTGCTGCGCAGGTTCTGAGGTTTTGCTTGATTTTAAAAAAAAAATACGGGAAACCAGAAGTTGCCTTCAAGCTTTACGTTTTTATTCAGCTGAACAAAGACGGGCTTCTCTAAAAGCCCCAAATATCAGAAAAGACTTATTTGTATACCTTCTTTGATTGCATAAGCAATTCACCCAGCAAAGCTGACACACATAAGATAAAGACTTCGCCCTTTAAGGCTGGCACACTGTGGGTAAGAAGGAAGAAAGCAGAAGTAGCTAAAAATATTCCCTTTTGGGTGTTTCCCCAAGACACCAATTGGTTCCCGGATGGGTTAGTATATTGGGTGCTTCCTTTGCTCTCCTGTTATGACCTTGCATTCATGGTTCTGCAAGGGGCCAGAGATAGCGGGACCATCTGCACATATTCACAATTGCTACTGTCCTCTAAGTCCAGGTCAACAATTGTTATAATAATAATAAGTTGGAAGGGACCTTGGAGGTCATCTAGTCCAACCCCCTGCTCAGGCAGGAAACCCTATACCATTTCAGACAAATGGATGTCCGGTCTCTTCTTAAAAACTTTCAGTGTTGGAGCATTCACAACTTCTGGAGGCAGGTTGTTCCACTGGTTAATTGTTCTAACTGTCAGGAAGTTTCTCCTTAGTTCTAGTTTGCTTCTCTCCTTGACTTTTTTCCATCCATTGCTTCTTGTCCTGCTTTCAGGTGCTTTGGAGAATAGCTTGACTCCCTCTTTTTTGTGGCAGCCCCTGAGATATTGGAACACTGCTATCATGTCACCCCTCACCCTTCTCCTCATTAAACTACACATACCCAATTCCAGCAACCGTTTCCTATATGTTTTAGCCTCCAGTCCCCCAATCATCTTTGTTGCTCTTGTCTGTACTCTTTCTAGAGTCTCGACATCTTTTTTACATCGTGGTGACCAAAACTGGATGCAGTATTCCAGGTGTGGCCTTACCAAGGCCTTGTAAAGTGGTATTACTACTTCACGTGATCTTGATTCTATCCCTCTGTTAATGCAGCCTAGCACTGCGTTGGCTTTTTTGGCAGCTGCAGCACACTGCTGGCTCATATTGAAGTGATTGTCCACTAGGACTCCAAGATCTCTCTCACAGTTACTACTATTGAACAAGGTACCACCTATACTATACCTGTGCATTTGATTTTTTCTGCCTAAATGTAGAACCTTACTTTTTCACAATTGAATTTCATTTTGTTAGATAGTGCGCAGTGTTCAAGTCTATCCAGATCCTCCTGTATCTTAAGCCTGTCTTCTGGAGTATTGGCTATTCCTGCCAGCTTGGTGTTGTCTGCAAATTTGATGAGTTCCCCATCTATCCCCTCATCCAAATCTTTCATGAAGATGTTCAGATGCATTTAACTTCCCCCCCCAAATACAATTGGGTAGGTTCATCAACTTCTCTTGATGTGAGTTTGACAGCTGAGGATCCACAGACTCCTAAAGCTTTCCTGGCAACAATATGGAAGTAGATTGTCTCTGGGACTCACTCTTCCAATTAGACTTCCAAAAGTCTATAATTTTGTAGAATAATTTTGTAGAAATTCCCTCTAATGGAAAGCTGAAGCAAAAGACATTGTATCCCAACTCCCCCACAAAAGGAGGGAAAAAAATAAACATGGATTTGTCCAAAGGGTGTCGAGCTTGACTTGAAAGAAACTTTGCCGTTAGGTCTTGTTGTAATTTAATCTAATATTATAATGTCATTTATTTTTATAAGAAAAGTTTAGGAATGCTTCTGGAGTGTCTGACAGGGTTAGGGTTTGCATTGGCATGTACCAAATAATCGATTAACTTTTATATATATTTTTTCTTACTTCACTTCACACACACACACACACCTTTCATTGTCATAAATCAATGTATATTTAATGAGAATAGATTTGCTTTTGATTTGGGGTTGCCACACCATATTCCATTAGTGTAATGAGATCAATTTTATATTTAATTAATTATGTATTCTTATTTTCTCCAGTTTTACCCTCTTATACCTCCAAGATAAGCCTGAATTTTTATATAATATTGATGGATAATCATCATCTACTTTCTAAATGAGCCAAACACTCTTCCTCCTCCTTCTCTTCCTCCCCCACATACCATAGCTGATATTTTTTTTTAAAAAAAACTAAAAAAAACTGGTGTGGCTAATACAAAGAGTGAATCTAGACAAAGAAAAGTTAAATTTGTGCCAAGCCTTTGAGGATAACAAGTAATTCTCTCATGCAACTTACACTAACTGTTATGTACTTCAGAGCACATGACATAATAGTAACTTTAATTAGGACAATTCTGAGTCTCTTTAATCACACATCACCTTCTCTTGGGGTGACATGTCTGTTTGGCAAAAGTCCTCTTACTTCTTATAACTGTCCTCTATGTGGCCAGCATCTGATAGACCTTTCAGCCCAATTAGCTTTAATTTATTTTAATGCCATTTAACTTAATTCAATAATTTAAACTTCGTTGAAAATAAATTAGAAGCCGCAAATAGGACCACTGGTTTTGGATGTAAGAATTTTCTCCATTTTTAATTATGCATGGGTTGTCATGGTTTGTGTCCCACCCCAGAGGGCATTTGCATTAAAGTCAGCTAACATTAAATTTTAAATTGGGTGGCAGTTTTAGACAGGCATGTGAAGCATCTCCACGGAGTCCTTCACATAGTTGTCATAATTCAGAGAATCGTAGAAAACAGAAAATGATGTTGCTGGAGCTGCAATGCTATTTGAGTGGAAATATGGCCTCTAAATGGTTGAAATTGGCAGCAAGACTGATACACATATAAATATTCAATGTACATGTAAAGGATAAGGTTGGCATGGAGGATGGAGTGAAGGGGAATTAATTAGTTAGCTGATGATGACACAGTGGCCATTAACACTGAATCTTCTGTGACTCTTAAGACATTTGATAGAAGTCTATTACACTGCTCCTTTTTATCGGTAAGAAACTATTTCTTTTGAGCCAGACATAAGAGGTGACAGTCTTTCCTATATCAAAATGCACAGATCGACATATCTCTGCTTGGTTTTCCATTTTATGATATTCATGCTTTTTTCAGCATAAATTTGATGATTCCAAAAAGTCTGACTGCCAAATGTTGAAGCATTTATACATTTTCGGTTCATAATGGGCAGCATATATGTTAAGTATATGAATGAAGGAACGAACGAATGAATGATCAACTATATGCATTCCATCGGTTCCTCCATTTCACCTATCTCCGTTGAACGATTTAGATCTCCATGTTTCTCTCTTATTTTTCTCTTGCACATTTTTTCCCCATTCTGCTTTGTCAATGTAATATTTCATGCAATCATGTTCCTCAAATCACACATTTTTTAAAAAAAAAATCTTGGAATTACATCATGCAGTATGGAAAGTTCAGTCCAGGAAATTCAAATGTGGATTATTCACATGAATGTATTAATATGTACAACAAATAAATTTTCTTCCTATCATTACTTGTTAACTGTGCTGTGTATTCATCAGCGTTGTCTTCCTAATATTCTTAGACTGTATTTATCTACACACAAAAGAATTAATTACTTTATTGTACTGGTAATTAGCTATTACAGATGCTCAATGCTGTAGTTTTGAACCTTCTATCAAACATCTACAAATAAGCCATTAGCAATGAATAACTCTGAACCACAGAACAGACATGGTAGTGCACTGGTTAGAATACATTATTGCAGTATTGCATTCTAACTGCAGTTGTTGTTGTTGTTAGTTGCGAAGTCATGTCCAACCCATCGTGACCCCATGGACAATGTTCCTCCAGGCCTTCCTGTCCTCTACCATCTTCTGGAATCCCTTTAAGCTCACACCTACTGCTTCAGTGACTCCATCCAGCCACCTCTTTCTCTGTCGTCCCCTTCTTCTCTTGACCTCAATCTTTCCCAGCATTAGGCTCTTCTCCAGTGAGTCCTTCCTTCTCATTAGGTGGCCAAAGTATTTGAGTTTCAACTTCAGGATCTGTCCTTCTAAAGAGCAGTGAGGGTTGATCTCCTCTAGGACTGACCAGTTTGATCGCCTTGCAGTCCAAGGGACTCGCAGGAGTCTTCTCCAGCACCATAGTTCAAAGGCCTCAATTCTTTGGCGCTCAGCCTTTCTTATGGTCCAACTTTCACAGCCATACATTGCAACTGGGAAGACCATAGCCTTGACTATACGCACTTTTGTTGACAGGGTGATGTCTCTGCTTTTTAGTATGCTGTCTAGATTTGCCATGGCTTTCCTCCCCAGGAGCAAGTTGGCTGCAGTCCTCATCTCCGATGATCTTGGAGCCCAGGAAAATAAAATCTGTCACTACCTCCATTTCTTTCCCATCTATTTGCCAGAAATTGAGAGGGCCAGATGCCATGATCTTGGTTTTCTTAATGTTGAGTTTCACTAACTGCAGTATTGCAGGCTAAACTCTGCTCACTGCCAGGAGTTCGATCTTGACCGGTTCAAGCTTTACTCAGCTATCCATCCTTCTGAGGTCAGTTAAATGAGGACCCAGATTGTTGGGGCCAACATGATTTTATTTATTTTATTTAGTTGCATTTATATACCACCCTTTCCCTGAGGACTCAGGGCGGTTTACAGGGAATTAAAAAGCCAACATACAAAAGTTAAAAACCAGATTAAAAAACATTAAATTGACCCTGTACACTTAAAAACCCCAATTAAAATTTCTCCTCAGCCTGGGCCCGAGAGCTCAAAGAGCCAGGTCTTCAGGCCCCGGCGGAATGATCGGAGGTCGGGGGCAGTTCTCAGCTCCACCGGCAGCTGGTTCCAAAGGGCAGGCGCTCCCACCGAGAAGGCCCTATCCCTGGGTGTCACCCGCTGGCAATCTCTCACCGGCAGAACCCTGAGCAGACCCTCCCTGTGGGAGCGCACTGGGCGAAGGGCGTTTGATGCCGGCAGCAGGTGTTCCCTCAAATAACCCGGACCCAGGCCATGTAGGGCTTTATAGGTAATAACCAGCACCTTGAATGATGACTGTGTAAAACAGTTAGAGAGGGCTGTAAAGTGGTATATAAGTCTAAGTGCTATTGCTATAGATGGAAAGAAACCATAGATCCCATCAGATTAGTAGCTGATCCCAGCCCAGTGTCAAAAAGCCAATAAAATTGGCAGCAAGTGTCCTTCTGGAGACCCTGTATAACATTTTCTTATTACATTTATACTGACTGGAAAGGTAAACATTCTATATGGACACAAACAACAATAATAAAAAAATGATTTGGCATTGTGTTCTTCCAAGATCTTTTTCAGCTTCCCAACTTAGCCTACAGCTCTGGAATTCTTCTCCAAGCATTTCACGCTGCTGAATTTCAGAGCCGGACAAGGCTGGGAACTCAAGAAGTTAGAAATAATAGGAAACATTTGTAGCCTGGCTTTCAGATTTTGGCCGTGGCTTGTTCACTCACTCAGGAAGTTAGTCTGGTGAACGTCGCATATTTGTACAGCAGCATAGTTCCTTGAGTGTAAAAAAAAAGAGAAAAATAAAAATACCCCAGATAAGCAAATTAACCGTAAATCTTCTTAGACGTTGTAAGAAATGCACTTTCTTACAGTACTCAGTACCAGTAATGGGACTGAAAAGACGCTCAATCAAACCATGCTAATTTTAATAGCTACCCTGTTGTACTCCTTCATGGGAAAAATTGCTACAGAAAACTAATTATAGGGTGTTTTAATTCAACTTTGTGGGAAGCAGACTACTTATTATAGTGGACCTGTTTCGGAACAGAAATATAAATCAGCTTTGTTAGCTTCTCTCTCTCTTCTCTCTCTTTCTTCCCCCCCCTCTCCTTCTCTCTCTTTTCTCTCTCTCTTTCTCCCCCCCTCTCCTTCTCTCTCTTTTCTCTCTCTCTCTTTCTCTCTCTTTCTGTCTTTTCTCTCTCTCTTTCTCTCTCTTTTTTCTCTTTCTCTTTCTTTCTGTCTTTTCTCTCTCTCTTTCTCTCTCTCTTTTCTCTCTTTCTCTTTCTCTCTTTTCTCTCTTTCTCTTTCTTGCTCTTTCTCTTCTCTCTGTCTCCTCCTTTCTTTCTCTCTCTCTCTCTCCCCTCTCTCTTCTCTCTGTCTCCCTCTCCCCTTCTCTCTTTTTCTCTCTCTTTTCTCTCTCTTTCTCCCCCCTCTCTCTTTCTCTCTTTCTCTCTCTCTCTCTTTCTCTTTCTTTCTCTCTCTCTCCCTCTCTCTTCTCTCTGTCTCCCTCTCCCTCTCTCTCTTTTTCTCTCTCTTTTTCTCTCTCTTTCTCCCCCCCTCTCTCTTTCTCTCTCTTTTTTCTCTCTCTCTCTTTCTCTTTCTTTCTGTCTTTTCTCTCTCTCTTTCTCTCTCTTTTTTCTCTTTCTATCTCTTTCTCTCTTTTCTCTCTTTCTTGCTCTTTCTCTTCTCTCTTTCTCCCCCTTTCTTTCTCTCTCTTTCTCCCTCTCTCTCTCTCTCCCCCTCTCTCTTCTCTCTGTCTCCCTCTCCCTCTCTCTCTTTTTCTCTCTCTTTTCTCTCTCTTTCTCCTCTCTCTCTCTCTCTCTCTCTCTCTCTCTCTCTCTCTCTCTCTCTCTCTCTCTCTCTCTCTCTCTCTCTCTCTCTCTCCTCTCTAAAAGATACTGTTGGGCAAAATGGATTCAATATTAGGCGGATAAATTCGACCTTACAATTACTTCACTAAATAGGTCTCTGTAAGAGTTCTTCCTACCTTTTCATATTGTCATCTTATGCCAGATTAAAGTCAGGGCTGCATATTATCCTTGTGCTGCATTACGGTATCTGCCACCGGTGGAGCAATTGAAATAAATCATTGTAATGACAATTGGCTGAAATGATAGGTTATTAAGGGAGGGAAGCATTATGAAGTAAATTCAGGTGTAAATTATTTCTTATGTGTAGAGCTGTCATGCTTAGAAAGAGATGTCTTATCTTGCTAACGGCTTTTATGAAACTGTATATAATGTTCGTATAATTCTGTTTCACTTTTCTCTTTAGTCAACTTCTTTTAATCTACAAAAAAAGCTGTGTTGTTCTGTGCTATCCATCTAGTTCAGAACAGGCATTCACTATCTTAAAATGAAAACAATTCACTAGAAAGACAATTCTCACTTTTATGAAAGGATTAGACAAATGCTGTTTATAATAGTCAAGCATATCGTCCTATAAATATATTTTTTTTGTTTGCCGCAATTTATATACCTCCAGTTTAAATGACCCTGGATAGTTTATAAAATTTAAAACGATCACTTCACTATCAGAACTACAGTCTAATAATTAAATATGCATTCCAATACTGCAGCTATTCAGAAGCTTAATTCCATTTATTACCACTTTACAATGCCTTGATAAGGCCACACTTGGAATACTGCATCCAGTTTTGGTCATCACAATGTAAAAAAGATGTTGAGACTCTAAGAAAGAGTTCAGAGAAGAGCAACAAAGATGAACAGGGGACTGGAGGCTAAAACATATAAGGAACAGTTGCTGGAATTGGGTATGTCTAGTCTAATGAAGAGAAGGACAAGGGGGGACATGATAGCAGTGTTCCCATATCTCAGGGGCTGCCCCAAAGAAGAGGGAGTCAAGCTATTCTCCAAGGCACATGAAGGCAGGACAAGAAGCAATGGATGGAAAGTAACCAAAGAGAGAAGCAACCTAGAACTAAGGAGAAACTTCCTGACAGTGAGAACAATTCATCTGTGGAACAACCTGCCTCCAGAAGTTGTGAATGCTCCAACACCGGAAGTTTTTAAGAAAAGACTGGACAGCCATTTGTCTGAAATGGTATAGGGTTTCCTGCCTGAGCAGGGGGTTGGACTGGATGACCTCCAAGGTCCCTTCCAACTCTATTATTGTTATTGTTATTTTTTTTCATGGAGCTCCTGCTAAGTGTCCCTCTAACATTTTTCTCCTCCAGCTAATCATTATATGATTTACAGCTATTTCTGAATACCTGGCTTATTAGAGCAAATGAGCAAGCAGCCATAAGGGACTAATAACAGAAGAATGATTCATCTGCCAAGATTGAATGGCATCTTTTTTCAAGACCCCTTAAATCATCACTCTGTAAATAGGGTACGACTTTGGTCTGCTGTCCGTTTGTTTAGTACTACTTGTGATAAAGTACAGATAATCCAATGACCACCTAAAACCAGACAGATGCCTAACTGGCTGCTGTCATAATAGAAAATATGGCTCAACTGGCTCAAAGAGGGAGCACTATGCTTTTGCTCCATCATCTCCTCTTTTTTTTGGTGATTCCCGAGGAAATTCACTGGACCAAGTAGTTGTGAATCTCCACCCCAAGTCTAACCATTCTTGAGATGTGTGCATAGTACTAAAGGCAATTAGAATCCTTTCCTGCAACTTTATTGTTGTTTCAAACACCAGGTAAAAGTGAGGCACAAAACAGCCCTCAACACACGAAGGTCCAATTAAACCAATTTATTGCTACAAAGTCTACACACAGGAATCTTCTCAACTAACAGTTAGCCCCTGCTTGGAGTTAGATAAGGGGCAATAGAATTCAAGAGGGGTTGGAGTGGACTTGCTTCCTTATGGCTATGTAGGGATTCTAGGCTAAGCCATTTTTTAATTCTGGCCCCAGGTTCTGCCACTCCTTCTCCTATATCAAAGTATTGAGATTCCACATTATCTACCTTGGGTCTTTAATCATACTTATCTTGCTTACTAACCCTACTTAGAGTACTAATCTCTCCCCCCAACATATTGTGTTGGGTGTACTTTTATTTTGGTTTTCCTGATTAGGTGAAAACATAGATACTCACCTGTAGATCTAATAAGGGCATACAAATTGGTCTGGCATGTTTCATTTAATCAACCTGATTTGGGAAATTCTACATTCAATTTCAATTTGGAAATTCACACCAAATTACAATATTAGATTTTTCCCAATGTCTTGGTTTGTTTCTGCACATTAGTGTTCTTTACATGTACATGTTCTGTACCAGCCTGCTACCGGCCCTGCAGAAAAGGCAGGGACAACCCCTTTTACAAGAAGGCAAGAGGCTGGAATTACGCCTGCCAAATTTATTGCTACAAAAGCAAACGGAACAAGACAAACCAAGAAACAGGAGCTTTAAGAAACAGGAACTATCCAAGCGGTTGCCTTCAGCAAACCAGCCCTCCCACACATTCCCCTTATATAGAGTTCAGGGCGTGGCTTCTCTCTGCCTCCTTCCGAGGACCCCCATTGCCTTCCTCTGTTTACTCCTAATTGACTGCCTCCTGCGTCGGGCGTCCTTGAACAGGGCCAGCTGTGGGTCATCTTCATCCACGCTGTCAGGCTCACACAGCTGGGTCTCCGTGGTGACCAAGTGGGAGGGGCCTGGCTGAGGGCTCTCATCAACAAGATCTTCAACCCCCTCAGCAAGGTCTTCAACACCCCCCTCCTCCTCCTCTGAGTCGTCCGACCCAACTGCTGAACCCACAGGCTGACCCTGAATCACAACACTACATGAGACCTTGACCCAAGCTAATTTGATGACTTGAGGATGATGTACTACTACTACTACTACAAAAAAAAAAAAAAAAAGCTTGGCAGAGCCCAGATTGGTAAAAGTTGAGTTGCAATTTGGATTTAAGTATCGACCACTCCATCTTACCCATTTTTTTACAGTTGCCTTTGCTGAGTATATGCTCTTTGTTTTCTTTAAAGCACTCTGATAGGAAAGTCAGGGGAAGCATGTATGATCAATTCAAGGACCTGGAGATAATTGGAATTAGTGCGGAAAGCTTCCAGATCACAATTTATGACTTTTAGTTAAATCTCAGATCCCAATTTACCCTTTAGAAATAAAATACCTCTAGAGTTTTGTTTAAACTTTGTCTTCTCCATGGTCAGCCCTACTTTAAATGTTTGCAAGTTGTCACTCTGCTCCTTGAACGGCGACATCCAGAAAGGGTGGTGAGATTCAAATAATTCAACGACCGGTTCGCTGCCCTAATGACCATTTTAACTATAAAAAATTAATATACTGAAAGGTAGTTTATTATTTCATGCATTTAATACTCAAATAACAACAATCAAGGAGGTACAGAAGACTAGATGATGTTATAAGAAAGAGTTTTAAAACATTAATGAAAAAATATTAAATAATACCAGACCAAAAAACCTTTTAAGAGCTTTCCTGGTCATCATTAGTTGCACTCCGTATAGCTAGAAGAGGAAAAAGTTCCAAAGCCACAACTCCAGATAATGCTTGGTGGTCCCGCCCCCTTTCCTGTATGCACCAATCGGGAAACTACAGAGATGAAGTGTCTATTCCTGAAATTACCTCTAATTACCTCTAGAAGCACCACCTAGTTTTCACCTGAGTGACGTGATCAAAGGCGCCGTGCCTCCATTTTGTTTCCATCACTTCTCTCGGACTTTTGGAAAGGGTATTTTTTCCGCCACCTGGAAGGAAGTTGAATGAAAACCAGACATGTTCCGGGAAACACAGATTTATCATAACCAATTTGCCGAACTCAACAAAAAATTAGGTATCGGGTTCTGATGAGCCGGTGCGAACTGGCTGAATCCCACCTGATTTTCGCCTTAGGTCATGGTTGTCATTCAGCTGAAACTGGCACCATTGTCTTGTTTATTCAGTCTTTTTTAATTGTCTCAGCCAGGGGTCTTCAATCTTGGCCCTTTGATGACTTGTGGACTTCAACTCCCAGAATTCCTCAGCCAGGCACGCTGGCTGAGGAATTCTGGGAGTTGAAGTCCACAAGTCATCAAAGGGCCAAGACTAAAGACCCCTGGTCTAAGCGCTCTTTTTTCCCTACATCTAAATTGTTCACAGCCAGCCTTCCCATTTATTTTATTTTTTTTTGAAAATTTAGCCTAGCCTGTGCTGTTTCTGGCATTGATAAATGTGCCTCCTACTCTTTTTTTATTACAGAGATTTTGAAAAAAAAAAGAGTACAAAACCATTTTTCTGTGTATCCTAGCTTTCAAGGTCTCTATTCTCCCCTTGGTGTGTTAATTTTTAGTTTGAATAAATTAATTTGAAGAAGAGTCCACGCTCTGCTAGATCCTTATAGCTGTAAAAGCCTGCCAAGGTTGATTGTACCCTTTGATCCTTTATTCCCCTAGAGGTAGAAAACTTCTAATGCCCCAAGATAATCAATGACCAATCCAGAGATAAACACTGGCTGAAACTAATGTTCAACTTTGCAAATTAACTGATTAAATATTAAGCGTTGGTGCTCTTTTAAAAGCTTAGGCTCTTTTCCCTTTTCTTTTTAGAGTGGTGATTAAGCTGCAGTGGCTGATGAAAGGTGAAAGTCACAGACATTTTGGAGTTCACTTTAGTCTTTTGTCAGGGGGAGGTACCTCCAGGGAGGTATTACCACAGTGGTGCCAGCAGAAGCTTGAGAAGAGCAAAGGAAAATGGGTGTGCCAGAAGCATAGGTTTTAAGGAAGTTCTAGAGAGTTGGTTGATCTACCATCCTTGGATTCCCTGCACTAAATTCATTCACGTCAACTGCACCCATACTCATGTAATTTTTCAGGGTCTCCCCCCCCCCGTTGTATCCCCTTATCAACAAACTCTAAATCAAGCCAAAAGTGATGTTGGGATATATGCTAGTTGTTTCCAACTCTAGGGGCCGGTGCTCATCTCCGTTTCAAAGCCGAAGAGCCAGCGTTTGTCCTAGGACGTCTCCGTGGTCATGTGGCCGGCATGACTAGATGCCAAAGGCGCATGGAACGCTGTTACCTTCCTACCATAGTGGTCCCTATTTTTCTACTTGCATTTTTGCGTGCTTTCGAACTGCTAGGTTGGCAGAAGCTGGGACAAGTAACAGCCGCTCACTCTGTTACGCAGCACTCGGGATTTGACCTGCCAAACTGCTGACCTTCTGATCGACAAGCTCAGGGTCCTAACCCACTGAGCCACCGCGTCCCTTTATATATATATATATATACATATATACATATATACATATATGCATATATACATATATACATATACACATATACACATATACACATACACACACACACACACACACACACACACACACACACACACACATATATATATATATATATATATATGTTTTCGTAGATTCTCGCGGGTGTCTGTATGTGTAGATCTGTAAATTACTAACAAAGAATTAAGGGAGACTGAGATGCATTTCTGACTCTTTAGTCTTCATCAGTCAGCCATACCCTTCTGAGATTCGAACCTGAGCTGATTGCACATTAGGCAGTGTATTTACCTCTTGAGCCACAGGATCTCTCTCGCTCTGTTAGCTTTCTGCAAGGAAGGATATGTTTCAAATGTTAACTATTTAGATTACCTTGCTAGGCCCCAAACATGGGGCAAATCTTTATTTCCTGTTTTCAGCCTATCTTGAAGGCCATCGAACAGGCTGTAGTCACACCGGACAGTTCATATATTTGTGTAAATTACTAACAAAGAATTATATATATATATATTTATTTGAGGGTGTCTTGGCGACGTTTCGACGAGGTCCCACTCATCATCTTCAGGCTGGTGTCTTTGGCTTCATGCTTGTGCTTTGTGCTTGTGCGAGCACAAGCACGAAGCTGAAGACACCAGCCTGAAGATGACGAGTGGGACCTCGTTGAAATGTCACCAAGACACCCTCAATCTTACACGGGAAAAGACCCAAATACGCCAAGACCTAGATATAGGTCTTTAGACTAGCCAAACCCAAGTCCTCCAGCCATTCTTCATATGTTTTTGTCTCCAGGCCTTTGATCATCTTAGTTGCTCCTCTCTGAATTTTTCCCAAACTCTCAACAACTTTTTTGTGATAAGGTGACCAAAATTGGCTGCAGTATTCCATTAAAACTAGGGTTTTAATGGACATAATAATGGACATAATAAGCACACTCATGAATATATGGGAGTGAGATTAAGGTTGAACCAAGCAACTTTGTCTCTTTCGGCTTTTTCCTATCTCCTCAAAGTACAATGCAAATATAAGAGGAATCTTATTTTATAAAACACTGGAAAAATCCAGATTGGTAGCCATTAGTCTAGGCAACAATAGATCAGGGACAATAAGGCAGTTCCAACTTCATCACTACTTGCTGTTGGAAGAATCATCCCATATAATTAATCTTCAAGAAACAAGCTCTTGTGAACTTAATAGGATTTAATTTTCAGTTCAACATGACCCACACAGGGCTGCATTTTTTCTCCGCTTTTGGTATATATGTTTAACTTGTTGGTTTTTATATTGAACACAGTAGCATTTATTCCAATAAAAATATGACACCCGTGCACATCTTTGCCTGCTCTTTTGAATGCTCACAATTTTAACTATTTTTTTTATAAAAAAAACTATTAAAGGAATATTAAAATCATTGGTAAATCCATTAAAAATAATTTGTGTGGTTTCAAAAACTTATTTGCAATTCTACTTACTATGGCGCTTGTACTCTGCACCTAATCCATTTAGGATAGAAATCTCAGTTCCTTTTTTTAAATAAAAGTGTTTACCTAGAAAAGTTTGCTTGGGTACTCAGGAAGAACAATTTATTCCCTAATAAAAACATCCAAGACATAAAACTTTGTTTCATTTATTATATGGTTTCAGCGGCCACTTCTCTTAAATGTCTGTTTGGCAATTCATTTGTATGAATCACTGTTTGAAGACAAATGATTGGGTTTGTCCACTGGAACACCTAAAACCCAGGGAATTACTATTTATGATCTCAAGCCAAGTGCAGCCACTGGACCGTCTTTCATTTTATTTTTAATTAAGTTAATAATCTCATCATTCAATTTCTCCACCATTGTTGGTGGAATAGATTCCTCAGGAAATCCATTTTCCTGTCTCCTTCTGAATAGTATAGCTCTGGGCTCTGTCTAAAGGATTAAAAGGGGTTGCCCTTAGTTACGTTAAAATTCACTTAGGCTAAAAGGGAGTTTTAACTTCAACTGACCTCATTGAAACTCCATTTTTTCCCCCAGAACAGTTTATGACATGATTATTTCATGTCTTGTTTTGCCTACTTTATTTCCATGCTCTGCTTAATTTCCCTCACTAACCCAGCCCCACTCTTTCCTTAGTCGCTTCTTTTATTCTTTATTTTTATTCTTTAATTTGCCCCCAAAGACCATTACTCATGTTTTTCTCTACTTTTATCTATACTACTACTACTACTACTACTACTACTACTACTACTACTACTACTAATAATAATAATAATAATAATAATAATGTTGGAAGGGGACCTTGGATGTCATCTAGTCCAACCCCCTGCTCAGGCAGGAAACACTATACCATTTCAGACAAACAGTTGTCCACTTCCAGTGTTGGAGCATTCACAACTTCTGGAGGCAGGCTGTTCCACTGGTTAATTGTTCTCATGGTCAGGAAATTCCTCCTTAGTTCTAGGCTGCTTCTCTCCTTGGTCAGTTTCCATCCGTTGCTTCTTGTCCTGCCTTCAGGCACTTTGGAAAATAGGTTGTCCCCCTGCTCTCTGTGACAGCCCCTCAAATATTGGAGCACTGCTATCATGTCACCCCTCGTCCTTCTCTTCATTAGACTAGACATACCCAATTCCAGCAATCGTTCCTTGTATGTTTTATCCTCCACTCCCCTAATCATCTTTGTTGCTCTTCTCTGTACTCTTTCTGGAGTCTCAACATCTTTTTTACATCCTGGTGACCAAAACAGGATGCTGTATTCTCTTTAAAGTTATTTTAAAACTATTTTACTATTGCATGGTTGAATTTAGGAATACCCTCCTCAGAATCTCAGAATTTCCTTAAAATGTTAGGATCCTTTTAAAAAAAAAGGTTTGCAAAAACGTTAGAAGTCTTTAAGCATCCTTTCAAATTCTCAACCCCTTGCTACTTGAGTTAACACTCTATTTCATTCTGAGAAACTGAAAATCCAAAATAATAGTGACAAAAAATGAATTGAGATTTTTACCATAACAATTCTGTTATGCAGTGATGGTATTGAAAGTGGTCCCTGCGGATGTTCTCAGTGTGAGGGAAAAAAAACAAAACATTGCTTACCTATGTCTAAGGAGTGAGAATATCAATTAATACATTTTTCAGTGCATCAGAATTATTTCTCATCCTCTCTCTTTCTGGGTAAACACTGAACGTGAATCCTTGTCTGAGGTAATCATTCTTCACTGTCTCAGTCTGAGTATTTATTGATCCAAGTGGTTCCCCACTGCTGAATACATTAGGAGGAGCAATTCCTCAAACAAGTGAAAAAGCAGTGCAGAAAACTCTCAGATACCTGTCACGCCACGGAGAAAAGATGGCCCATTGAGCCACATACATGAAGGTTTGTGAGCCAGTGTGAATGGTGGATGCTAGAGAAAATAATCAAGGTGTAGAATAGAATAAAGGGACGCGGTGGCTCAGTGGGGTAGGACGCTGATGTTATCGATCAGAAGGTCGGCAGTTTGGCGGGTCGAATCCTGAGTGCCGCGTAACAGAGTGAGCGCCTGTTACTCGTCCCAGCTTCTGCTAACCTAGCAGTTCGAAAGCACGTAAAAATTCAAGTAGAAAAATAGGGACCACTCCGGTGGGAAGGTAACAGCGTTCCGTGCGCCTTTGGCATCTAGTCATGCAGGCCACATGACCATGGAGACGTCCTCAGACAAGCACTGGCTCTTCAGCTTTGAAACGGAGATGAGCAAGAGTCGGAAACGACTAGCACGCATGTGCGGGGGAACCTTTACCTTTACCTTTTTAGAATAGAATAGAATAGAATAGAATAGAATAGAATAGAATAGAATAGAATAGAATAGAATAGAATAGAATAGAATAGAATAGAATAGAATAGAATAGAATAGAATAGAATAGAATAGAATAGAATAGAATAGAATAGAGCTGGAAGGGACCTTGGAGGTCTTCTAGTCCAGCTCCCTGCTCAAGCAGGAAAATCTGTACCATCTGTGACAGATGATTGTCCAGTCTCTTCTTGAGGATTTCTAGTGATGGAGCATCCACGATTTCTGAAGGCAAAGCTGTTCCACTGGTGGATTGTCCTCACTGTCAGGAAATTTCTCCTTAATTCCAGGTTGCTTCTCTCTTTGATTAGTTTCTAACCGTTGTTTCTCGTCCTGCACTCTGGTGCTTTGGAGGATAGTTTGGCGCCCTCTGCTTTGTAGCAGCCCCTCAGATACTGGAATACTGCTATCATGTCTCCTCTATTTCTTCTTTTTTTTTTAGACTAGCCAAACCAAGACCTGTAGCTGTTCTTCGTATGTTTGAGTCTCGGGAACTTTGATCATCTTAGCTGCTCTTCTCTGAATATTTTCCAAACTCTCAACATCTTTTTTGTGATATGGTGACCAAAATTGACTGCAGTATTTGAGGTGTGGTCTTACTAGGGCTTTATAAAGCGGTACTAATACTTCGCATGACCTAGTTAAAGGTGCACCAACAGTCCATCTCACCTGCCCCATTGGGGATTGGAGCATGAGCAAGTGTGCTAGGACAGAGGTCCCCAACCTTTTGAGCACCAGGGACCGGTTCTGTGGATAAAGGTTTTTCTACAGACTGGAAGGGGCATAGTTTCATGTACTGTCTGCATCCTGTGGATGGGGCTTTGCTTGTTTGCATGGACCAGTTTCTGGCATGCTGCTGCCTGCTGCCAGTCCATGGACCAAGGGTTTGGGACCCCTGTTCTAGGACCCAAAACACGATAAACTATGCCTGGGCAGGATGAAGCAAGAGGAAACTTTAGTAGGGGTCCGTAATGGTCCTGACATGCAAATTAGTTACCTTACCTGGGCATAACAGTGAAAGACTAATTGAACCATCTAGTAGCTGGTTTACTTAGAAGTTTCGTTCAGGGTAGCAGAAGCTCACAGGCACAAGGCTGCTGCAGCTATATTGGAATACTGCATCCAGTTTTGGTCACCATGATGTAAAAAAGATGTTGAGACTCTAGAAAGACTACAGAGAAGAGCAACAAAGATGATCAGGGGACTGGAGGCTAAAACATATTAGGAACAGTTGCTGGAATTGGGTATGTCTAGTCTAACAAAGAGAAGGATGAGGGGAGACATGATAGCAGTGTTTCAATATCTCAGGGGCTGACCCAAAGAAGAGGGAGTCAAGCTATTCTCCAAAGCACCTGAAGGCAGGACAAGAAGCAATGGATGGAAATTTTATCATCATCATCATCACTATTATTATTATTATTATTATTATTATTATTATTATTATTATTATTATTATTATTGTTGTTGTTGTTGTTGTTGTTGTTGTTGTTGTTGTTGTTGTTGTTGTATCCAGTCAAGGGAATGATTAGATGGTCTTTAATAATATTAAAGAATAATAATAATAATATTCTCGAACTTTAAATGCGGATAAGGCCAATTCAGCTCTCAAAGCTTCCCATGCAGAAATTTGAGGATTGTCTGATAAAATTAGTCAGGCTTAGAGATGCAGTTCTGAAGATGTCCAGAGGAAAGGAAACGGATCCCTTCACATTACGTTGAAATGGGCATGATATACACAGATTCATGTAATGAATAGTAACTTTGGGAAACGAAAAAAAATGGATTCTTTTGTAGAAAGAATTTTAAAAAGGCGGTGTAAAAAAGGGAATGGAGAGATGGTTCTCCTAACCAGATCCCATAAATCTCTTATTTTTTCCTGCCATGCCCCATGATGTGGTGATCCCTAGACAATATCTAGGGACAATATCTGAAGATAGTATTAGCTCTTCAAGCTTCAATATAACATTTTTCTTCTCCTGACCGGGACTTTTTTTTGCCATGAAATACACTCACACATGCTACGTCAATCATTTGCTGGTTGACACAGTCAGGGGGTTGAGATCTGCTCACCTCTGATGCACACCTGCAACTTCAAGCTGTTGAGGGCATTTTCTTTTCCTTACAGTCATTGGACACTGATATCCATAGCGACATGTTCTCCAAGTGTAGGAGATAACAAGAGGTTCTGTTGAGTTATCTGCCCCGTCATGCCTCTCTGGAAAATTTCCTCATGTTTATCCAGCCTTTTGCAAGCAACCTTAAGAAAATAGTCTACACCCCTGTTGTGCAGAAGGTCAATTTGAACTGGGGAAGACAAATGGCTCCTGCCGATTGCACCTTGCTAGATAGGTCATCGTTGTGTGCTTACCGGTTTTCTCTTTCTTGTGCCAACAAGGAGTTGTGGGCAGCTGTACTTTGGACTGAATTTATTATTTTCATTGTTTCCACTCGTACAAAACTACTGTAAATGGCACCCTGCAAATGCAATTCCTACAGCGTGTTTGTGTGCTGCACAAACTATCTACTGTATGTCCTCTGAAGATATGTGTTTTCGCTCACTCCATTGTGACTTTAAGTGTAGCTGGGTACCATTACTGATCATAGTTGCTATTATAGGCAGGTCAATCCTCAATGCATGATTCTGGAAGTTGTGTAGAGGTTGACGTATGACCAAAATTGGGACTGAAATTTCAATCACTAAGTGACACAGCCATTAAGTGAGACATAGAAGATTTCACCATCTCTTTTTTTGCCACAACCATTAATTGCCATGGTCTTCAAGTGAGTCCCCATTCAGGAAATCCAGCTTTCCCCATTGACTTTGCTTGTCAGAAGGTCGCCATTGATGATCAGGTGACCCCCCCAAGGAGCTACAACCATCCTAAAACTATACCATTGGCCAAGCATTTGGATTTTGGTCACAGGATTGTGGGGATGCTATGAGAGTTGTAAGTGAGAGGGCAGCTTCTAAGTCACTTTTTTCTCAGCACCATCCAAACTTTGAAGTAATCATTCAAAGCTTGAATGACTAGCCAGCAGTTCTATTTAATTCTGTTCTGTTCTACCCTATCATACTCTACCCTCTTCTGTTCTGTTCTACCTTCCCTACGGTACCCTAAGCTACTCTACTCTACTCTACTCTATTCTACTCTACTCTACTCTACTCTACTCTACTCTACTCTACTCTACTCTACTCTACTCTACTCTACTCATTCTGAATTCTATTCTATTCTATTCTATTCTATTCTATTCTATTCTATTCTATTCTATTCTATTCTATTCATTCTGAATTCTATCCTATCCTATCCTATCCTATCCTATCCTATCCTATCCTATCCTATCCTATCCTATCCTATTCATTCTGAATTCTATTCTATTCTATTCTATTCTATTCTATTCTATTCTATTCTATTCTATTCTATTCTATTCTATTCTATTCTATTCTATTCTATTCTATTCTTAGTCTGTCTTAGTCCCAGTCCCAGTCCCAGTCCCTATCCTATCCTATCCTATCCTATCCTATCCTATCCTATCCTATCCTATCCTATCCTATCCTATCCTATCCTATCCTATTCTATTCTATTCTATTCTATTCTATTTAATAAAAGTTAAATATTCTAGTCCTAGTCCTAGTCCCAGTCCCAGTCCCAGTCCCAGTCCCTGTCCTATCCTATCCTATCCTATCCTATCCTATCCTATCCTATCCTATCCTATCCTATCCTATCCTATCCTATCCTATCCTATCCTATCCTATTCATTCTGAATTCTATTCTATTCTATTCTATTCTATTCTATTCTATTCTATTCTATTCTATTCTATTCTATTCTATTCTATTCTATTCTATTCTATTCTATTCTATTCTATTCTATTCTATGTCTGTCTTAGTCCCAGTCCCAGTCCCTATCCTATCCTATCCTATCCTATCCTATCCTATCCTATCCTATCCTATCCTATCCTATCCTATCCTATCCTATTCTATTCTATTCTATTCTATTCTATTCTATTCTATTCTATTCTATTCTATTCTATTCTATTCTATTCTATTCTATTCTATTCTATTCTATTCTATTCTATTCTATTCTATTCTATTCTATTTAATAAAAGTTAAATATTCTAGTCCTAGTCCTAGTCCCAGTCCCAGTCCCTGTCCTATCCTATCCTATCCTATCCTATCCTATCCTATCCTATCCTATCCTATCCTATCCTATTCTATTCTATTCTATTCTATTCTATTCTATTCTATTCTATTCTATTCTATTCTATTCTATTCTATTCTATTCTATTCATTCTGAATTCTATTCTATTCTATTCTATTCTAAAATATTCAGAGAAGAGCAGCTAAGATGATCAAAGTTCCTGAGACTCAAACATACGAAGAACAGCTACAGGTCTTGGTTTGGCTAGTCTAAAAAAAAAAAGAAGAAATAGAGGAGACATGATAGCAGTATTCCAGTATCTGAGGGGCTGCTACAAAGCAGAGGGCGCCAAACTATCCTCCAAAGCACCAGAGTGCAGGACGAGAAACAACGGTTAGAAACTAATCAAAGAGAGAAGCAACCTGGAATTAAGGAGAAACTTCCTGACAGTGAGGACAATCCACCAGTGGAACAGCTTTGCCTTCAGAAATCGTGGATGCTCCATCACTAGAAATCTTCAAGAAGAGACTGGACAATCATCTGTCACAGATGGTACAGATTTTCCTGCTTGAGCAGGGAGCTGAAGACCTCCAAGGTCCCTTCCACTTCTATTCTATTCTATTCTATTCTATTCTATTCTATTCTATTCTATTCTATTCTATTCTATTCTATTCTATTCTATTCTATTCTATTCTATTCTATTCTATTCTATTCTATTCTATTCTATTCTATTCTATTCTATTCTATTCTATTCTATTTAATAAAAGTTAAATATTCTAGTCCTAGTCCCAGTCCCAGTCCCAGTCCCAGTCCCAGTCCCAGTCCCAGTCCCAGTCCCAGTCCCAGTCCTATCCTATCCTATCCTATCCTATCCTATCCTATCCTATCCTATCCTATCCTATCCTATCCTATCCTATCCTATCCTATCCTATCCTATCCTATTGTTCTGTTCCATTCCGTTCTGTTCCATTCCATTTTATTCCTATAAAACCAAGTTGAAATTTCACAGGGTAGGAAAGGAAAGTGAAATTAATTATTGAATTAATTGGGCCTGACCTTCATTCTTCATTTCAGGGAAGAATGCGCATGCGTGTGTATGTATGTGTACATCTAGGCGTGTGTATATGTTCACACATGCACATACCAACCAATTTAAGATTTATGTGATTAGAGCTCCTCATCAATTATGGGCTTCCTTTGGGACTCAGTCCAAAGGCAACCGGGGAACAGATGGAGTATGAACTTTGCTCTCAAACCACGGCATTGGTAAAAACTGCCACCAATGTTTTAAGAATTGCCAAAGTCTCTTCCATACAGGCTTTGGGCGTTGAAGGGACACCTGATCTTTACATCATCTGGATGCAGCAGCTGAGTGGTATGCTCCTTTTCACCTGCAGCAATGAAACTCCTCGGCAAAACTAGTGGGCCCCATTCTTTGTCACTGGCAGAAGCTCTTCTCTCCCTCTGCATCCCAAGGCCAGCTTTAGTGGTCTTTCTCCGCTGTGCTACCCAACCCATTTTATTTTTGCCTGTAGCCAAATAAATGCCCAGCGCTGTTCTGTCCCAGCCTAGGTGAGTCCTTGTTATGCTCACAAGGAGAAACCCCTCTTCCAACAAGCAAGCAGGAAGTGCAAGAAAAAAACCAATCCCCTTTTATTATTCACAGACCTGAGTCAATGTCCAGGGCAAACAAACCCACAGTCCACAGAAACTTGATCCTCAGCACGAACAGTTGTCTTCGGCAACCAGACCACCCACACCTTGCCTTTCATTATTCAGCCAAGGTGTGGCTTCCTTATGCCTTCTCCTTTGCCTTTGGAGCCACCCCATTGCATTCCTCTGTCCTACTCTTGTTTCTTGCTGGCATTTTTGTGCATCCTGGGTATTTCCCAGCTGTGCTTTATCACTGTCCAACTCAGGCTCCCAGCACAGCTGTGTCTCAGCCTGAGCGCGGGTCAGACTGTAAGTCTTGGAGCTCCTCAGAGCCTTCCTCTGACTCTAATGACACTCCAGGCCCCTCCTCATCATTATCTGAGTCCTCAGACTCAGCTGCTGAATCCACAGGCTGGCAAGGAATGACAACAGGCACATATGCAACGAACATGAATGTATAGGAATGATAGAAACATATTTGCTTTCATTTTGGGGAAACGAGGATAATGGGATTGAGGGTAGTTTAGGTCACCAATGATTTAGTTTATTTACAAAAATTGCATTCTCCCAGATGATTACATGCCATCAAGTCACTGTTGACAGTTAGTGATCACTTAGATCGATTTTCTCCATAACAATCTCTCCTTACAGTAACTTGGTCTTTCAGGTCTTAATTGAGTCTTTCAATCAGAATAGATCTGGAAGGGACCTTGGAGGTCTTCTAGCCCAACCATGTGCTCAAGCAGGGGAATCTATACCATTTCAGATAAGTGACTGTCTAGTCTCTTCTTAAAAACCTCATCTTCTACAACTTCTGGTCTCAAGCTGTTCCACTGGTTAATTGTCCTCACCGTTGGGAAGTTTCTCCTTAATTCGTACAGTCACCCATGCACTTGTGACCTCTCGCCTTGACTACTGCAACGCTCTTTACATGGGGCTGCCCTTGAGAACCACTCGGAAGCTTCAGCTGGTGCAGAGTGCAGCTGCACGAGTGCTTTTGGGGGTCTCCCGATACTCCCATATTACACCTCTGCTCCGTGAGCTGCACTGGCTTCCAGTTGCCTTCCGGGTGAAATTCAAGGTGCTAGTGATGACATACAAAGCCCTACATGGCATGGGTCCGGACTACCTACGGGAGCACCTACTGCCAGCATCAACATCCCTCTGTCCTGTGCGCTCCCACAGAGAGGGCCTCCTCAGGGTGCCACCGGTCAGAGAATGTCGGCTGGTGACCCCCAGGGGGAGAGCATTCTCGGTGGGTGCGCCAATCCTTTGGAACCGCTTACCAGCTGAAATCCGGATGGCCCCCGACCTTCGCTCCTTCCGGCGTGATCTAAAAACTTATCTATTCCAACAAGCCGGCCTGGCCTGATGGATTTGGTTTTTAAAATTTTCTCACTTTATTGCTTTATTGTATTCTTACTTTATTGCTCTGTACACCGCCCTGAGTCCTCCGGGAGAAGGGCGGTATATAAAACAAACAAACAAACAAACAAACAAACAAATAAATAAATAAATAAATAAATAAATAAATAAATAAATAAATAAATAAATAAAAAAATAAATAAATAAATAAATTCCAGATTGCTTCTCTCCTCGATTAGTTTCTATCCATTTTTTCTTGTCCTGCCTACAGGTGCCTTGGTAAATAATTTGACCCCCTCTTCTTTGTGGCAGCCTCTCAAATACTGGAATACTGCTATCATGTCCCCCGCTAGTCCTTCTTTTCTCTAGACTGGCCAAACCCAAATCCTGCAACCGTTCTTCATATCTTTTAGTCTCCAGGGCTTTAATCATCCTAGTTGCTCTTCAATGCACTTTTTACAAAGTCTCAACCTCTTTTTTGTAATGTCGTGACTTTCAGCTCTGCCAAGATTTTACCCACTGTTATTGAGCCTATCCACTTTGGTTTCTGCCTACCTTAGAATAATAATTCCTGCAATGTTGATATTCTACTATTGGTCACCTGGAGGTCTTTCGGCATTAGAAAGGTGGAAAAATAGCAGTGGTGTGGAATTCCTTAGGTTTCTACTGTATGTTGGCCTGAGGTAGGAAGCTTCTTGCACCCCTCTCCCAATTTCCTAGTGCACAAAGGATCGTAATCACTAAAACAAACTAACAAACAAATATTTATTTTGACCAACAGCTGTTTCAAAACTATTTTACAATACATTAATGACTTCTTCTAAACCAGCAAATCCTCTGTCTAAAGCTTTAGGACAGGACTTTTCAACGTTTTCACGCATTGTACCACTTTTAGGATATGGCAACATCCGAGTACCACCAGTCACCTAGCAAGGTGTCAAAAACTTGATGACCCAAAAAAAAAAAGTAAAAAAGTGATGTAGTACAGGTAGTCCTCGACTTACAACAGTTCTCTTAGTGACTGTTCAAAGTTACAAGGGCACTGAAAAAAGTGCCCCCCAAGCCACAGCCGAGCAAGACGCCTGCCTGCCCGCCCGGCGGTGCTCTTCCTCCTGTCCGAGGTTTTCATTGTTGTGAGCATTTCTGTTGAGGATTGGCAGTGGGGGTGGGGTGGGGGGTGTTTGGTTTTTATTCCCTCCGTCTGCTGGGTGGTTGCAGCAGGTTTTGGTCACTTCACATGACCCTGCGACACTGTGACCGTCATAAATATGAATCAGTTGCCAAGCATCTGAATGTAAATCACAAGACCCTGGAGGTGCTGCAACATTCCAGCTGATCGGCGCTTCTTCTGGTCTCAGCAGAAGCGCCAGGATCAGTGCGATGCTCCACCTGGAGCCTGGCGCTGATCCTGGCGCTTCCGCTGAGCCCTGACAGCCCTGCAGTTCCAGCCATCTCTCGCTCAGGCTTGTGCGGTGCTGCCACCGGTTCAGCTCATTCCCCTCCCCCGCTACCACATTTCCAGGATGGTCATGTACCACCTGCCAGGTGCCAATGTACCACAGGTGGTACCCGTATCACTGGTTGATAAGCCCTGCTTTAGGAGGACACAAAGCATGAAATAAGAATCACAATGTTTGGATGCTGTGCATTTCATTCCAGATACTGGGTAGGAGCTGGCAGAGAGAACCTCAATAACAAAAAAAGATCTTAAATGTATCACAGCCCTTGAGAAAATATAGGAGGGATTTGCATGAAAGCAAAGCAACGTCATTTTTCACTGCTGTAATGAAAGCACCACATCATCTCGTTTTGCTTTATAATGTTTATAAACTGGGGTGGGGGGATTATTTTAGGCTGGTGATATTTTAACAATTCTGCTGTTTTTTGTGGAAAGTGTCAAAATATTGGTGTTTGGCAGAGCGGATGTAAATATTTAGAATGTTTTATGTTGGGTTAAAAAAAACCCAAAATCTGTGACTGTCAATGGAGAAGAGCTGCTAGATATTATCAGAGAACTTAAAATTAGAATGCTAGAAAAACTCAAAACAAAACCCATCACATTTGTTACAGGAAATTATGTAAGGTTTTCATCTCTTACCAAGTGGTAACTGAAATTTGCTTGGCTAATGGATAGTCAAGGATGAGCATTTTCAATGTTATTCTTCTAGCCTGTTAAGTGGACTATTCATGAACACAGTTAAATGCTCATCTAAAAGGAGTTCTAAATATACTGTATATTCAAATGTAACCAGGCTTAGAATATGTCAAAGGATGCAGGCTGAATCACCAACACAAGGTTACTCTTCAGTGATCACAATGAGCTACTAAAGGTTTGATGAACAAAGAGCTTGAAAGGAAATTTGGAAC